>NC_022031.1:40623058-40647619 GCF_000317375.1 Microtus ochrogaster
ATTTATTTATTTATTTATTTATTTATTTATTTATTATGTATACAATATTCTGCCTGTGTGCATGCCTGCAGGCCAGAAGAGGACACTAGACCCCATTACAGATGGTTGTGAGCAACCATGTGGTTGCTGGGAATTGAACTCAAGACCTTTGGAAGAGCAGCAGGCAATGCTCTTAACCTCTGAGCCATCTCTCCATCCCAAGGCTCAAATTCTTAATGCGTCCTTTTCCCCAGCTTAGCAGCTTTTGCTAAATGGCATTGTCAGTGCCTCAGTTTTCCTATCTATAGAACAGATGCCATTAAAAAATACAAATAAATAAAAATAAACAGAAACAAAACACAAACTAAATCTCCCCAACTTTTCATTCCCCTGGTTCTACTAAGAGCACCCAGTTTTTGGGAATCATTACAACTGCCTGCCTAATGTCCTGGCCTGTGCCAATCCTCTCCCCACGTGCCCGAACCCCCCACTCCCAGGGCTGCTTCTCCTAGGCTACCTCTGAACAATCTCTAGGAAACACCACAGTGCTCACTGCTCAGGCAGGAGCCCCACCGGTCAGGCCCAGAGCAGGAAGCTCCTATTTCTGAATGCACATCGTATCCCCATCCAAACAGGTCATAACTCACCAGCCACAGGAAACATCTCGTCCTTAAAGAGAGGTGAAGGTATCTGAACTGAATACCAGACTTATCCATTTCAGAAAAAGCTCGGCTGCTACGTAAACTGGGAGCTGGGGAAGGGTTGGTCCCATGTTGATAAGATTGCTATCCCTAAGCCGTCCCTGATTTGCCGCCCATTTCATCTCTACTGAGACCTTGCTGGCACTCACAAATGGCTAGTGCCAGGACATAAGAGCCTCAGACTAGACTTTCAACGAGCCTGCACACTCTAGAGGGGAAAAACTGACTGGTCAGGATGAAGTAACCATGGATGTGCTGCTGAGGGAGTGCCTGACACAAGCCAAGCTCGAGCCAATGCAGCACCCCAGCGCTGGCTCTCACTTCTTCTCTGCAACAGGAAATCTCCAAAGGAGGGTTTGACAGGAAGAGGAGACGGCCTTGCCAACTTGGCTCAGATGTGCCAACCCTGGGCAAGGGCTGCCCGACACTCCCTCAGTCAGCCAGTACTGGAAGTCTCTCTTCCACACACCTGCCACCTGCCAGGGCCACACCTGGGGAAGCAGGGCTTCCTTCCTCAGGCAGTCTGTGCTAACAGGCTGTTTACTGCCTTCTAGCTCTCCCTCCCTCTAGCCCTACACTAGGCTCATCCTGCCCAGGAAGCCCACAGCTCCACCCAAAGTAATACACTGTGGCACAGTTCCCATCCTTGGTGTCAGTGAATGCCAGCACAGTCTGCAGCCACTCACAGCGCCCTGGGAAGGACGCCCTGGGACCCGCTCTCCTGATCCCCAAACCTCTACACAGAAGAACATCCTGTGCAAGGGGAGGGAGGGAATGAAAGCTGAAGGAAACTTTGTGGGGCGCTAAGGACACCCTGGTGACTGTGCACAGAGGATAGTCCTGAGAGGCTGTGTACTGTTTGACACAGGCATAGCCACATCGAGACCCCAATGCCTCAGACACATGGGAATTGCAAAGCTATCCTTGTTGCTAGTGTGTGCAAAAACTAGTAACCTCAGGCTTCCTCCTTCCCCCAGTGTTAACCTTCCCCCAGCCCTGAAAGAAATAAAAGCTCTCAGGTTCCTGGTTATTATGGAGTTGGTGCTGCCAGCATGGCCCACCTGATCGCAGTTTTTCAAAAAAGTGCCTATTTCTCTGTTTCCCGGCTGCCTCAGGCAGGACAAGTCTCAGGCACAAGAGGCACGGTGAGTTGCCTGCAACAGATGTCATCTCCGCCTTACATCCTTGGCATCACAACCTGCTGGTAAGGTGTTCTCATGCAGTGCCAGGTACCCAGTGAACACACTAGCTTTTGACATTCTATGTTATTAACAAAAGGGAGAAGAAGAAAGAAACTGTATTTCCTAGTTAGAGCTACCAAGCAAAGGAACAGTTAAGGTAGCATCAGCTCACTTTTCTTTGGAGCGAAGAGTTGAACCCAGCTTGATTAAAAAGGCTAAGTAGCCATATTTGCAGCGGGAACTACTGGAAGGGAGAAGGTGCCAGCCCAATGGGAGTTGAGAGGTAGAAGTGGGCCTGAGAGGGCCAAGCAATGACTCCCAGCAGCACCCTCCTAAGACACCAATGAGCCCCAACGCCCTGATGGGTAGCCTGCTTGCCCATTTACTGGGGATGGTACAGGTGACCTACAATACCCAAAATACATTTTGGAGGGGCTTAGACAACTCGGTGATCTAGTGACAAATCTCTCTGCAACATTTTTGTCAGCTATCCACCAACCAGTGTGCAATAAGGTCAAAGATGGCTCAAAATGCCTAGTCACAGCCGGGCAATGGTGGCGCACGCCTTTAATCCCAGTACTCGGGAGGCAGAGGCAGGTGGATCTCTGTGAGTTCGAGACCAGCCTGGTCTACAGAGCTAGATCCAGGCTCGAAAAACCAAAAAAAAAAAAAAAAAATGCCTAGTCACAGCCTGAGCCTCCTGGCCTGTAGCCTGGCCAGGGTGGGTCTGCTTGTTCAGTGAAGCAGGAAGGGCCTTTTCCCCCAGGAAGAATCCACTGTGAGGTCCTGACACCCCCTCCTGCACTTAAGGGAGTGATGGTTCAGGCTTTACAGAGAGAACTGGATTCCCATTCACGAACTCCCAACACCAAGACACTAACAGGCAGAACAAGTTCTGCTGCTGATGAATGAGCTCCGGTAATAACAGGGCTTACCCTTCACCATTAAATATTAACCTTGTTCCCAATGATGTCATAAAACCAAGGCCCAGGAAACTCTCGCATGGCCACACTCCCCATCTGCTAAGGCAGGGAGTCAAGTACTTACTTCTTCCCTGGTAGCAGGCCAGGAGGACCTAGGGCCCTTTGGTGGACAATAGAGTTGCACCATGTGTGCCCCACACAGGGCCTTGGCTACCTGAGACCTGTGATACTGCACACATATGGTCTAACAGATGTTCCCCAAAGCTGCTCTGAGCTCAGGCTGTGTTCGCTTGGGAACTTCTACCCCCAG
The DNA here is from genome assembly GCF_000317375.1 of Microtus ochrogaster. Taxonomy (NCBI): domain Eukaryota; kingdom Metazoa; phylum Chordata; class Mammalia; order Rodentia; family Cricetidae; genus Microtus; species Microtus ochrogaster. The sequence continues at coordinate 40,626,153 of NC_022031.1, forward strand.
GAAGCATCTCCCTCAAGTCTCTGAACAAAATGGGGGTCCCTGGAAGAAGCACTTTCCACTCTGAACCCTAGAAGCCATCATGTTAACATGGATTCTGTCTCACAGGCATCAGGGGAGGAGGGGCCAAAGAATGTGTTCTGAAGAGGACTGGATGTGTGGGGGTTGCCGGATGAATAGCCAATCCCTACAACGGACACAAAAAAGTATTCTGCAGCACTCAGGAGGCAGAGCCAGGCGGATCTCTGTGAGTTCGAGGCCAGCCTGGTCTACCAAGGGAGTTCCAGGACAGGCTCCAAAGCTACAGAGAAACCCTGTCTCGAAAAAACCAAAAAAAAAAAAAAAGTATTCTGTAGGGTCAGAAAGGATAGAATGGTCACTAATAGGCAGAAGCTATGGGAGATACTTTGACTTGATTTCAGAATGAGCTGACGGCTGCTCCACGCAGAACTCCAAGCAAAAAACGGCTAGGACTAGCACACAAACACCCAACAGCTATCTTCTTATACTGGAAAGCTCTACGTTCCTCCTAAGAGCTGCACAGCACTGAAAAGCATGGTACTGGGGACAGGTTCGCTGCTCCAGGGTAAAAGGAGACAAAGGGCATGCGACCAAGCCTGGTGTCTCAAGGGTAGCTTCAGGGAGGGTCCCAACAGCATCAGAAATATTGGGTGCAGTGGGAGAGGCACAGACACACACAGACAAGTCTCTGGGTCCTAGAATCGTGCCATATCCTCGGTGCAGAGAAAGCAGACAGCTCAGTGTCTTCCTTCAAGAGGAATGGATCTAAGACATAAGCAAACCTCTTCTCTGAAGAACAAAAATGATAAAGCTTTGGGCTTCCTGCAAGGTAACATGTGAGGTTCCTATACACTCTGCTAAACCACTCAGGTACCAGTCATGAAAGTAACTATACGCAACAGGACCTAACAAAATATGGACAAAAGCAGCCCCAGACTTGACTAAGTGCTACCAGGTGGATACTAGAACCCATATTTATAAAAGCTCTCTGGGAGCTTGGGCATAATACCCAAGACTGAGAATCCCCAGTAGTAACAGGTGTGTACAAACACCTCACTATTAATCCCATGATTTCACAAACCCAGGGGAAGTGATTTGCTCAAGATCACACAATGAGTCAAGAGGCAGGAAACCTGGACCTGCAAAAATGGCAGCCCCAACCTTCACCTTGCACAGGGCAGAGAGGCAGAGCTTGGAGCACAAGAGCCTTCTTGGTCATGTCCCTCTACACCAAGAACCTGGGGACCCCAGAAAACTGCCAGTCACGTTTGCCTTACCTCACCCCAATACAGGAGACACTCCTCTGTCCCAGACTAAACCTTGATGACCTAGAACTACCATGGGAACAGAATTTTCCCAAACACCTTTCTTTCCAGAAGCAGCATTTAACCAGAGTTTGTAACTGTTTATTAGCATCTGGGAGGAACAAAAGGAGGCTGTAAAAACTGGGTCTCTTCAGTCCTAATGAGCATACAGCCAGAGGAAGCTTTTCTCCAATGACACCACCAGAGACCTGCCAAAACGTGCCGCCTGCCCAGAGCTCTGCCCACGCAGGACTCAGCACAAGGAACCCCCAGGGCCTTGAAAATGTTGCAAGAGCTCAGCCGAGGCTGGGCCATCTCTAGAATGATGACCTCAGTGTCTGCAGAGCAAGGAGTTCCAGTGGACAGGAAAGTCATGGTGTCCTACTCTTGAGAGGTCTCTATCATGGCCAAAGAGCCTGACTCCACTGAGTGACCAAGATGGCAGGAGAGACTCAGAGAAGGTAAAGAGAAGTGTGGGCCACACAGCTCAGGGACAAGGAAGCCAGAACTGCACACTGTCCTAGCCCAGGCCAAACAATTCTGCAAATAAATCCTGACACCTCACAACACCTGCCAATGGGTTCAAACAAGAGGCTGAAGAGCTTGTGGAACAGGAAACAACCAGCTCCAGGACTCTGTTAGGCTGTATTATATACCAACTGCTGAGGGGCCAGTGCCATCTGGAAGTGTTCTATTTCTGGGGTCCTCTGGGGTCCTGGGACAGTATCCCCCTCTTGTTACCCCATCCCATTCATACCCAGTTTCTTCCAGTGGCTTTCTGTCCACATTAAACTCTCTTGGGATGATGTCTGCTCACATTATTACATGTTCAACACCTACATGGTTCCCCACAGCAGAGCGCCGAAGACATCCTAGCCCTATCACCTTGAGACCTTGAGAAGATTCCTCTCATGGCCTCGGTTTCTTCACCCACCAAGCCAGGATAAGAGCCCACCTTCAGTGCTCCAACAGCAAGGGCTTGCCTGGGGTTGCCATCATTCCAGGCTCAATGCCCAATACTGCTTTCTGAGGTCCCCCTCAGCACACATACAAGTGAGCCCACAGTTCCATCTGCTGCTCCATGCTGCCTCCCCAGGCAGGGCCCACACTGGGCAGCTCTAGACACGAGACAGAATGAGACACAACTGTGCGCCTTGCAGGAGTTCACAGGCTAGTCAGTGGACAGACGTGGGTTCACAAATGGCAGCGAAACAAGGTGCCTCAGACGGGTTAAGTGGTTTTTCAGCCTGGTATGGTGGCACACGCCTTTAATCTCAGCCCTAGGGAGGCAGAGGCAGGTGGATCTCTCTGAGTTCGAGGCCAGCCTGGTCTACAGAGGGCTTCAGGACAACTAGGGCTACTGTCTCAACCTCACCTCCACCTCTTCCCAAAAAAGATAAAGAAGAAAAACAGTGACTTTTTACACTCTGTCACACACTAGCACGAGCTTTTATTTAAAAGTATGGCTCTTTTCCTACTAACTAGAGCACTGCCACTAACTCCTAACAAGCTGTACAAGTTTTTAAAAAATCAAATAGGGGCTGGAGATATGGCTCAGTGGTTAAGAGCACTGACTGTTCTTCCAGAGGACCTGGGTTCAATTCCCAGCACTCACATGGTAGCTCACAACTGTCTGAAGATCCAGTTGCAGGGGATCTGACACCTTCACACCAATGCACATAGAATAAAGTTGAATAAACCATAAAAAATTTGAAAAAAAAATGCTTTTAAAATAAATAAATAAATAAAATAAAAAAATCAAATAAACTACTTTGGAAAACTTCACAGCTTTCTTTCTTTCTTTGCAGTCTAGCTGGCTTGTGTTGTCTAACTCCACGGTCTCAGACAAGCAGGCCTTGCCCTGGCTGGTGGCCACAGGACAGGGTGTGCACACGGGCACCATGCGTGGGGGGATTGCAAGGCTTCAGTGCAAACGAAACAAACCTTGTAATACTACAAAAGCAAAAGTCCAGCAAGACCTACAAACACACACTTCTGAGATATACGGCCTTGAACAGTTCTACGTCATTTCTGTATCTAAAGTGCTCTTTCCTAAACACCCACTGAGTCACCTTTTATGCTCATTAAGACTCCGTGAAGTGTGTGTTCCAGGGCAGAGTCCATTCATCTTTATGATCTCTGCATCCAATGCAGGGCCTGACATACAGAACATGAAAAACTGAATTCTGCTAGAGAGGAAATGGGCTCAGAGAGGCACACCCAGGGTCACAAATAAAAGCAGCAAGCCTGCCTGATCCCTCAACTCCTTCCTGCCTCAGTCTACTGCCTGTCCTCCCACACAGGGGGCACTATGACCACTGCTATACCATTGGAGCCCCAGGCAACCTGTGACCTACCTGGGCAGGGAGGTCTAGACACCACGGCTACCCATCAGGGAGGCTGGAAATGAGTGACGGGGGGGGGGGGGGGGGCACGGGACAGGACGGACGGACAGATATGACTTGGAGGGAAGATGTCTGCTAAAGACGACAAAGGCAGGGCTGGAGTGGGCAGGATGGGAGGCTGAGGAAGTGAGAGAATGGAAGTTTCTTGGCTGGATTGCCAGCTGTGAAGAAGACAGTGTTTATCAGGCCAGGTTGGCAGGACATCACAGTGCAGGAAAGAGTCCAACCCAGGCTGCTTTGTTTTCTTGAAAACACTGTGACAACGAAAAGCATTCTTAGGTCCTCTCAAACACTGCTATCTGCCCTTCAAGCCTCTAACACTGTCCCTGCAACAGACTGAAATCTTTAACAATCCCAGCCCTTTCCTGATTTACCACCAGCTCCATCAAAAGAAAACAGATAAAATGGGCTTTTATAAAACAGTGCTTTGGGGAACTCAGGCCATGAACAAGTCATTTTAAAACTTTATACAGGGTAGGCATTGCTATCCTTTACTGGCTTGTGCTGCCTCAGATTTCAAGGAATGAGAAATACAAAGAAGGGGGGGGTCATGGCTCCTGGCTCCACACCTTTACTTCCCGTGACAGTGGATCCCGATTCCTGGGTTTTATTATCCTCTGACCAACAGAGGTCACAAAGTCACTGCAAGGTCCCCCTGCAACCGTATTCCTGTTGATGCCACATTAGCTTTCCCAAGAACTCTTTTAACTACACAACCAGTTAAAGGTGGGAGAGGCGGGTCTCCAAGATGCAGCTCAGACTTGAAAAACAATGCCTCCTCCTGGAAGCTCAGCTCCCCTACAAAGTCCACCGTGGTCATCTTGATCCAGTTACTGACTTCTCAGGGGAGTAGCCATGTACAGCCCTGAGGATGACAAGACCTCCCCAGGGACACTCCGTGTTAGAGAGTGAGAGGATTCCTCTGAGCAGTTCTTGATGAGAGCCTGGCACCTCGGGCTCTGCGCTCCACACATCCCTCAGTCACAACTTTTCTTGAGTGGGCTCAGGGCTTCAAACAAGGCATTTGTGTTCACAGCTGCTCAATTTTCCTGTGGCTATTGACAAAGGACAAGCCTGTTACATTTCTCAGAAATGCAGAAGCCACGCCCCAGGCCTGAGGGGTAGGCAGACCTGGGCTGCAGAGAAAAGCCACTTCCTTAGAAGCTGGGGACTCGTGTGGGGGGGGTACAATCAGGCTGAGAGAGGCACAAAGGACACAGACTAGGGATGATGTAAGGCCACGTATAGTCCTGCCTGAGCCACCCGCTGGAATGCGTCTAATCTAGACTAGCGGCCTTATGGTAAAAGAGGTGATGGTCCACTGAGAGGAAATGAGACCACGAGTGCAAAATGATCTCACCCAAGATCAACTGCAGCCACTAATGTCGGGCTCCTCCTGTGCAGAGGGGACATGGGACCAACCCACAGGCTGTGCCATGCTGACGGAGGTCAAGAGCCAAGCTGGACCTGATGTTGAATGCCAATGGTGGGCTGAGCTAGAATGGCCCAAGACCTTCCTGGATGGGTGGTTTATGTTGCTCCCACTAGGAGCACTGAGGCCTACGGTGATGGGTGTTTGGATGGAAGAGATCAGTTTGTGATGCTGAGGGTTTAGTGTAGGTTCTAAGACCCTGCACACTACAACTTTTAGGGCTTAGTGTCTATGTACATGCATGTGTTATTTGTGTGATACATGTGTATACAGATACGTGTGTTATGTGAAGGCCACAGGTTTCCTCAGGTGTTGCTCCTAAAAACCCTTGGTTTTTAAACACTCTCTAGTTGGCCCGGCGCTCACTAATTAGGAAAAGCACTAGGGATCCTCTGGTCTCCACCTCCCCAGCACTGAGGTCACAAGTGCATGCCACCTTGTCTGGCTTTTTTTTTTTTCAGGGCTTTAGACAGATACAGTGGCAGAGTCTGAGGAGAAGGCAGCAGGTGGGTCAGGCCCATAGTCAACCTGTGGAGAGGGTACCGGCAGGTGAAAACCACTGTTCTGAAGGTCTTAGCAGGGAAGTCACTTCAGGGGCCTGAGGTCACTTTTCTATAGGTGAAAACTTAATCTCCACCAGGCCTTTATTCTTTGCAGAAACTGAAACAAGTCCTCTGGCCTGAGGCCCCACACAGCCCTCTTTCCTGGTAGAGAACCCTTCTTTGACTTCTTGCCAATAGGTTCACTCTGATTGCTATGCCCATAACCAGCCCACACAGTGAGTCCGATGGCTAGGAAATAGCTGGACAGGCATTGTAAAACTGTTGAGGAATAGCTAGGTCTGGAGCCACCAGCAAGGCCCACAGGTGTGTGAGGGCTGGGGGAGCCAGTGTTACTAAGGAGCAAAATGTGAGCAACAGGACTCACTAGGCAGCTGGGGGCAATTGGGAGGACGGGTCTCCCAGAGGACTGTTCTTTGGTGAAGCAAAGAGACTGAGACCACTGTGTTAGGAGGCACTGAAAGCCAGATTAAAGCAACTCCGTTAGTCCAAGGCAGAGGAAGCTCCCAGGAAGCCAAGCGGCTGGTGCAGAGTTGCAATTTACGGGAGGGATACGGCATGTGCTGTCCTGATAAAGACTCATGACTTGGGCAGGATTAAGCACAAGGCACAAGCAGAAGCCAAGGTAGCTACAGTGAGAGCCTTTAAATGACCAAAACACAGAGCTTTCATGAATTCTTTTAAGTAGGCCTCACACTCTGGTACAAACCACCCAAATCTCTGCCTTTTTTCTTTTCTTCTTCAATTTCCTCCTGAGTGTCTGAATATTAATCCCGCAGTGACGTCATTAGCTAGCGCTGCAGTCTGTTCTAATTAAAGCACACTGGGAACAGCAGGGCTGACAAGGGGCTGTGCACACACCTGTCTCTCAAAAGACCCTGAAGCATCAGGGCAAAGAGCTCAGGCCCTGAGTAAAAATCAGATACTGGGTCTGTGGTTTCGGAGGCATCCCTTAGACCCCGTGCCTGGGTCTCATTAGGAAAACAGAACTGCCTAACTACAAAGGTTGTCACAAGAATGAAGGAACGTTCTTAGCACAGTGCCAGGCAGGCTTAATATGTATTAGAAAATCCAGCCACGGGGCTGGGACTGTGGCTCAGTGGTAGTGAATGCCTAATGAAGCCCTAGGTTCGGTCTTTGGCACTAAATAAAGCAGGCCTGAAGATGTGTGGGCTGTAATCTAGGGGAGGATCAGGTAGGTGTCCAAGGTCATTCTTCGCTATATATCAGGTTCCAAGCCACGCTGTGTTACACGAGACCTTGTATTAAAATGGGAGGAGAGCAGAATCCAGATATCACCCACTGTCTTCAGTTGTCATTTAATTACAAACCTTACCTCCGAAGTGTGCACACGCCCTTTAATTACTGAGGGGCAGTGCTGTGTGAATAACATACTGGGCTGGCAGTCACAGCCTTGCTTGGGGGTTCAGTGACTTTGGGGTGACTTGAACCAATTCACTTCTCCACCCATAAAATAAAATGGGAGGGGGAGGGAGGAAATCTTTCTGCCTTTTGAGGCGGCTGGAACAATAGGGAGCTGATGGCTCAGGGCAAAGTGTAAAGTGCCCATCTGGGGCCAGTGCATTCTGCCTGCCCAGGAGAGCCAGCTCCAACCTGCCCATCTGTCAGCATCCCTCAGAGCTCACTTGTGAGGGCTCTTGGAAGGCCACGCCAAGAAAACAGCGGGCAACAGCAGGAACAACAGGGGCCCAGTTCCAGCCCGGCCAAGATCTGGCTCTGCTGGACCTAGCTTAGTGGTTGAATTCCTGTTAGCTCTTGCCAAATGCCCACCCCTGGGTTTCCTTGAATCCCTGCAGGGACAGAGGCCCAAGCAGAGGACACTCACACCTATTATTAACACAAGGCTGACCAGTTCTAGAAGTCATTCATATGCTCCCCTAAGCCAGGCCCCAATTCATAACTGTGGCAAGTTGTGCCCTGTGCCTAGCATGCTTTCATTCCTCCCCTGGCCAAGCTGAAACCTAGCCCCATTTCTTCCAAGGAGTGCGCACCCCACCCCAGCTCTCTCCCTGAACTCTCCCAGAATCCATCTAGCACTCCGTTTCTCTTCCCACTACCACCATCTCTCTGACTGGTCCACAGGGCCTGGTCCTGCACTCTACATCAGCACCAGAGTGGATGAACTGCTAACTTCTTCCACCAGTGACTTCCTCTCACACTTAGATTCTGGGGACTGAAAACGGCAGACCAGCATCTTCAGGTGGGAAAAGCCTGAGGTTTCTGAGCCTGAGCCCAACTTAGGGCAGGGGGTTCTGGAGAAAAAAAAAAAAAAACAAAACATGGATCACTGGTACCCTCCACCTGCCACAGAAACTACCAACTGTGTGGCCAGTCCTGGAGGAGCTAGCATTGCCTTCAACCCTCCAGAGGGCATGGACAGCAAGGACAACAGGCTAGAGTCAGCAAGCTGAGTGGTAATCAGGGGAGGCGGGCAAGCCCTGGCTCTGCCCGGCTGCCTCCTCCAACCTGCCACTGCACATAAATTACAGGGAGGAGGCTGGTGGCCAACTGGCTTCGACACTGGCCCTGCCTCTCTCCAGCACAAGGAAGCACTTTATGTAGTCCAACGCCTCATTATCTGGCATCTTTGTCACACCGGAAAGAGTAGATAATGGGACGCACGTCGCCTGTCGCACTCTGAAGTCCCTCCCTGCACAAGCCTGTCCTTGAGTCCCCACTTCCTGTGTGGCAAAGGCTCAATTAATTCCTTACTGAGATACCTGCAGCCCTTCAATCTAACCACAACATAACTCGCACCCCCCCCCCAAAATCTCTATTTAGCTTAATTCACTCCCAACGTATTTGCTGAGTACCTCTGAGGTGCGGGTGCTGCACTAAATCAAACCACTGAAGGGCCCTACATCCCACCCCCTAGAACTCTGAGCAGATTGCAGCCAAGCACCTAGTTCAACATGTTTTCCCCCCACTCAGGGGTACTCAGCAGTTGGCAGCTGTCATCTTCTCTTCCACCTGCTACTGAAGAAAACTGCTCTCCCCAGACGCCTACCTGACACTCACCCAAAAGTCTCTGTGACATACCAGAAAAGCAGGCAGCCCAAGCCGGCTACTCAGCCTGTTGAGCCACGGATGCCTACAATGAGGCGTGTCTTGGCTCCTTCACAGGACTCTGGGCTTTTAGGTGTTTTCCTGTGTTGGAGTTACAGGAAGTCGGGGGATTGACGGAATTACAGAACGCATTGGGTCTGAGCACATTTCTGACATGGGGCCCTAGGTCCTCTTTCCAGCAGACAACAGACACTGGAGAAGTGGTATAACATGACCCCTCCTACCAGGGATGCAGACATGCACACAGAGAAGGAAAGAAGATGGGACGCTGTCTGAGTGGCACAGCAGGCTAAGGGGCATAAATGAAATGCAGAGGCATGCAGGTTAGCATTGTAACTCTAGGCAAGGAAAGAGGTTTTTAGCTGTCCAGCCCAGAAGCAATGAGGCAACAGGAAGCCTTTCTAAGAGGCCAAGGGCAGCCAGACGACACACTAGGAGGCTGAACATAACAGAAGTCAGGAGGAATATTAAGCAATGACATTACCTAGAGTCACTAACCAGAAAAATCAACAAGAGGCTAACAAGATGGCTCAGTAGGTAAAGGTGCTTGCTTGCTGGGCAAGTCTGATGACCTGGAGTTCAATTCCTGGATGCCAAAATGGAAGGAGAGAATCAAGACCTGACTAGCCTCTGACTCCCACAGGTGCCGATCGCCAATTTTTTACAAAAGCATCAAGGGCTATCAGGCAGAGGACTTTTCTTCTGACACCAGTTAGCAAAGTTACAAAAAGCAAGCTGCCACTGCATCCATTTAATCCTTTTCTATGAATCAGACATAGACGAGAGGTCCTCCCCCAGGACAACAGCACTGCTAGAAAACCAAAAGACAGTAGTTCAAAAAAACAAAAACAAAACAAAAACCAAAATACAACAGTTTTGACATGAGAATGTGGGTAACTTAGGTGCAACCCAGAAGAGATCAAAGACCTTCTGCATGTCTGGACCAGAGGTGGCATGCACGGAACTAAGGGGGTGGGGTGGGTGGGGTTCTCTATGCACTCAGAAGGTCAAATGGGCTTGGATAAAACCTAGCAAGAACAAGTCAATATGGACTATGATTACAAAGAGGTAACTAACACTGCAGCCTAGGATGAGCAACACTTCATGGCAGCAGTGTATTTCTAGAGCCCAGCCACAACCACTCATTTGCATACTGTCCCAAGCCCCTTTTGCATGGCCTGGGCAGAACTGAGTGACTACAACAGAAGCCAGTTGCCAAAAACCCTAACATTCTTCATCTTTAGCCTGATAGAGAAAGTCTGCTGGCCCGTGTTAGACAAATGAGGAATTAACACTGGCAAACACGCTGTCACCCTCGGGGCAACAGACTCACACCTAAAGCCCCGCTGCCCCTCTTATCTCAGCAGTTCCCCCAGAGGCAGCCGCAGAGTTCCTAGAAGCTCCAAGCCTGGTAAAATGTGCATCCCCAGCAGTTCTAGAGGTGAAGCACCCACTACAGCAGGATGTGTGCCTTCCACACGGGAGTACTGGAAATCACAGGAGAAAAGTGGTTTTCTTATGAAGTTGTGCAACTTTCCTCGTGTCATTAACAGAGGACAACATTCGTGTTTGGGCCTTGGCCTGATACTTAAAAACCTTCACTCGCTTGTGGTTTCCGATTCCCTCTTACAGAACGACGACATTCCAGGGGAACCTGTGGTCTGGAGGTGGTTGAGGCCTTTGGAAAGAGAGTTGTGAACAAACCCAACACTGCCCGTTTTACAAATTCAGGCACAGTGGCCCCCGACAAAACGGGACCTGCCTGAGGCATCTGTCCCTGGAAGTTCAAAGTTCATCTCACCCCAGGTGGGTACTGTGTTCGAGGTTCCATGCAGGCTGTAAGGGGTCAACAGAAAATATGTATTCTCAAGGAACCCAATCCAGGCATCTAAATAATGCAGGCACGGCAACAAAACAGAGAAGCCTGGCAGACCTCAGGCTTGGCCCTTGACCTTCAAAACACTTCCCATAAGAGAAAGATGGTGGTGCCTTCCTTCCACAGCTCCACATGATCACAATAGGGCAATACAGGAACTCAAGCCGCACAGCACATCATGCTCTGGGACCAGAGGGAGCACAAGAGCAACCGTCTTCTCCCTGTGAGACCCGGATTCCTCTCTCCCAGCGCAGACAGACCTGCAGTGCAGGAAAGCACCAGGCTCTGAAACTGCAGCAGTCAGCTGTCATGCAGTCAGTCTGCCTCCTGCTGAGGAGGGAGGAAAAAAATATACACCACACTCTGTCTCTGGAGCAGCAACATTCCATGGCATGACCACATCACGGCAGGACAGACAGATAGGACTTGAGAAACAGAAGAGATCAAAAAGCAGGCTCCTGCTTTGGCAAATAGCCAAGATAATCTCCACCCCTTCCTGGGTCAGGAATAAAGCCAGTCAACCCCTCCACTGTGGCCTCCCTCCTCTGAGGCCCACTGGGCCTGAGGGAGTTAAGCAAGAAAGGGTGTGAACTTCACCTTCCAGGGCCTGACAGTGCAGTTCCCATACAGGGCTAAGCACAGGCTGAGGCCACAGAGAGAGGCAGATGTCAGTCCACATCCAGCACCAAGGGCTAGCGCTGGCTCGGATGAGCAAGCCTGGTGAGCTTATATAACAAAGGGCTTGTCACCACTTCCTGTGATCACCAGCATTCCAACACAATGAGACATGCTCAGCCCTGGCTTTGAAGTGCAGCAACTCATTCAGATGGCCCCAGCAAACTTCAGCTGGAGGCTGCCTACCCTCCCTTACCTTCTCACTCCCTTCACAGGGTAGGAGACAGCACTGGCTTTTGTTTGTGTGTTTTGATATTCTACTTTAAGTTGTTTTTTAAATTTGCTTTTGTGACTAAATAATCTGCATTTATTTTTGAAAATGCAAAATAATCCAACTTTCCTGTGACCTGTGACAACCACTGTTGACATTGTGGTCTATTTACTTCCAGCCCTTTACAAGCGTGTGGGGAAAGGGGGGAGAGGCAGGGACAAACACATGGCTTTTTAATTTAATTTTATTTTTTGGCAAGGGGGGAATGTTTGAAGACAGGGTTTCTCTGCGTAACAGCCCTGGCTGTACTGGAACTCAAATCAGGCTAGCCTCGAACTCACAGAGATGTGCCTGTCTCTGCCTCCTGGGATTAAAGTCATGCGCCACACCTACCAATATTCAGCTTTTTATGCCTTTCTTAAGCATTTCAACCTCCAGCTTCTCCACCGTCCCACAGTATCACCGAATTTAACCCCTGCTCATGGCTCCTCTTTAACCACTAGCAAGTGCCTCAATCAGCCAGCTCCGGGAGGTGGGTACTCGGGGAATTCCCAGTATTTTCCTTTTCTCCCAAATGCTCTATGACCTGTAACTAAATCACTGTAACTCTCTTCTTTCTATTCTTAAATAAAATCCTCAGACTCTCGCAGTGCCTCAACTGTGCCACCATGTTCCCTTGTTCTTCTGGGCATTCTTTTTGACTTAAAACCAAGTCAACAACTTCTCTGTTTGTTTGTGACAAGGTCTTGTGTACCCCAGAGTGGCCTAAAAGTCAATACATTTGTGCACCACCACACCTGGTTTACGTCCTGCTGGAGTGAACTCAGGGCTTTATACTATATAGAGAGTATATTTGTAATGTTATTCATATATCAACAGGTACGTGGGTGAAGGCCAAAGGTGATTCTTGGTCTCATGCCTTGATGGCTGTCCACCTAATTTTTTGAGACAGGATCTCACTTGGCAGGAATTTGTCAAGTAAGCAAGACTGGGCTGGTCAGGATACCCCAGGGATCTGTCTCCCTCTGCCTCCCTAGTGCTGGGATTATAAGCACGTTCCATTACGATATATAGGTTCTGGGGAGCAAACTCTACAGTCCTGCAGGGGCATTTTAAAATCAAACACATGACACATGACAATCTGCAACACAGAGACTGCTACAGTGTGTTCCAAAGTCAAACTTATGATTTTGAGTCCACCGCCAGATGCCAGTCAATGTTTGAACATCTCCAGAGCAAGGCTGGTAAATGCCAGAACTCCTTACAAAACAGTGACAGGGTAAGTCACACGGCAGCTACCAAGGCGGACTAAGGGTGACAATCTGACTCACTGGTCTCCGAGTTCTATACTGAATGCAAGTTACCTCCGTGTCTAGTCACACAAGCCTTTGAAATTCAAATATATAGATCTTCAGAGGAAGGCAAGTCTCAACCAGAGAAGCTCTGATTCCTGTTTGAATTTTTAAAAGTCTAGGGAAGGCACAAGAATGCATGAACCTGGTGTCCTGTTTCTACCACACAAGTATAAAATAACTCTAAAAAGGAAAGAGAGCATACCACCGAAATTTACTCTCATGGTACCAATGGAACACAAGCTGCTAAACTTTTAAGGAACCTGAGGCTCCAAAGTGTTTGCTACCTACAGTACAGGTAAAGCCAGAGCCATCAGAGTAGAGGTAGTATCAAAAGGAAAGAGGTTCAGGTATCTGAGATAGGGTCAAGGAGGTGCCAGAAAATAAAAATAAAAAAACCCTACTAAAGAGATGGGGGGAGGGGGAGAATGGTATTTTTTAAAAAAAAAAATGAGGACTCCATCTATGGACTAGAAACTGACCCAACTACTTCATCAGGAGTCCACTGTGAACTGCCACTACAGCAGTTTCTGCTACACCAGAGGTGTCACCTAAAACCTTTAGAGATGCCTCCAAACAAAAGGCCTGCCTGCCTGGATAGTTTCTTGTTTTAGAATCAGGCCTACAGCCACCTTACCCCACAGGGACCCAGAGTTAGACTTTGCCATGAAGCAAGGGCAAGCAGGCAAACCCAGCCACACACCAGAGTTCAGTGTTTGTATCTGGACAACCTGCGGCCCAAGTTCTGGCAACGTAGTCCAGGCTGTCACAACATTCTCGGCTGTCCTCCGGGTGACTGGCAAGTGAGGACACTGACTCCCCCCATCCTGTCATTTCACAGTCACACCACAGATGGATTTCAAATGGATCCAGGCCCCATGGAAGCCGGCTAAGAAGTAGAGTGATTCCTCCATCTTTAAAGTCTTCCTTCTGGCCCCCTAGCTGGACACGGGCCCATGACAGAACTGCAGAGAGAACTGGCTGGGGATCCCGAGACCAGCAAGCACCTCCAGCGGCGGCTGCTTTCCTCTGGTGACCCAAAGGGCTCTCAGCATTTATTGTTTCTCAAAGATCTTGTCCCCTGGAAGGACACTGACCACAGGTCACACGTCAGCATGAGCCTAGAATCCCAAGCTCCCTGTTTCCTTTGCATTTTCTCCTTCAGAGGACATTCAGAACCACAGGGTGGCTTCACTTTGGCTTCCTTCTAGAAGTCAGCATTGGTCCTGACACATGGGAATGCTTCCAACTTCACGTGATGTCAGATGGGACAGCAGGGCCGCCAAACTGAGCCTCAATGGCCAGCTCCATCCACCCTCAGAACACCATGCTGTTCCCACCAGTTCCTAAGTCCCACGTAGACGAGCCAGGCAGTTGTTCTGCCCGTTCTTGCTTTATGTTCCTCTGGAGGTGAGCGGCCAGCAGTCACAGTGGGATGCTCTTCCACTCCCACCTAGCCTTTGGGACCCTGACAGAATAAGGACAGCTGTACTGGAAGATGAATTAACTACAGATTTCCGCAGAGGGGATCTGGGCTACTGACAACAGTGATTCAGAAAAGCCTAGACCTCGACAAGTGCTTGGTCTGTTTCCCTCCACTGACCAACAGTGTCATTCAGAGAGCAGCCTGAAAGGCCAGGCACACGCTTCATGGCTTAAGTATGCAACCTTGGGTCAGATCCTTGCTGCCCCTGCCCACAGACCTTACATTTGCTTAACTGAGGTCTCTACCTCAGAGCTCACTCTGTAGCTCATCCCCCTGGGCTGCAGACATACGTTTTCCTAGAGCACAGATATGACCCCATTACTTCCTTGCTCCAGTGTCTTACATACCCATCATGGAAAGACTGGTGGGCTCTGGCTGGCCTCACAATGCTGAGACCACCAGAGCTGATATAGAGCGGTGTTCTCAACACCCCCTGCACCTGAGCACAGGAGGTTAGGGGTGGACACAGCCCCAGGTCCAGCTCTGTCCATTATTAGCTACATCACCTGTAGGCCTCAGTTTCCTCCTCGAAAGACTGAGGCTCTTAAACCTCATAAAGCATGTGTGGACCTGCGAGCAGCACGCACAGCCCTAGAACTGCCCTTCTGCAGGAAAGGAAAAGGGAAGAGCCCTTTCCGAGGACAGCCACAGGCCTGAAAGCAAAGCCCTAAGTCTAAAGCTGGGCTGAAGACCAGGACAAGCATTGTCAAAGTCATACAAAAGTCATAAGGCTCTTCCCACACATCAGGCCTTGTGCTCTGCCACAGAAAGCAATGGCTTTCAACCCTACAGTGACTGGCACACTTCCCCTAAACATCATCTCATTTTGCCACCTGTAAAGTGGGGATCCTCATGATAACCCCCTCAAGGACCAACCATGAAGCTCAAACACAGCAAAAGTGACATACAGTAAATGGTCAGGAAACACTAGACTCATTAACCCCCTTTAACAGATGGGGCAGTCTAGGCCTGGAAAAGCTAATACCGTATTCTAAGTTACACAGCTTCCATGCCCGGGCATAGCATGTGAGATCAGGCCTTCTGATGCTGGTTTCATGCCACAATCAATGGATCACCAACAGGGTCCTGCAATGTTTGGGTCAACAGTTTTGAGTCTCCTATCCTGTTGCTCCCCTCTATCTCTGAACCCTCCCCAATTCACCCATGACTGAGACCCAGCTCCTCATCCAATCACTGTGCTAAGAACTTCCCCGCATGGATCTTGGCCCACCTACTTGGAACTTGCGCTGACCAGCCTCTTCCACTTTCTAACAAGCTCCTGAGTGTGCAGAAGCCTAGCCTGGGTAGTAAGGGACAAATGCACTAAACATTGAAGTTTTCAGGGATGAATGGGGCGATGGTCAGCTAAGGGATTCCCCAGGCACTCCCAAGGGCCTACGGTCTAAGAGAGCAGGTCACACAATCAACCACCATGGGTTACTTAAAAACTGATATCCTGGCATAGAAATCAGGTATGGTATACTCCTATAATGCTAGCACTTGGGAAGCAGAAGCAGGAAGCTTCTTGCAAGTTTAAGATCAACCTGATTTACAGTGTGTTCCAAGATGCCTAAAGCATCATACAAGGTCTGTTCCAAAAGAGAGGAGGAAGAAAGAAAAGGAAGAAGAGGTGGTAATGGAAGGGAGAAAGAAAAGAAGCAACAAAACACAATATTCAAAACGTATGTGTGCATGCATGCACACACACACCCACACATTCTTGAACATGGTTGTGCACAAAGAGCACACATGTATATACGCTCACACACGAAAGCAAATATGGGCACATGCTCACACCCATGTATGCATCACCCCAACGAACGTATGTGCACACACATTCACACATGTGAGCATACATACACACAAAATTAAGAGGAACCATGGCTCAGCTATTTAAGGTGTAAAATTGAGCAAATCCTAACGGCTGTCAGGCTGGCCTACTGTTTCATGGGAGTGTTACATACAGTGAGCGCACTGAACTAGACAGATATTCCGTGGCCTCTTCAAAGTACGGAAATGATCAAGAGTTCAAACATCTGTCCTTTCCTGGGTTTAACCCCCTCCCTCTAAACACATCTGGTCTGAATCTGGTACTCCAGCATGAATTCATTAATGTCACAGCCCCATAACAGACATGGAAGGATAAACTAGGAGCTAGCCGAAGCTGGGAATAAGACAGGCCTCTGAGTGAGAATACAAACACCTGGGTTGAGGGGACAGAAAAAAAAAAAAAAATGAAGGAAACGGAAGAGATTTGCGCTGGATTTTGTTAAAGTGTTAAAAAGTGAACGTGCAGTTCCTACACTTTCCAAGGTCTCATCCATCCTTCACAGCCAAGTGATCCTAGCCTTCTATCTGGAAGTTCATTTTCTCTGTCGCTGTAGCCATCTTTCATGTGGCCTCCTTTTCTTCCTGCATTCCCACTTTCTTTTGCAGCCCCAGACAGAGGTTCCTGTGTCCTCAGGAACCCCTAACAAAGCCAGTGGCCACACATCTTCCCAGCCACTCAGTCAAATCCTAGCAGACACATTGACTTTTTTCTTGCCATTCATCTGTCATTAAACCACGGGTCTCTGCACCTCCTGCTGAAGGGCACCCAAGTTCCAAAGGCCTGTCTGTCCCCTCCACTCAGACAAATCCAAGGTCTCTCACTCAGCAGGCCAAGTGCTCTACCCCTGAGCTACATGCCAACACTGAAGTAATCTTCTTTAAAACCTACATCAAATCATTCAACAACTCTGCTCAGAACCTTCTATTGCCTTCCTAGAGTACAAGTGAAAGACCTACCCACTCACAGGAGGCTCAAGGTCTCTCTGTTCCACACCCCTCGGAGCTGACCTGCGCCGCCCAAGGGTGTTGACCTCCGCACTGCCCCTTGAGCAGCCCTGCCAGCTCCTGCCTCCCCCTCTTGCCTGGCCCTTCTCTGGTACAGCTCGCAGCATCTGGCCTTTCAGTAAAGTCCCTTCTAAACTCTACCCTACATCTAACCCCAGGGGGAATGAGGTATTCCTATTTAGTGCAGTTCTATTCCCACCAGCTACACAGAACAGCACCTAGCATGTAGCACTTTTTTTTGAGACAGGGTTTCTCTATATACCTTTGGATATGTCCTCGAACTAGCTCTATAGACCAGGCTGGCCTGGAACTCAGGGATCTGCCTGCCTCTGCCTCTGCTGGGATTAAAGGCGTGCGCCACCAGCGCCCGCCAGGCAGCACGTAGCACTTCTAAGCAAGAGCTACTGAATGAATAAAGAGAATACATAAACAAGGTCATTGCAGTTCCAGCTGGATACTTTGGGTTCAGCCAGCAAATCCTACACTCTCCAACACACACACACACACACACACACACACACACACACACACACACACACACACCCCTACACCTATCAAGCCACTTCTCCCTTCTGGACCTTGGGAGCCCATTAGTTACTGTAAGCACCTCACCAGCAAGGGCTGAGTCACTCCCCAGGGTCCTGACTAACCATTTCTCCATTTCCAGGACACTCCCGCCACACATACAAGCTCCTTTCCCTTCTAGCATGATGGGAAATCCAGAGCTCCCCTTGGAGAAAACAGAAAGGAACTGAATGACCAAGAGGAAAAGTCAGTCCTTCCTGGCTCAGCATTGAGAAAGCTCATACTTCTCAGGAAGTCAGTACCTCTGAAAGTGAAACATTAATAGAAATATTACTGGAAAATACCAAACAGGAAGCAAAGGAAAATTCCATTGTGGAAGTAAGGTCCTCAGTCCATGTGCCTCAATGGTCTCAGCAAAGAGCTTCAGAATAAAAACATAGGAAGAAACGGAACTCAATCAGGCTGTCACCCTTCCTGCCAACTCAAGCTCTGGCCAAGTGGCCTCCCCACCCTGGCTTAGAGGGCACTGGCCTCAGAAGACAAGGCTGCCAATCCAGCCACAACTTGCAGAAGGGCAGGGCAGGCCCTGCTCCAACTCTCCATCCGCAATCGGGGAATTCAGCGTCTTCCCCAAAGTGGGTCTGAGAAGTCAGTGAGTTACAGGCATAAAAGTGACCATTGTGCTGTGGAATAATTACAAGATCACAGTACCAGTCACTTTTATGGAGTACAGGGAAATTACAGAGTAAACGACAAACAAAGCAGAATACTCGGGTATGAGATGCAGTTGGAGGTTAGCACAGTGGTTAGAAACAGACTCTGGACCCAGTTCCAAATCTCATCTCTGCCTTGTACTAGCAAAATAAATAAAATGAAAATTATAGTAGCACATACATCAAAAGAGGGCAGTGAGAAGAACTACATATAAAGCACACAAAACAGCAGGTGGCATGCAAGACAACCGGCTAGCATGACCACGCAAACTCCCTTAGCCACAGTTAACCAGTCTTTCTCTGCGCAAACACCTCCTCCTCAGAGGAGCCCGCCTCAGTTCCACGGTGCTGTCCAGACTACCCTCTTTGCAGCGCCACTCTTCGCTCATCCAAAACCTGTTTACATATCACTTCTGTCATGCAGACAGGTCTGTGTTCCAGGCTTTGGTTGCTGTGTTCTCCAACCATGGAGCAGCCCCAGCTTTTAACTGTAAAGCCACAAGTCTCGATTCTGGGCTGGGTGTATACAGAAACCATGCAGAGGTCACAGAACCACCTCGAAAGGTAGGTCTCTCCTTTTACCACGTGGGTTCCAGGCATCAAACTCAGGTTGCTGAGCCACCTCTTGGGCCCCAAGTGCAGGGTTTTTTTGTTGGTTTTTTTTTTTTTAAAAGACCAAAGCTAGCCAGGTGGTGGCGCACGCCTATAATCCCAGCACTCAGGAGGCGGAGGCAGGCGGATCTCTGTGAGTTCGAGACCAGCCTGGTCTACAAAGGGAGTTCCAGGACAGGCTCCAAAGCTACAGAGAAACCCTGTCTCGAAAAACCAAAGACCAAAGCTGACCTCTGCTTCTAAAACACAAGTTAAACTCACCAGAGGAAGGCTTGGCTGCAAGACCAGAGGAAACCACACCTGCTTCAAATTTGCCTTTTAAAGCCAAGGTTATAGGACAGCAATGCTTTGGGAGCAGGGAGAGGATGGGATCAAGTCTCAAGGTTATGCCCTAATCAGTCTTGTTCCAAGAGTGTCTCATCAGTGAAGACGGTCACCTGATCTACTTTTACGAAACTTAAGTTCTTTCTTGACGCGGGCAGAGAGAGGTACCACCAGCTTTCACCTTAAAGCAGCACACACACACCCTAGCCAATCCTTCGGGGGGGGGGGGGGAGGTCTGGTGTCAGAATGAGAAGACATGACAATTACAAGGCACACGTTTTGTGCAGCTGTCCTCTGGGACGTGCCTACCCTGTGTGAGGAATTTCTCTATAAAATAACTCAAGCACAGCATTAACATCTCCTTTATGGAGTTCAGCAGTGGACAGAGAGGGGGAAGAGAATACAGCTGTGTTTTGGAAAAGTAAGGAAGGGAGGCAAGAAGGTGAACATTCGGTGCGAAGGAGAAGAAACACAACCATCACAATGCACAGCAGGGACTGCCTGTGGCCATTTAAACTGGGAAAGAGTGGGCCAAATTAGTGAAGAGCGCACGCGTAGTGGGCTCAGTGCACAGGCGTGCACCTTGCCCTGACACTTGGAAGCTGTGACACGAGGTTCATCACTAACTGCTCCATACCTCGTCGTCTTTATCCACAGATGGGCCGACAGTGCCTACAGCAGAAGAACAGCCCCAGATTCCAACCTCAGGAAACATCATGGGCTTCTGCTCTTTTCTGGAAACCCATCCTGCCATCTGAACATGTGCTGAAGATGACTCAGTGAACCCCATCAAGACCAGAAATGAAACTCAGTATTTGATGCCTAGGTAGAAACCTACAACCCATGGGCCAGCTGCCTGGCTTTGAAAATAAAATTTTATCAGAACACAAGTATTTCTTCTAATATATTCTTTAAAGGCCACTTTTAGCTGCAATGGCAGAGCCAACCAGCTGCAGCAGAGACCACCTTGCTCTCAAATCTGAAAACATCTACTACTACTGACTCTGGCCCTTTAAGGTTGGCTGACTTGTAGTTTAAAGCCCAGGAGGCGATGAAGCAATAGCTGTTACAGTGTTTGGACCTAGTACCTATGATGCCTGTGAGGACTTTGGGACCATGGAAGTGGTTAGAACCAAGTCTTCTGGGGCATTAACACTGGAAACGGCTTTGACAGCCATCACTGCTCTCATGAATGGGGAACTTGTCCTCAGCAGAACTACAGCAATAAACTCTAGTCCTAACCTTTCCCAAAGAGGACTTTTTGAGGACTGGAGAAGATGGCTGTCAATCAAACAGAAATGGCTAACATTTTGACCGTGGCTTCCATCGATCCTGACTAGTGATTTCTGTGAAAAGACAAAATGATAAGTCGACTCCCCTCAGGAAGGCCCGGAGATCAGTTCTGTCAACTGTGGGGCCCCTCTGTAACTGCCTATCAGGCCCACCACCCCCTGCATGGCAGCGTACTCTTTCCTCCCTTCCCTGCTCAGGCATCTCCATTCATCCCTTCTCAAGAGTCAGCTCAGCTAGAACCTTCCAGCAGCCCTCCTTCACCTGCCAGCATTCAGGCCTGTCCAGTCCTTGGCACACATCTCAGCCTTTCCATAGGTTCTGTCTGATACTGTCTCAGGCTTGAGACCCTAGTGTCCTTGTTCATTTCTTGATACCCAGGGGACATTGTCTCCATAACTTTCCTTGGATACCACAAAATATATATAGGAGCTTAAGTCTCCTATATAAAATAACGTAGTAGGACCGGGTGTGATGGCACACATCTTTAACCCAGCACTCGGGAGACAAAGGCAGGAGGATCTCTGTGAGCTCAAGGCCAGCCTGGCCTACATAGTGAGACCCTGTCTCAAAAGAATAAGCAAATAAAATAAGGCAAAAGGCACAGCGATATTTGTCTTTCATGTATATTATGCCCTGACTGGCAAACTTTTAAGACCTAGCCGGGCGGTGGTGGCGCACGCCTTTAATCCCAGCACTCCCAGCACTCGGGAGGCAGAGGCAGGCGGATCTCTGTGAGTTCGAGGCCAGCCTGGTCTACAA
>NC_022031.1:40647918-40676888 GCF_000317375.1 Microtus ochrogaster
TAAATAAATATTTTTTTTAAAAAAAAAACATTTTCTTTCAGTTTGGAGTGGGAGGGAATTCAAGGTACTGGGGATTGAATCCAGGGCCTGGCTGTTGTGCAAAACCTTCTTCAGAGATTGAAACATTCCATCCTTCAGGAAGTTCCTTCAGCAGGAAGGTAAACAATTCAAACTAGCTTCCTGAAGACCCTGAAACTGACCAGACTCACTAGGCCCCTCCCTGCCTGAGTAAACAAGAAAGCAAAGCGAAGAGTCCCTCTAGGAAGGAGGGAAGCTGAGCTGGGAAGCCTCTCAGAGAGTTGAAAAGCTGAAAAGACTGTGCTATGTCACACACTAGTACATGCTAGACAAATATTCTGCCACTAAGCAACACCTCAGCCCTCTCTTTTTTTCTCACTTTTCATTTTCTGTTTTGTCTGCATGCTATCTGTGCATCCTATATGTGCCTGGAGCCAGCAGACACCAAGAGAAGGCATTGGACCCCCTAGGCCTGGAGTTACAGATGGTAGTGAGCCTATGTATCAGTACCATGTGGGTCCTGAGAATGGAACCCAGGTCCTCTGGAGAGCAATGAGCACTCTAAACCATTGAGCCATCCATCTCTCCAGACCATCTTTTTACTTTGAGAGAAGATCTAAGCTGTCCAGGCTGACCTTGAACATACTCTCAAGCTGCCCAGATAGGTTTCGAATTTATAATCCTTCTGCCTCTACTTCCAGAGTAGCTGTAAATACAGACCTGGCTTTCCCTCGCCCCATCTGAGTGCCAGGTAGTTATGGTTAAGCTATGACCAGACAGCTACAGAGCCCGGACACACAGCCTTCTGCACCTGATGTACCTCTTCAGCCACACTTACTTCCTCTAAATTCCCCCTGCCTAGCAAAGAGCTCAGAAACGGCTAGGTGTTTTTTTTTTTTCAAGTTAAAAGTTTTATTCTGTAGCTATGGAAAACCTGTGAACGCAACTCTGTGGATGCTGACAATGTACCAAGTGTTGGTACACATTAGCATGTATTTTAAACCTGGCAAAACTGATGTCATGATAAATCTTGACTTTCCCAGGTGTACTGGAAACACCATTTAATTATGACAAAAGAAACACCACCAGCAGAAAACATAACTGGACGAGACCGGTTTGGCTGCATCCAAGGAGACCCACAAATAACTGGCTTCCCCACCCCTCCCCCACCCACCTCGCTGTCCTGGACCTCGCTATAGACTAGGCTGGCCTTGAACTCACAGAGATCCTTCTGCCTCTGCCTCCTGAGCGCTGGGATTAAAGGTGTGTGCCGCGACTGACTTTTTTGGGGAGCGGTGTCATTTTTTCCCAACAGTATGACTGAAGGACTATTAGCTCTACCTACATCAGCCTACTACCGTTTTCTTTCCCAGGAGCTCAGACCCTTACCACCCCCTCACCTGAAATATATTACAGTTGCACCCTAGTTCTGAGCCATCTCCTCCAGATGTATGGTTCTCAACTTGTGGGCCATGACCCCACAGGGGTCACATATCAGATATTTACATTGGGATCAGTAGCGTAATTACAGCTGTGAAGTTTCAATAGAATTGTAAGGTTGGTGGCCACCACAATGTGAGGACTAGGAAGGTCCTAAGAAACACCTCGTCCCATGGAAAAACCCACCTGGGAGAATCAAACTGAGGCCCCCCACCCCACCTCTCCTAAATTCTCACCTCTCATTTCCCAAGAAGACCCACTGCTTAAAGGCTCTGGCCTCCAAAAGACACACCCTACAATGATGCCTTTTGTTTGGTTGGTTTGGTTTTGAGACAGGGTTTCTTTGTAATTTTGGAGCATGTCCTGGAACTAGCTCTTGTAGACCAGGCTGGCCTTGAACTCACAGAGATCTGCCTGCTGCTGCCTGCCTCTGCCTTCCGAGTGCTGGAATAAAAGGCATGCACCACCACCACCCGGCTTCCTACAATATCGTCTTACAGTTGTCAAGAGTATATGCACACACTGTTTGACACAAAAGCCCGGTTACAGCCTACAGTCATCCCGTCCTGCTTCATACCTCTGCCTCCAGTGTCACCTTAAATGTCTGCTTCCCAGATAAAGACCTCCCCAAGTTCTCAAGGCAAAAGCCCCAAGGGGGAAAATGGTGAAAACTTGCATCCACTTCCTCCAGCAGCTCAGACCAAAGATCACTGCCCCCTTAACCTCAGACTCCTTTCCCACTCAACTGGCTCTTACCCCATCTCTGAACACAGGATGCTGGTTAGCTAAGTTATGTTAGGGAGACTCTGGAACAGTGAAAAGTCTCTTTCCCAAGGGAGCAAGTGGATGTGCTCCAGGACTCACTCGCCTGGAGAACAGGATGACATCGTGTACAGAAAGGAAGAGGCAGGTGTTGAAGGCCAGGAATAGGACCCCAAAGCTGAACCATGGTGTGGGCAGCACAGCAAGATGGCTCCATTGAACGACACAGGAACTCTAGACTCAGATTTGGGGTTAAAACTGGACCCTGGCACAGTCCAGTTCTCTAAGGCGACAACAGGAGGGTAGGGTGCCCCAGGCTAAGTAGGATTCTCTGAAGCCACTGGTGGAGACTAAAGACAGGCTCAGGATGTTCAGGGGATCACAGAAGGTCTGGTCTTCCAAACGCTGTCTGCTGGAAATAATGTGAAAACCAGACTGCCTTCTGACTGCCAGATGGGAGGTACTGGCCACATACTGAGCTGGACATGTGCACCTGCAGCCTGGACCCAAGTGGTCCTGGTAAAGAAGAGCCATCATGGCATCAGGCTCACAGTTCTCAAAGTGGGGCCCAGGAGCAATCACTCAGACACTTGTTAAAATGCACTCTCAAGGATCCCACCAGAACTGTAGAGTCACAAGTTTCAGGAAATGAGCCAGAATAAGAAACACAATGGGGAGAGGGGCTGTTTAAATTCTGTCTTCCAGCCATGGCATGGCCACTGTACTCGTAAAACTCACAGCAACTAGTTACCCACAGGAGACATGGACAAGACCAAGCCAGTCAATAATCCTAGCATGGGGGTGGGGAACCCATGAGGCTCCACCCCTAGCTGAGGAGCTACTGGCAACTGAGAGCTGTTGAGGATGGAGTGGCCCCTGGTACTTTGCCCATGCCCACACGGGAAGCGCACTAATCGGACTCAGGAGGTGATTTCTTAAAATAGGAGATTAAGGTAGGAGAAGCTGTAGTTGGGGAGGAGGATACAGAGAGAGACTGGAAAGTTAGGAGTGGATTTCATCAAGATACAATAATATATATGGGGACTGGAGAGATGGCTCAGAGGGTAAGAGCACTGGCTGCTCTTCCAGAGGTCCTGTGTTCAATTCCCAGCAACCACATGGTGGCTCACAACCAACTATAGTGCCTTCTGTCATGCAGGCACACACGCAAGCAGAATACTGTATACATAGTAAATAAATCTTAAACAAAAATAGTATATATGTATAAAACTGTCAAAGAAAAAATAAATGTGCAGCAGGTTTTTGTTTTGTTTTTTAAAGAAATTACAGAGGGGGCTGAAGATGGACGTAGCTCCCTGGATGGAACTGCTTGTTTATCATGTACCAAGTACTGGGTTCAATTTCCAGTGCTGCATAAAACTAGAAGGTCCATGCCTGTAGTCCCCACACTTGGGAGGTAGAAGCAGGAGAGTCAGAAAGTCAATCCTAGCACTCCAGGAGGCAGAGGCAGGCGAATCTAAGTTCGAGGCCAGCCTGGTCTACCAAGTGAGTTCCAGGACAGACAGGGATACACAGAGAAACCCTGTCTTGAAACACACCCCCCACACACACACACACCAAAAAAAGAAAAGAAACTGAAGCCCATCCTTGGCTACCTGGTAAGTTTAAGGTAAGCATTCTTTGAGCCTTGTCTCAGAAAATAAAATTGCAGGACTAGATGTCCAGTAATGTTTTAGCCAGTCTTCCAGGGACACTCAGTGCCCCTGTGCTAGCTAGTCTGCGGCCTTGCAACCACTCCCTTGCTGCCCCCTTTCCTCCTGATAGAAGGAACATCTGGTAACTTCCTCCCTTGTCTCCCTAGACAGACAACTCTTGAAAGATCAAAGCTAGTACAAAAGAGGAAAACCAACCCAGAGAGTGTTTCATGAAAAACGTCATTCCCTGCCACCGTACAACCCAGTTTACAAGACCAGGGCCCTACAGCCCCTCCAGGGTCCTCTCAGTCCCAGCCCCAGATTTCACCTGCAGTCCTCTAAAGCGGCAGACACTTCTCCAGCTTCCCGCAATCACTACTGGCTCCAGTTCAACAATGGTCCTGCCTCAGAGGTGCCCTCCAGAAGCTCCCATCACAGGATGGCCTCTGTCACAGCCCTCAATACAGACATGCACAGGACAGGATTCCCCTTCCAGTACCTGCGAGAGGAGAGCTAAGACCCATGGGAAATATTTGGTAACAATGAAGCCAAGTATTAGATACACTTGAAGTTTCAGTATCATTACTAAGCATTTCGAAGTCTGAACACTAATTGAGAAAAAAAATTACTTTAATTTTGAAAGCCACCAAAAAAAAAAAAAAAAAAGACTTAGGGAGGAGGCTGAACCACTAGCAGTAGGACAAAGAAAGTCTACCCCCTGGGGGGTGGTCTTCAGCAACAACGGTGAGTGGGAGGCAAACCTCTGAAAAGCTCCCTCATAACTTTCAGAGTAAAAGCTCCAGGTCCTCCCAGTGGCCAACCAAACCAAGCTTGACCACTACAAAGCTGCAGCCTCTTTCCTAAAACACCAACCACAAAGCCTCAACCAGGACATCTGTCTCAGCAAGGACATCTTTCTCGCCCCCTTGCTGGGTGTGCAGTCACAAGGGCTTCCAGTCACTGTCAACCAAGTGTGGCATCTTGGGTGCTTGGTAAGTCCCGGAGCACAAGCTTTCAAGGTGTGTGCTCACACCGTTCCTGGGAGCACTACACTGCTTCACACTGCACGCACCGCACCATCCATCCTGGACAGACAAAGCAGGAGAAGTTGACCCCAGGGAGAAAACCAGGCAAGAAAACTAGAGGGCACCCCCCAACTCACCTCTCCCATAAAATAAGAAAAAGAAGCCTTGCCAAGCACCAGCTGACAGGTAGAAAATGTCTCCGTTTGGAGATTCAGTCTCCACCATCCCGGGAAAGTTTGAGCTTCCAAGAAGAATGTGGGGGAGAACCCAGAGCAGGGGCCTGACAGCCAAGCAACCCTGCCCTAAGGATCGAGATCTCTCGGGGCCTCAGATTTAATCAAAACACTGCCTCCACTATTAGACAGAGCAAGTGTTTTATGGGGGAGGGGAGAGCAACTCCGGCGCGTGAAGAGAAGAAGTAGAGGGGCCTTGGCTGTAATTAACTCTTGCTAAGAAGCAGGGGAGACTGGATGCCTGATTGGCAGGGGGTTACCACAAAGGCCTCTCGTTCCTGAGATTGTACTATAGGGATGGAGTCAGGAGAGAGGATGGGGTGGGCAGAGATGGGTCTTTTAGCAGACCTCCTCCGGAGCTGGGGATAGGAGGTAGGAAGTGCCAGATCGGTGAGTTCTCTGGGAGGACGGACATTTAGACCGGAAAAGCCTGCGTGGGGGTTCCCAATACCGCTCCAGTACAACAGGCCGCTTGGCTTCGGAAACCTGGCACGCAAGAGTGCGAGCTTCAGAAACATTCACATAAACACATTCAAGGAAAACTATAACCCCGAGAGTCCCTTTCCTGCTCTGGACCTCAATTCCCTTCTATATCTGGGAGGGGGACCACCACACAACCCTAGGGTAAACGAGCAAATGCTCTTTTAGGCCCGCCAAAGCTGACTTTGCTCGGGGAGCCGGAAGGGCTGGCTGGGTCTGTCTTCTGGGTAAAGCTAGGCGGGGTGCTCTCGCTCAGGCTGTGGGCTCGGTAAGGAGGCGTTTAGGTAGTAGTAGCCAAAGAGACGGAATCAGACCAGAGTGCGCGCCGGAGCCTAGACTCCAGGGTGCCAGAGCAAAGTTGACTCGTAGGGCTTGGTTAACGTGGCAGTGCCTCAGCTTCCCGTGCCCATCAGTAGCTTCGGGTCTTACCTTTTCTTTCTGGCCGGCGCCGGTCTCCTCGGAGGCACACTTGTTGAGCAGCTTTTTGCCTCCGCAGGTCGTCGGGCTCCAGGTGCGGCCGCCGGAGCACACGCCTCCCGGGGGATCCCCCGCAGCACCCGCACTCTCCACTTTGATAAGCCGGTGCTTCGGGGAGATGTAGCGCACCTCGGCTGGCGTGGCGGGCCGCCGCTCGCTGCTACTGCGGTAGAGGTGCGGGGAACCGTTGGATGAAGACGAGGACGCGGCGGCGCCCGCCCCCGACGCCGCGCAGCAGCAACCCGCAGAGCCCGACGCCGCCGAGAAGGCTCTTTGGCTCCCGCCGGGCTCCCCGCCGCCGCCGCCGCAGTAGTCCAGGCGGCACATGGCGCGCAGTTTACGCAGCGACGAGCCCGGCCCGTTGTACGGGTCCTCGAAGTCGCGCTCCTTCTGCGCGCGGTAGGCGCGGATGAGGTCACTCGTGCTGCCGCTGTCGTCGGGCAGAGAGCCCGACGAGGCCGAGAAGCAGGCGGCGGCCGACCCGCAGGACGCCGAGGAAGCCGAGCAGGCCTGCGGCACGGCCTGTGGGGGCTGCTCGCGCCGCTCGCCCCGGCGCCGCTGCTCGCGGTAGTCGGGCCTCGGCGGCTGCGGCGGACTCTTGGTTTTGCTGTTGCCCAAGCTGAAGTACTTGTTCAGCCACTTGGCCATGGCGAGAGGCCGCCTAGGGCCGCGGCGCGCGAGCCCCGTCCGCCGCCGCGGCCATTCGGGGGGCAGCGCTGCCGCCCAGTCCCGCAACGCCCCGGCCCCGGTGGGGGGCGTGCGGGGTCTCCGTCGCCAAGTTCAAGTTCTCGCAGCCGCCGCCTCCTGCTGGCCGCCGCCCGGCTCCGGCCGCTGCCGCACAGTCCTCCACCCGCGCTGCGCTCCGCCCGAGCTTCGGATCTCGCGCCCCTCACGGGCGCGTCTCATAGGGTCCCCGGCCTCAAAGAGCGGAAGGCCGGGCGCCCCCCGCCTCTCACGCCCGCACCGAGCGCGCCCCCCCGCGGAGCGCGCCCCTGCCCCGTGCGAGCAGCGACCGGCTGAGGAGGGCTTCTCCAGTACGCCGGGGCAAGCCCGGCCCCGCCGTGGGTCGGAGAGCAAGCGAGCGATCGAGAGAGGCAGCCCGCGCCCAGCGGAGCCCCCGCGCCCCTGCCCGTCCCGGAGGCGCCTGCTGCTACCGCTGCCGCCGCCTCTGCCGCCGCCTCTGCCGCCGCCTCCCGAGCCGCCGCGTGTGTGACACTCGGCCGCCAGAGCCCGCCCTGCGCCGCGGCTCGGCCCCGTAGGCCCCGCCCCTTCCACCGAGGCCCCGCCCCCGCGTGCGGCCGGGAACCTCCCCCGCAGCACGAGCCACCTCCTGCGGCTGCCTGGGCGCCAGCACCCGGTCGTGCCCGAGGGATCCCGAGTCCTGCCACTTGGCCGGCCCTGCCTCCCTCCGACTGAGACTGTGGCTCTCCGAGGCCAAAACCGTCTGTGCAGTTCCCGGGGACCCGAGACCCGTGCACCCCAGGAATAGATGCCCAGCGTTGGGGTAGTCGGCTGAGTAGACCAACACACGGTTCCTCTAGTTCACAGAGAGGACCGTGCGGAGGAGATGCCCTTAACGAAAGAATGTGAGTCCCTTTTCTTTCTAAAGGGACAGAGACTCCGGTTCAGTTTTTCCGGCGCCGGGTCTTTGAAAGACTCTTTATGTTAATGAGCGTGTTAGCAATCCAGATGACGGATGCAGACGCGATAGGCGGCTGGGACCCGGCGAGGCACCAATCCGGGAGCAAGGCTAAGGGGAGGTCAAAATGTTTGCTTACCTTTTCACCTTGCAGGAAGTGGGGCTTTAACCCTGTTCACTGCTAGCCTAGTGGAACCAGCTACGTAAACATTTAACGCTTAAGGTTGCAGGAGCTGGCGAGGCTCTATTTGATTCAGAGACAATTTTACAGATTGAGAAACTGAGCCCCCGAGGTAGATCACACTGATGGACTTAGATACCAGCCCTGGGTTCTGGTGGCTCCATAATGATGTGACTTAATGTGGTTATTTCCCAAATGTGAAGAACCGAGACCAAAGGTAACTTTCCTTGGGGTCTACTCTCAGAGAAGGTAAACATGATCCTTGCCAAGACCAAAAATCTTACCTGAAAATAAGGCACCTGCCTTGTAAACCTTAATTCTATTTGGAATTTGGCTGGGCACCACCTCTCCCCATATAGCTTAGGGCTAAGATGTGTGTCCCTGGGAGCTGAGACATTCCTTAAGAGTGCTGATTTGCCAAAGTAGCCCTCTGTACCTATAATCTCCATCTGTCATCCGGACATTATGAGTCTGGCACACTGTTTGTCCGGTGTCTTGCAGGAGTAGTGATCTATTAAAGTAGGTAGCAAATCCAGGAAGGTGCTGGAGTTAAAGATCGGGCTCCCATCCTGAGGCTGCGGGACCTGGTGGGCCACAGTATCATCTCTTCCAGGCTCTCCCTGGCTCTACCCAGGCTCAGGCCTGAGACCACAGTGAAGAACGGCCAGGCCCAGCTCTCAGAAGGCTGTGTTCCACCTACTCAGTCACTCATGCACACTCAAGCTATTTGCCCCTCTCATTCCCTATGAGCACTTGAATTTCCTAAACCCCACTATGTTACCCCCATCCCAACAATCTCAGAAAACACTGCCACTTACTTCTTTCTTGAGACCTATTCATTTAGCATAGAAAATAGTCCTAGAGTGTGCACACACCACAAGGCTGCCCATATGGTGCCTGGAGCATAGGCAGAGGCCCCAGAAGGTGATGCTTAGTTGTTTATTTCAGGTATCTCTAGACTTAAATGTCTCAAATTACCCTTTAAATCCTTGCTCTGCTGCAAAATCACTTAATCATCCTGCATGGACAGAGGCCCCATTTAAGGAAAACACACACACACACACACATACCCAAAGGCCAGGACATCTTCATCTGAAGCCCCACCTCCATTCAGCTCCCTCCCTTCAGCTCCTAGGTTCAGGAAGGAAAAGAGGCCAGATCCTGGCAGTAGGCCAGGACACCTGGGCCAAGAAAGTCAGTCCGCCCCAGTATCTGGATGCCTGTTCCCTGTTCCTTGCATGTGGGCTGCACATGGAAGCATTATCTTTGCTTTTCTGAAGGTTTAGGAAGAGTAGTTGTATTTCACAACTTATTTTTCACATTGTGCTCTCAGCTGGCCATGGAGTCAGAGATGCTTTTCCCTGTAATGCTTCTTCTGGGCTATAATTTGCAAGCCAGAATTATTGTAATGCTATAGTATTATGCCAAGAACTTCCAGAGTCCCTGGGTAACTGCCCTGCTCCTAAACACTGTATATAATTAACCGCAGTCAGTACCCCTGCAATCTGATGTTATTCCTGGTTTACAGATGGGGTGGCTGGCCTAAAGTGGTGTTTACTTGATACAAGCAAAAAGTCTATGGGTGTTTTCCTTGGGAACATGGAGTGGCACACCTTCAGCGGTGAAGTCAGAACTAACAACTCTCAAAAGAAACGAGAAAATATGAAGAAAGATAGTGGAGAAGCCTCATGCCCAGTGCTCCTGGGAGCCAGATACTTGCCGGAAAATCATCAGAGCACCAAGGAGATGGACACACTCTCTTTTCAGTTCCAGCTACATGGTGATACAGCAGAGAAACTAGGACCAGGGACAGACAGAAACGGAGTCAAGAGGCACAGGTGCAATAGACAAGCATTCTCTTGATACCACAAACCCAGTCCTATGTAATGTTATAAATAAAGTATGCCCATCTCTCTTGGATTTTCTTTTTTCAGGTCCTGGAAATCCAACACAGGACTTTACACTCGCTAGGTGAGGGCTCCACTACCAGGGTTTACTCCTAACTTTGGCATTCATGCTGTTTATGTCCCTCCTCCCCACCCTGCCTCAATTTCCTATGAAGGGGGGTGTTGTGTTTTGAGAGCTATGTTTCTGTTTCTTGTAGGCGGAATTTTCTGTCCCACAAGCTGTTCCCCAAGTAACTGCACAGAGGTTTAATATTAATTATAAATGCTTGGCCAATAACTCAACTCTTACATTTACATTAAGCCATATTTCTTATCTATGCTTTGCCACGTGTCATGGTACAGAGCACACCCTGTCCATCTTGCTTCTCTTTGTGTCTGCTCCCAATTCCTCAGACTCTGCCCTTCTTCTTCCCAGCATTCTCAGTTTGGCTAGTCTGCCTAACCTTATCTTGTTCAGCTATTGGTCAGCCAGCCTCTTTATTAAACCTATCATCACACAGTATAAAGGAATATTCCACAGCATTTCTCCCCTTTTGTCTAAATAAAAAGGATGGTTTTAAAGTTAACATAGTAAAATTATATATAACAAAACAGTTATCAAATAAGAATTACAGTTACAATGTCTAGTCCATTTCTATTTGACAAAATCCAAGAAAAATGCTCTATTACTTATCTTTGTGAGTCTAAAGTTTTAAACCTAATTTACTTTTTATCATAACTAAGGAAACTTTAAGTCTAATTATTGAATATTTAACTCAATCAAAGACCCCAGAAAGGTATAATATTACCTAATGACAGGGACGTCTGACTGCCTGAACAGTCACCCAAAGTTCTTTTGTAACCTTGAGACATCTAACTTTGGCCTACAGGCCAAGTATATCTGACAGAGTTTTCTGAGAAGCAGGGAATTTTGAAGGACTGGTCTACCTTGTCTTTACAAAGTTTGGCAATTGCTTTCTTTTACATACTGCTGGTCCAGTTTGGACAGTATACTGTCAACAATGGACGTGAGGGCATTTTCTTTTCTTTTCTTTTTTTTTTTTTTGGTTTTTCGAGACAGGGTTTCTCTGTGGCTTTGGAGCCTGTCCTGGAACTTGCTCTGTAGACCAGGCTGGTCTCGAACTCACAGAGATCCTCCTGCCTCTGCCTCCCGAGTGCTGGGATTAAAGGCGTGTGCCACCATCGCCTGGCTGGCATTTTCTTTTCTTAAATGGCTAACTTTTGCCATAAAGAAAGCATGGTTCTTCGATGTCCATTATCTTCTTTTGAAGTAAATGGGTGCTGTCAGGAGCAGACATGCCTCACTGTCATGAAAAGTCTTAGGTTATTAAACATACTAAATATCATATACTATAGGTCTTTGAAATGTTTGAATACCATCTATCTATCTAAATATATCTGTGTGACCTTGAAAACATACCTAACAAGACTATTATAGATCACTATTAATTTGTATTTCTTAATTACATTACATTTTTAAATGAGTCGCATAAGTACAATACCCCAAACAAGAGTAGAAACATACATATATTATAGTAAAAATAACTTTAAATTTGTATCAACAAACCAAAATCCATACCAATGTAAAATATTTTGAGATTAACAATTGTATTTTGGATTAAAGTAGATTCAATAATCTACATTTTTATCTTATCATTTCTATATCCCCCTTTTTCTTTTTAGAACAATATCCCTGAGTCTGATCTTCTTTGCCCCAATTTTTTTTTCTGACCATTACCAGTAACAACTTGTAACCAACGCCCCCTAAACAATAGCAAATACCCAAAATCCACCTTTTGCGAAAGTAAACATTGTTTTCTCTAGACTGCTTCCTATTGTTTGTGGGTGCTCATATCTTCGGGGTAACCTTGAGAAAATCAGAATGATGGAGTATTCTGTGAGCCTGGATCATCTCAGCCAGTAGCCTTGAAGCTGTTTTGGATGCAGAATTCTGAGGAGACTGTAACAAAGGCATTTTGAAATGCTGGATCACCTGGGCCATCTGTTTTCATTGGTGTCTCATCTCCTTGTTCTGAAAATGCACAGACTTTTAAAGTTAACATACATATTTGTATTAATACAAGTATACATTATGCATTGTACACAAGTTAGCCAAAGATGATCTTTTTTGTTTTTATGTTTGAGCAAGTAAAATATGTGTTACATGTCTTGTAGTTTTTCTAGGCTTATTTGTGTCTATAGCCAGAATTTCAGGAGGTCTTCTTTGATCAAACATGATCATCTTTAACCTTGAACAAATCAATAGCCTCTCATTTCCTGTGGAAATGAAATAATAACCTCTTTCTCAAAGTAACATTTTTTTACTCCCATTTTGAAGTCAAGACATTTTTTTTAAACACATAGCTTAGTTTATGTTCTTGGAGACTGCTCATTGGTTCCTGACTGCCCACATGCAAATAATCACACAGAAAAATGTATTAATTAAATCACTGTTTGGTCTATTAGCTCCAGCTTCTTCTTGGCTAGCTCTTGTATCTTAAATTAAGCCATCTCTATTAACTGGTGTGTTGCCACGTGGTTGTGGCTTACTCCTGCGGGCAGCTACATGGTATCTCACTGACCCAACTTTCTTTCAGTTTAGTTGTCCTGCCTAGCTCTACTCTGCCCTATCACAGGCCAAAGTAGCCTCTTTGTTCATTAGCCAACAAAAGCAGCACATATACAGAAGGACTACCCACATCAGGTTTAATCCAGCAGTTTTCATAATCTAGTGTGTTTTAGCAGCTGTGGTACCTTCACTTCTAATCAGAAAAATCTAAAGACAACATGATAACAAACAGAATCCAGACTCTGTGTATTTCCCATCTTTATATAGCGTTTTTTTTTCCTTTACATTACTGTATTTTCTTTTTAAGGATTTATTATTTTAAAACTTTATTTTTTAATCTATGACTGTATATACTCCTTTTCTCTCTCCTAAACATATATATATCATATCATAACCTGTTTAGAAGTTTTTTTTTTCATCTGGGTCTGTCTTTACTGCATATTTGTAATCTTTTTCTGACCGCATGAGCCTTTAAACTGCTAAGCAGCATGGCTAGTACCTCTGTTTTTGCAGCTGGCTCCCTTCTTCAGGCAGCTGCCAGGAGATGCTTCTCTGCATTGTGGCTGGCGTAAGAAACCACAGACACTTTCCCCACCACAAGACTTATCTCATGGCACACGCTGGTACCCAAGCCCACAGGCAACAACCAGGAGATGCATCTCCAAATTATGGCTGGCACAAGACATATGAGTCTAGGAAGGCGGCTCTGTTCTTGTGTGCTCTGAATCTTTTTTTAAGTTTTGTTAGATTTTAGATGGGAATTCTGACCATCTGCAGGCAGACTTTTCTTTCCCACCTGCCAGTTCCCAAATAATGCTGTGGAATATTCCTTTGCACTGTGAATATAAATCACTGTGCTTGGTTTAATAAAGAAGCTAATTGGCCAATAGCTGGACAAGATAAGGTTAGGGGGAGAGCAAACTGATAATGCTGGGAGGAAGAAGGGCAGAATCTGAGGAGTTGTGAGCAGACACAAAGAGAAGCAAGATGGGCATGCTGTGTACTGAGAAAAGGTACCAAGTCATGTGGCAAAGCATAGATAAGAAATATGGGTTAATTTAAATGTTAAGAATTAGCTAGTAATAAGTCTGGGCTATTGGCCAAGCATTTATAATTGATATTAATCCTCTGTGAGGTTATTGGGAATTTTTGCTGAGACACAGAGAAACTCTGCCTACAGTGCCTGTCCTATCTAAGCTTCTTCCATTAGTCCAAGGCCAAAAGGGCTAGAGCATGGCAGCTGTTTTTTCTGTACTTCCTACTAGTGCCAATACAAAGAAAATGCCATTTGTAGAGGGTCCAAAATGTTGTTGTCAGTTCAAGACTCATCTGCTTCTTTTATAAAACACCATTCAGTCCACTGAATGTTGATTATAACATCAGAGGCAATCCTCAGACTGCATTGAGCTCCTGTCTCCTCCTGCCTTATATTCCTCTTTCCACCCAGCCATATCTCTTCTGTCTCCACTTCCCTGGTTCTGGGATTAAAGGCATGGGATTCCAAGTGCTGGGATCACCTTTGTGTGAGCTCTCTTTCTCTTTTAGACAGAATCAATCTTGTGTAGTCCAGGGTGGCCTTGAACTAACAGAGATCCCTCTGCCTCTGTCTCCCAAGTCCTGGGAGGTATGTGCTACTACTCCCTGGCCTCTATTGGCTTAGTTCTGTACTCTGATCTTTAGGCAAGCTTTATTTGTGAAAACACAAGCAAAATATCACTATAGTTGACTCTCCAATCTTCGCTGTTAGTGGCAGGGTCTCATATAGCCCAGGCTGGCCTCATCCTCAAAAACTCATTATGTAGCTGAGGCTAACCTCAAGTTTCTGATCTTCCTTCCTCCATCTCCCAAGTGTTAGGAATACAGCTGTGTACTATCACACCTGCACATCTCTCTTTTCTTTCTTTTAAGGAGACAGGGTCTTGCTATTACTCCCTGTAGTAATAGGAGCGGTGGGCTGTGTCCCCAGCACCCGGCCACCCGCATGGCTAGCTTTACCCGAAATAATTACATGGAAACTGTATTCTTTTAAACACTGCTTGGCCCATTTCTATCTAGCCTCTTCTAGGCTAATTCTCACATATTAATTTAGCCCATTTCTAATCATCTATGTAGCACCGGTCTTACCGGGAAGATTCTAGCCTACGTCCATCCTGGGTCGGAGCTTCATCGCGTGCATATTCCCAGGAGTGGGGAGCATGGTGTCTCTCTGAGGTAGACGCTTCAGAGAGCAGAGCTGTCGAGTCTGAGCTCACTGCCTCTTCCTCCCAGCATTCTGTTCTTTTTACTCCTCCCACCTATGTTTTAACCTATGAGGGCCAGCCAAGCAGTTTCTTTATTATTTTAACCAATGACCTTCCTCCATCAACTCCCTATGTGGATCAAGCCAGCTATGAACTAGAAGCAATCCCCCTGCTTTAGCTTCCCAAGTACTGGAATTGCAGGTGTTCACCACCATGCTCAGATAATTTATCAAGTATTTCCATCTATTTCTTGTTTGTATACCAGGCCTCAGGGACACTGGGACAATTCAAATATCAGTTGTGTCTCTTCCCAGTAATTGATACAAGGCAAGACAAGGGCAGGGGAACAGTTAGAGAAAGAGCTATGATTCTATGGGGAAGACTATGGTAGAGAGAAAGTTCTCTGAAAGGATATCTAGGGGAACCCTTGAAGAATGAGTGACATGTTAACTAATTTTATTGTATTGTTGTTGATATACATACAATAACGAATATATTCATATATATAAATATATATATAAAGAGAGAGAGAGGAAGAGAGAGAGAAAGAGAGGGGAGTGGGGGGGGCAGGGGGCATAATGCATAATGTAGTTCAGGCTGATCTCAATCTCCCTATCCTGAGGATGACTCTGAACTGTTACTTCCTGCTTCTCCTTCTCAAGTGTCTCAAGGGTGCCGCTATAGGTGATCCAGCTTCTCCTCACTATCTCCCAGAATGGCCCTTGAGAGTCTCACAGATGGAAGACTTGATAAATGTGGAACCCATCATCTTTTTCTCTGTCTTACCTCCTATAGGGCTTCTATAATGGCTCTTGAGAGGCGCGGGTAGGAGGATCAAGAGTTCAAGGTCATCCCTGCCTAGAAAGTGACTTCAAGGCCTGCCCGAACTACTTGAGACCTGAGTCTCAAAACAAAAACAAAACAACACCCAAAACAAAACCAAAAAGAGACAAGGCAATTCCAGACAAAAGATCCAGCATTAGCAAAAGCAGAGAAGCAGGACATAGGGGAAGTCACTGGAGCAATAGTGGGGGTCTAGTGTGAGAATTGTAAGTGCCTGAGGACTTGTGAAGGCTGATAATGTGGATAAAAGTACAAGAGGAGGGGCTGGAGCAGTGGCACAGTGGTTAGAGCACTGGCTGCTCTTCCAGAGGACCTGGGTTCAGTTCCCAGTACCCACATGGTGGTTCACAACTGTGACTCCAGTTCCAGGGGATCTAACGCCCTCTTCTGGCCTCCACAGGTGCCAAGCACATACAGGTTATACAGACAAGCAAGCAGGTGAAACATGCACATAAAATGCAATAATTAAAAAAAAAAGTACAAGAGGAGTTGCCCGTCATGAAGAGCTCTGCCTCCAGACTAAGAAAAATGGAATTTCATCTGTAAATTGGGGGGACTGTCAGGGATAGGATGGTGGGGGGTGAGAGAGCAGGGGGTGGGGGATCACTCATGATGGTTGCTACAATAAGGAAATAATTTTTTTCCCTGCTTTTTGCAAAGATCTTGTGGGAGTAGCATGCATGATGTACACTATGGGGGTGAGCCATAAGGTAGGCAGAGCAGTCTCTTGTCTGCTTTTCTTATTCTGCTATTGCATTTGCCTGTGCATCCCTTTAAATGTTAAAGAAAAAATGGTGCCTGGACAATATCTAGTACACAGAAAGTACTCCATCTCTTCTGTGGAATGAATAAGTAACACTGTAGCAGAAGAACGGTAGGTAAGGGACTCGAAATGACTCCCAGATTGTTGGCTTGGGCCGCTCCTTAAACAGCAACCAGCCCATGCCCAGTGACTGGAGGAAAGCTAAAGGAGTTACTCTTAAGAGAAAGGGAGGCTAAGCTGGCTTTAGCCACTCGTGTATTCGTTACTTTTCTCTTGCTGTGCTAAAACACCATGACCAAGGCAACTTATAGAAGGGACGGTTAGTTTGACTTATGATTCCCAAGGGGTAAGAGTCGCTGAGGAGGTGAGCAGGCATGGCACCAAGCAGCAGGCATGACAGCAGGCATGGGAAGCTGAGAGCTCACATCCTGAACCACCAGCTCATAGCAGAGAGCAGATCAAAAGTAGGCAGACCTTTTTACTCTCAAGCCTGCCACTAATGATGTCCTCTCTCCAGTGAGACCACATCACCCCAGCCTCCCCCAACAAGCACCACCACAGGAGACTAGTGTTCAAATGTCCAAGACCGTGGA
The DNA here is from genome assembly GCF_000317375.1 of Microtus ochrogaster. Classification (NCBI taxonomy): domain Eukaryota; kingdom Metazoa; phylum Chordata; class Mammalia; order Rodentia; family Cricetidae; genus Microtus; species Microtus ochrogaster. The sequence continues at coordinate 40,664,744 of NC_022031.1, forward strand.
AGGACATAGCATCACAACTGCACAACAAACACCTGAAGTTCAGTGTAACGAATCTTTCTCTTCCCGCTAGCCAGCTCCCAAATAACGACACAGAAACTTCTTATGATTATGAGAGCTCGGCCTATAGCTTAGGCACGTTCCTAACTAGTTTTTATAACTTAAATTAACCCCTTTTTTATTAATATACATTCTCCCACATGGCTTTAACCTCTCTCCCATTCTGTGTGTCCGACTTGTTCTTGATGGAGTCTCCCTCTGTGCCTAGATTCTTCTTCCCAGTCCCTTTCTCTCTGCCCAGAAGTCCCGCCTGTACCTTCTGCCTAGTTATTGGCTGCTCAGGTTTTCATTACATCAATCACAGCAATACTTCACATGGTGCACAAATATCCTGCAACATATTAACCTTCATCAGGCGATAAAAGGAGACTGAGACAGAGATCTACATTGGAGCACCGGACTGAAATCTCAAGGTCCAAATCAGGAGCAGATGGAGAGAGAGCACGAGCAAGGAACTCAGGTCCGCGAGGGGTGCACACACACACTGAGACAATGGGGATGTTCTATTGGGAACTTAGCAAGGCCAGCTGGCCTGGATCTGAAAAAGCATGGGTTAAAACCGGACTTGCTGAACATAGTGGATAATGAGGACTACTGAGAACTCAAGATCAATGGCAATGGGTTTTTGATCCTACTGCATGTACTGGCTTTGTGGGAGCCTAGGCAGTTTGGATGCTCACCTTACTAGACCTGGATGGAGGTGGGTGGTCCTTGGACTTCCCACAGGGCAGGGAACCCTGATTGCTCATTGGGCTGACAAAGGAGGGGGACTTGATCGGGGAGGGGGAGGGAAATGGGAGGTGGTAGCAGGGAGGAGGCAGAAATCTTTAATAAATAAATAAATAATAATTAAAAAAAAAAACAAAAAAGTGTAGGGCCTGAATCTGGGCTGGACGCGTAGATCCAAGACAACTGCCTAGACTCCTTGACCCTTTCCTTCCTATTCATGCAGCCCACCAGAGGCGGTGGTAGCACATGCCTTTAATCCTAGCACTTGGAGACAGAGACAGGCAGATCTCTGAGTTTGAAGCCAGCTTGATCTTTAGAAAGAGTTTCAGGACAGCCATGGCTATACAGAGAAACCTTATCTCAAAAAAACAAAACAAACAAACAAACCCTACTTATGCAACCCATTTACATGGGAGTCTCTTGCCTGGGTTACTACAGAAGGTTTCCTACTTCCGTCTCAACCCAGCAGCCACCATCCTGTAATATTAATGTAAGCTTGTTGGTGTCCCTTCTGCTCATTTCCCACTCACCCCGCCCCCTCCCCACTGAATTCCATTCTCCAGGTGGTAAATGCCAAAATCTTTTTTGTTTTGTTTTGTTTCTTGTTTGTTTTTGTTTTTTTCGAGACCAGGTTTCTCTGTGTGGCTTTGGAGCCTGTCCTGGAACTTGCTCTGTAGACGAGGCTGGTCTCGAGGTCACAGAGATCCTCCTGACTCTGCCTCCCAAGTGCAGGGATAAGTGTGCCACCACTGCCTGGCCACCAAAACCTTTACTCATGAATTCTCACATGACTGAGCTCCTGCCCTCACAATATCTTCTTTCTGCCACAGCCAGAGTGCTGCTCTGCTGCCTGACCCTTCCTCTACTGAGACTGTTTTTCCAGCACAGAGGCACAGCTCCATGCTCACCTCTGGTGCCCTTTGGATGTCACATGCTCAGTAAAGCCTTCCCTAAGAGCGTTATCTACTCTACAAGTGCAGTCCCAACACTTGACCAACATCCTGCATCCCTGTTTGTTTGTCTGAGTGTAGCTCACCCCATTTTACCCGCTGCATATTTACTTATTTTTCTTATCTACTTTTTAATCTTGCCCCCCGCTACGGTTAGGGGATCTTTGCCCTTCTGTTCACCGTCATTTCCAGAATAGTGCCTGACATGTGGCAGGTAGGCAAACATTTTCTGTTTGTTGGGTGAATGTGTGCGGTGGAGATCACAGAAGGCAGAAGGACTATAGTTTGGCATTTCTATCTGCTTCCATCTTCTTGTGGCCAATCTTGGCTTGGAGGTGGAAATATGTCAAACTTGACATAGTGGGGGGATAAGGAACATATATTTAAGATACATGACATGATGTTATTATTTTCCCTCTACCACTAAACTGTGTGCCTAGCTCTATTTTTATTTTACATTTTATGGCAAGGTTCTACTAAATTGTCAAGGCAGGCCTTGGACTTGTTATCCTCCTGCTTCTTGGGTTAACAGTTTCCTCTGAGATTGAAACATTCCATCCTGAAGGAAAGTAAACCGCTCAAAATAGCTTCAGGAAGTCCCTGAAATTGACTAGATTCACTAGGCCCCTCCCTGCTGGACTAAGCAATAAAAGCTGGGAATTCCCCATCAAAGGGAAGGAAGCTGAGCTGCAGAGACTTGCAGAGGCGAAGAGCTGCAAAGAAGACCCTAAGACCAGAGAGGTACCTGTGTGCTTTTCCATGACAGCTGCACCAGTCTCATTCCCGTCAGCAGTTCAGAGCCTCTTCTCTTCACACCTCCTCACCCACCCTCACGATTTCTTATCTTTCTGATCATAACCATCCAAACAGGTATGAACTGATATCTTACTTTGAATTTAATTTGCATTTCCGTGTTGATTAATAATGTAGGTACCTTTTACTACTCACATTGGCCATTGTGTGTGTTTGGTGTGTGTGCACTATGTGTGCAGGTGCGTGTGTGTGTGTGTGTGTGTGTGTGTGTGTGTGCATCTGGAAGCCAGGTTGGCAGTGGGTATCTTCCTCAATTGACCTCTACCTTATTTGCTTATTTATTTGTTTACTGATTAAATGATTTTTTAAAAATTTTATTCATGTGTATGCGTGTTGCCCTGCATGTAAGTCTGTGCACCATGTGTATGCCTGATACCCTCAGAGGGCAGGAGAGGGCATCCGATCCTCTGAAACTGGAATTGAAATTGTTATGAGCTGCCATGTAGGTGCTGGGAACCAAACCCAGGCTCTCTACAAGGGCAACAAGGCTCAACTGCATTTCCTCTGTCTCTGGGCTGTTTTTTTTTTCCTTCCAGAATCTCACTGTGTAGACTAAACCGCCCTTGCATTCAAAAACCTGCCAGGTTGAGGACTTCCGCCACCATGTCCAGCCTTCCACCTTATTTTGTAAAACGAGGTTTCTCACTAAACCTGAAACTCACTGGCCAGTGAGCTACTGAGGCCCCCCATCTCTTCTCTCCCCCACCTCTCTAGCACTGGAGTTACAGATGCAGTCTAAACAGGCATCTGGCTCTTCCTCGGGGTCTGGGGATCTGAACTCGGGTCCTCCTGCTTGGGTAGTGGGCACGGCCTTTTCATCTTTCCTTCTCTGTGTAGCAGCTAAATTTTCAGTTTGATGTCATCTCTGGTTAGTGTTGCTTTTATGGTCTGAGTTTTTAGAGCAGGGTTTCTCAACCTTCCTAATGCTCAGACCCTTTAATACAGTTCCTGGTGTTGTGGTGACCCCACAAACCATAAAGTTATTTTCGTTGCTACTTCATAACTGTAATTTTGTTACTGTTATGAATCATAATATAAATATTTTTGGAGATGGATGTTTACCAAAGGGGTCATGGTCACCAGCTGAGAACCGCTGTTTTACAGTGACCATCCAAAGACCTCATTATCAAGGTCAGTGTTGATGACCTTTTCTCTTAAGCTTTTAACCTATTTAACCTATTTTGAGTTGGGTTTTCTTTGTGTGTGTGTGTGTGTGTGTGTGTGTGTGTGTGTGTGTGTTATAAGAGTCTAATTTCATTCTTCAGCACATAGATGTCCAGTTTTCCTCACACCGTTTATAGACTCTGTCCTATCTCCACCGCGTATTCTTGATGCCCTTGCTGAGAGCCACTGTAGAGGCTTGGCCGTATTTCCGCGCTCTCCATTTTGTTTTATGGTCGACGTGTCTGCTTTTTGTGCCAGGACCATACTGTTTTCCCTTGCTGTGTTTCTGCAGCAGATGTGTCTGTTCCCAGGTTCTGTTCCCAGACCCTGTCTCTTCAATGGAGAAAGCAGACTGACTCATTCCGAGTCTCCCGGCCTCCCAAGAGGACTCTGGGAAGGCTGTGACTTCCAAGTAGCCCCTTCCACAGGAGTGCCAATCCCGCTGAGATGCAAGCCCCTCCCTAGCGATGTCACTGAGCCAGCCACTTCTTCCACATCAGGTACAGCTAATCTTAGGAATCTCATTAGGAATCCAGAGGTAATCCTCTATATCTAGATTAAAGGCTGTGTTTTGACCATTACTGTGCATTGTGCATTGAGCCGACAGCTTAATTGAGCTGTTTATGCCGCTGCCTTGATCTCTTCCCAGAGAAGTTACAGCTAATTCCAAGTGTCTCTGTGAATTAGGTGGGCCTCTCCCAACATGCTTTGCCTGTTGTTTGCCTGTGCCAAATTCCACTTGTCCTTGTGTTAGCTAATTGTGTGCTCTTGCACACAGCGTCCCTGGCCAGTGCCCCTTCTGAGAGGGCCATTGATGATACAGCCCTGAGAATGGCCTGCCTCAAGACAGCATAAAAGGGGGCGATGGAAGTGAAGACTGGGGTGCAGCAGAAAGGATATAAATCACTTTGACCCTTTTGAAGTCACCTCCAGGCAATTAAATGACAGAAACCCTCTATTGAAAAAGACTGTGGAGCCCAGCACTAAATATAATGGAAGAAAAGCATTCCAGGCTGGGCTCAACACTCCTGAGCTCTTACCTTGAACTTTATTCCAATTTCCTATGGGACTGCTGGACCTTGGTTTTCCTATCTGTAAAATGGAAGCTGAAAGGCTATTGTCTATCTTTCTTTAGATTTATTTTGATTGTTTTTAATTATGTGTATCCACTTTGTGCAGGTGTTCACAGCTCCAAAGAGAGCATCGGATCCCCTGGAGCTTGAGTTATGGGCAGTTGTGAGCTGCCCAGTGTGGATGCTAGGAACCAATGGGTCTGCTGTACGAGCGGTATGCGTCCTTGATGGCTGAGCCACCTCCTCAGTGCAGGCTTTTCATTCAGTGTTTCGGAGATGTCACAGGGTAAGGGGGAGGGAACTTAGAAAAATAGAAAACAAAGGACTGCCGTGTACCAGTTGGGGCATGCTTAGGGTCACCAAGCATTTGCTGTTTGTCCAAAATTCAGGTTTTACTGGGTGTTTTTATTTTTTATTCTGACCCAACTCCAGGTCCACTTGAGGGATAGAGAAGACCTTATCCCTCTTGCCAGTCTGCTGACTGTAGAGAGAAAAGCAGAGCATTTCAGTGCTGGCTTATGGTCACCTATGGAGCTTGTAAAACACCCAGAACCAGTTACTTTGTTTGTGTGGGGGTTTTTTGAGACAGACTTTCTCTGTGTAACAGGTCTGGCTGTCCTGGAACTCCAACAGTAGACCAGGTTGGATTTAAATTCAGAGATCCCCCTGCCTCTGCTCCCGAGCGCTGGGATTAAAGACAGGTGCCACCACTGCCAGAACCAGTTTTAATCCAGACCATTAGATCAGAATGTATACAGGTTATTTGAGGTGTAAGGTTTTTGTTTTTTTGATTTTGTTTTTTTGTTTTGTTTTTTGCCTCAGATAGAGTCTCATGTAGCCCAGGTTACCCTCAAAGTTACTATGTAGCCAAGATGACCTTAAACTCTGATCTTCTTTCATTATAATCTCTTGAGGGTTGAGATTGCAAACCTGCATCGCCATGACTGGCTTCAGGACAGATCTGAAAACCAGTTGCTTCTTTCTCTTCCCAGTTCTCTCCACTCATTGCCTGCAGCTCTCCTCTTTGTCTGTCTATCTGTCCCTTTTGCTCTTCCCCCCCGCCATATATATCTTTGTTCTATACTTCCTAAGCAAGTATGTACACAGTCAAGTTTGAAAACAAATGGATCAGAATACAAGAGGGTTTCCAAGCTGAAGACCTTGGAGCAGCGCATTCCCTAACCTGAGGCCTATTGGAAAAGCACATTTCTGAAGAGGTGTCCAGACCCTCAGAATTAGAACCTGGCGTCTAATGGTCCTGTAGGTCATTCTGATATATGCTGAAGCCTGATAGTCAGTGGGCCCAAATATCTTGAAGATTCCTTCTGCATAAATAGAGTTCTTTACTTAGTGCCAGATCCCAGGGAGACATCTTTCTGAGCAAACTGCCTACCACCTAACAACTACAGCAGAAACTATGAGATTGCCAATCGGCAGGGCATAGCACATGCCTTTAATTCCAGCACTTTGGAAGCAGGGGCAAACAGATCTCTGTGAGTTCAAGGCCAGCCTGGTCTGTAGTGCTTTCCAGACTAGTCAGAGCTGTAGTGTGACCCTATCTCAAAAAAAAGGGAGCAGGGACATCTCTGAGATTACAAATCCACTGAGAGCAAGTGGCTTTTTCCATTCCAAACATCAGTCTGATGCCAATCTTGAAGGTTACTATGGGCATCCAAAGCTTATTGAGACTAAGGAAGAAGCAAAGTTGGGCCAGGAAGGAACAGGAGTAAGCCAAAATGGGTGGGTTCATGGATGTGGGCCTGGCAGTCTGGAGGCCTGGCACAGGAGCGCTGGAGCCCATGGGTCAAGAAGTGAAAAAAACCATCAGGAAAAAAACCAGAGAGAGGCAGAGAGAATTCAGTCCCAGGAAGTTCCAGGGCTAGGAGGCAGGATCGGACATTGCTTCTGTACTGTTTCTGGTAAGTCCAGAGGAGCCCGGTAGCAGGCGGCTGTCAGAGCCGGGAATGAAGGGCTAATTTTGTTCTAAGAAGTAAGTGGCAATTGGAACAGAACAGCTTTGTTCTGCAGCTGAGACCGACACCCACAATTGTAGAGACTAGTGCTATCAGGTTTTCTTATATGAGGTCTCAGCCACAGATGGATTAGTTGGGGGATGCTAGGAGCCCAGACCATGAGCCTCCTGCCCCCTAGAGCCGTCTGGAGGGTAGGCAGTGGGGGCTTCACGTGATTCATTTCTGTCCACTTCAGGAAGTCTCTCGGTGCCTGCTAGGCCCTGACTGATGGTGTGTGGGGTTGAATACCGTCGAGAGAGATCAAATCTTGGTTTCTAAATATGAGCTCTCACCTTGGGCCTCAATAAACCACAGTCCCAAGTGTCCAGATGTTGTGTGTAGAAGAGTACTTTTATCCTTGTATAATCCTGCAGACTGTCTCTCCTCCTCTTCCCCCACCCCCTCCTGCTGAGCGTCCGAGTAGCCTAGATATTAGACCCTCACCACTTCCCACCCCAGGTTCCCCATGCATCCTGTCAGGAACAACTAAGAAGGTCTCCAGGCACAACAGCACACACCTATAACCTCGGCACTTGAGAGAGTCAGGAGGATCCAAGCTAGACTGAGCTACACAGCACATTGGAGGCTGAGTGGGCAGCAGAGCTCCTGTCTGAAAGAAAGAAGGGGAGAGATCCCAACCCAAAACAGAAACAGACAAAAAGGCATAAAGATTTTACACATGGAAAACCTGTGCTTACTTGTGAATGGCCTCATGTGCTAGGGTACAAGGAAGGCACCCTAAGCTGATTTAAGCTGATTCTCCTTATTTTCAAACTAAGCATCTGAGTTTCTGGAAAAGTCAAAATACTACTTTGAGACCTGCCTGGGGGCTGGGGGCTGAATGGAGCATTAGTGGGCGGTTGAGAGCGCTTGTTGCTCTTGCAGCTGACGCCGGTTCGATTCCCAGCACCCATTCGGTGTTCACAGCTGTCTGTAGTTCTAGTTCCAGGGGTTCCAACATCCTGGAACTGATCTCCACAGGCACCAGGCATGCACAGAGAACACACACGTACATGCAGGCAAATGCTTATGCACATAAAATAATAAATCTAAAAACATTAAAAAAAAGACTTGCCTTTGGGAACTAGGAAAGATGACTCAGCTGGTAAAAAAAATGCCTATAAAAACCTGGGAGAGGGGCTGGAGAGATGGCTCAGTGGTTAAGAGCATTGCGTGCTCTTCCAAAGGACCCGAGTTCGATTCCCAGCAACCACATGGTGGCTCACAACCATCTGTCATGAGGTCTGGTGTCCTCTTCTGGCCTACAGACATATATGCAAACAGAATAGTGTGTCCATAATAAATAAATAAATATATTTAAAAAAAAAAACTGGGAGGAGGGCTGGAGAGATGGCTTAACGGTTAAGAGCATTGCCTGCTCTTCCAAAGGTCCTGAGTTCAATTCCCAGCAACCACATGGTGGCTCACAACCATCTGTCATGAGGTCTGGTGCCCTCTTCTGGCCTCCAGGCATACATGCAGAAAGAATACTGTATACATAATAAATAAATATTAAAAAAAAAACCTGGGAGGAGGGGTTGATGTGTTCCTGTAACCTAGTGCTGGAGGAGAGATAGGTGTCTGAGGCTCCCTGACTGCCCACCAGAGGTGTATCAATGAACTTGAGATCTCTGGAGCTCACTGACTGCCCACCAGAGCTCTATCAATGAACTTGAGATCTCTGGAGCTCACTGACTGCCCATCAGAGCTCTATCAATGAACTTGAGATCAGTGAATGATTCTGCCTCAAAGAACAAATGAGATGGCAGGCAGGTTAACTTTTGTCAGCTTGACACAAACTAAAGCCGCTTGGGAAGACAGACCCTAAATTTGAGAAGATGCCTCCATCACATTGGCTCCAGCCAAGTCTGGAAGTCGTTTCTTGATTACTGATTGGTGTGCAAGGGCCCAGCCTTGGACAGCTGCTCCTAGGTTCTGTGAGAAAGCAGGCCGAGCAAACTAAGAGAGCAGGCCAGTAAATAGCACTCCTCCCAGGGCCTCTGCTTCAGTTCCTGCCTCTTGGCTTCTGCCTTGAGCTCCTGCCCTGACTCCCCTGAATGACGGAGTATGATATGGAATGGAAGATGAAATAAATCCTCCCTCCCCAAGTTGTTTTTGGTGAGTGTTTTTATCAGCACAACAGAAACCTAACTGGACAGCCTGGTCTACAGAGCTAGTTCCAGGACAGGCTCCAAAGCCACAGAGAAACCCTGTCTCGAAAAACCAAAAAAAAAAAAAAAAAAAAAAAAAAAAGAAACCTAACTGGAACAGTCATTTGGGAAGTGGAGGTGTTTGCCGCCAAGCCTGATGATCCGTGTTCGATCCCGGACACCCCCATGGTGGAAGGACCAAACTAACTGTCACAAACCATCCTCTTGACCCCCATACTCATGCTGTGACATGCACATGCCCACACATACACAGTCACATGTACAAAAATAAAATAAAGATTGAGAGCTATCAAGGAAAGACACCAGACACCAACTTCCACAGACATTCATGCACACTTGCACATATATGTGTGCACACGCACACACACACACCGTTGGGAAAGTGATTTCTTCAACATTTAACCTTATCCAAGCAAGTTGTTGTTTTTGGTCTTCTTCTTTTTCTTTTTTTCAAGACAGATTTTCTCTGTGTAGCTTTGGCTGAACTGGAACTCACTCTATAAACCAGGCTGACCTCGAACTCATAGAGATCGACTGTTTCAGCCTTCCAAGTGCTGAGATTAAAGGTGGGTACCACCATAGCGTGGATTAAAGCAAGTTCTGATGAAATTTCCCAATTATTTCTTTGGCCATAATTATTTAAAGATAATATTTAAAAGTCATTATTCATGCATGATTTTATCCCGCTACTCTTTGCTATTTGTTTATTGAATATAACTTTTTTTTTCTTTTTTAGCTGTGCGGCCATCTAAGGTTTTGCTACATGGGATGGGGGAAAAGGCCTCAGAGCAAGTGAAACTTTCACAAGGCTGTCTGCTGACCTCAGTTGGAGATGGACTGGGTGGGTGGAGACAGCCCAATTTACCAATACTCCCTTCTTCTGTCAAGGGTTTGGATGTTGAGCCAGTCAAATTAACTCAGACCCTGGGGATAGATGCCTGCTGTGAGTGAGCAGAGGCTGGTGTGAAACCCACTTTTTAGAATTTCCTGAGCCATGAGGGAGGGCTGGAGGAGAGCGGAGCCTAGCCACCTCCTAAACCAAATGTTCACTAGGAAGCTGGTGATCTCCTTAAGCCTCCCTCATCAAAGGCATCTGACAGAGCGTGTATGTCCCCAGGGCCTCTCTGGACACAGTGTAGAGAGGCAGGGTGAAGACCGGAAGCTGAGGGAGAATCTTGGGTGATCAGAATTTCTGGTGCTGAGAATTTGTGAGATGCTGGGTAGAGCTTGCTGCTGCCCAGAGAAGGCAGCTCTGTGTTTCTTAGTTCACTTGTTTGAATTTGGCTTTCCAGCCGCGGTGAGCAGAGGGTCTCAAGCTCAGGCTTTCATTTTTAAACATTTTATTATTGTGTGGTGGGGGGAATAGGGAGGGAAGGGGAAAGGTAGGAGGGAGGGAGAGGAAGGAGGGAGAGAATATAGGTGTGTTGTGTTCCTGCCATGGTTCATATGTGGAGGTTAAAGTTCAGCCTTGTGGAGTCTGTCCTGCCCTTTAACCTTTACATAGACTTCAGGAATCACACTTTCAGGCTTTATTATTATTATTTTTTGTGTGTGTGGTTTTAAAGGGTTGCTTTTATGTATTCCTTCTGCATGTATGTCTGTGTACCATGTGAGAACAGTGCCCAGTGAGCCAGAAGAAGTCAGATTCACTGGACCTGGAGTAACAGGTTGGCTGCCATGTGGGTCTAAGACCTGAACCTGGGTCCTCTGCAAGAACAGCCGGTGCTCTTAACCTCTGAGCCATCTCTCCAGTTCCAGTGCTCAGGTTTTAGAGCCACTTGTGTCTTAAGTGTCCTAAGACATTTAGTGTCCTAAAGTGTAGGCAGTAGTCAGTCTGAGGTCTCTAGATGGTCTGTAACAAAACTTTTCCTAGGGAGACATTACACACGGGCCTACTCACTCCAGGCCTGGAACCATGACAGACCAAATTATGCATACTGTCAAAGTCCAGCATGGTGAACCAAAGTTTTATTGAAGTTATTTCCAGGAATATGGCTGAAGAGTTACTTGCAGGAGCAGAAATGACTCAAAGACAGCTGAGTCGCCAAGGCCCACCCCAGCACGGAAGACAACTCACAGATCTGTGGACCTAGAACACTTTGCACAGCCTGCAGACAGCTCAACAGGTTGGGGAGGGTCCTTTCCAGGTGCTTCAGTTGGTCTGCACCTCTTCCAGGAGGCTGGTCTACTTTACGGCTTTTCTCCTCTGGGTTTGCAACGTAGCTCAGCTTCACTTCCTCAGAGGCGGAGGCTCAGCTTTTATCGCTTACTCTGGCAGGGAGGGGTCTAGTGAATCCCACCAGTTTCAGGGACTTTCTGAAGCTATTTTGACTGTTTTACTTTCCTGTTTAAGGAGTTTCCCTGGAGGGCGGAATGTTCCAATCTCGAAGGAAGCTGTTACACAGCACTAGACTAAAGGCCTTCTCTGAAGGTCTGGCCAGAATTTCTCTTACATGCTTTGAGTCTAAGATCCCAAAGCCCAGCTTGAAGTACTACCTTATTCCTAGGTCCCAGGCTTTTATTCACATGTAAACTCCCTGGCTATTTCCACTGGCTCACACCCGCAGACATTTTTGTGGTGGGTATAGCCTTTTTATGCTATTATTAGGCACTGATCTCAGGAATTTGCTTTCCCAACAGACCAGTTTTGCTATTATATAAAGTAGCATACCTCAGCCGCAGGTACCTAAACCACTCCAAAGGAACTGGCTCAGTGTAGCTGGATGGGAACCTGTATTTTCATGTGAACCATGGCAGATCTTACCCAGGACACTCTGGAGATGGGAGCCTGCTTCCCTTAGGCGGTAAAGATTGACCCCTTGATGGGGTCATTTGAAGCTCGGCACATAGACAGCACTTGGGACCCTTCCTGGAAGTAGACAAGTAACTTTGGTTGAACTGAGAAAGCATGCAGAAGGCGTGTGGAGTCCTTAGTGAATCATTAAGAATGTGCTAAAAACCACCAGTCCCAGCAGAGATTGCCTCAGCCTCCATCCCGTTCCCAGAAGCCCATTGGGCAGGGCTCTGAAATTCCTCCTCCCTTGAAGACCCTCTTACTCTTTAGGGAGCTCCTTCTCACTTTTTATTTATTATTATTATTATTTTTTTAAATATTTATTATGTATACAATATTCTGTCTGTGTGTATGCCTGCAGGCCAGAAGAGGGCACCAGACC
>NC_022031.1:40676988-40689705 GCF_000317375.1 Microtus ochrogaster
AGATGGTTGTGAGCCACCATGTGGTTGCTGGGAATTGAACTCAGGACCTTTGGAAGAGCAGGCAATGCTCTTAACCGCTGAGCCATCTCTCCAGACCCTCCTTCTCACTTTTTAACAAATCTATGCTTCCTCCTTGTCCGTGTTGAATTTCCTTACTCACTCTTCTTGGTCATGATACAACAAAGAGGCTTGGTATGGCATCTCTGTAGCTGTTCTGACGCTATGAAGAGACACCATGGCCAAAGCAACTCTCATAAAAGAATTTAACTGGGGGCTTGCTTCCAGTTTCAGAGGGTTAGTCCATTATTATGATGGGCAGTGTGGTGGCAGGTAGGCAGGCAAGGAGCTGGAGAAGGAGCTAAGAGCTCAAGGCTAACATATGAGCTATAGGCAGAGAGTGAGAAGCTGGGCCTGGCTTAGGCTTTTGAAACCTTCAAGCTGACACACTCCTCCAACAAGGCCACACCACCTAATCCTTCCCAATAAACAGGAGTATGAGCCTTTGGGGAGGCTATTCTTATTCTTATAAGCCACCACTGGTGGCTTTGGTGGCTTTGATCTTCGGGACTTTAGCACCCTGAGGTAAGCTGTTGAAGAGCCAGGAAAAGCTTCCTCATATTCAAGGGACCCACATTAAGAGGGCATGGGGTGTTGGTTCCTGCCTTCTACTGTCTTGTTTGAGGCAGGGTCTCTCACTGGCTATGGAACGTCAGTCTAGACGTCTGGTGAGCTTCTGGTTATACTTCTGTCTCACAGAAGTCCTAGGACCACAGATGCCAATGCTAACCCCACCCACCCACCCCACCCATTTGTCATGGGTTCTGGGAGTTTATGGAAGAGGGACAATAGTTTGCTTCTCTGATGTCCCAACACTGCCTCTCAGGTTTGGATTGAGCCTGGCCCTTCCCATTATAAAGGGACCTGTCGTAGAAGAGGAACATTGGGCTGGGATAAATGTAAGCTGTGAAGCAACATTGTAAGTTCAAGCCCTGGCTCCCATCTCTGGTCCCTTGAGCATATCAATGACTGCTCCTAGGGCCTGGGTTTCTCCTTCATTAGTGTAGATACTGTCGGCCTTGTATGGGTACGAGTAATGGAAGCCAAGAGCCTCCCACGTCTCCTGGTGTATAACCAACGTAGGTTGGCAGCAATTCCTGAGTCAAGGGAAATATATGCTGTTCTTCCTGCTGCTCTCGGAGTCACGTTTTCTCACATTCCCCATCATGGGCATCTCTGTTATCACCGCCCCCCTCTGTTGCTCACTTTATAATCTGTGCCACGCACACAGCTACCGTGGCCTTAATGTGTGGCCCCTGTTACTGTGTTCACCTGGCTGCCTTTATCCCTGGCGCTTCTAGCCCTCACCCTCCCTGCACACACCCCGCCCTGCTTCTCCCCACAGGTGTGGCTGCTAGCCTGCTCTTCTTCCCCCTTGTGCTGTCCCCTCCTGCTCCACCACAAGAAGGTAAGCATATATCAGTTAGGGAATACAAACAGAAACCACACTTGATATGTCAGATGGGAAGGAATTTAATGAAGGCAATTAAGTGCTTGCAAAATCTCCACAGAGTTCTAAGACCAGACCAGTCAAAAACAACAAGACAAGAAGCAAGAATGGTTGGTTTTTGGGAGGGGCCGGGGAGGATTGTTTGTTTGTTTTTTTGAGACAGGGTTTTCTGTGCAGCTTTGGAGCCTGTCCTGGAATTCGCTCTGTAGACCAGGCTGGCCTTGAACTCATAGAGATCCGCCTGTCTCTGCCTCCCAAGTGCTGGGATTAAAAATGTGTGCTACCACCACCCAGCAGAAAGGTAGGTTTTGTCACTCTTGTCTTGGGTAGCCTAGGCTGGCCTTCAGTTCCTGATCCTCCTGCCTCAACCCTGCAAATGCTGGGATATAGACATGCACTACCGCCGCTAACCACTGGCTTTTCTAGACACGCATGTGGAGGAATTCAGGAAATCACAAGGAACGACCACAGTGGCCTCTCAGCTGAAGGCTCAAGTGTTCCAGGAAAGCACCTAAAGGCAGCTGCAAAATTTCACAGCTGCCTAAGCCCAAACCCTGAGACTGACAAAGGAACAAAACTCTGTCTCCCACCTTCTCCAGCAAGTACCTTCGCCAGAATGCTTTCTCTTCTCAGGCCACTAGCGCCTGTGCTCTAGAGGGCAGCAGAGCAGGTGCCGAGGCAGGGATAGTGTCCTTTGGGGTGCTTCCGCGGAGCCCTAAGGAGACCTTCTCTTGTTTCTGCAAGTTGCAGCTCCCGGAGCTGTGACCTTGGCTGCGGTGGCATCTTGCCTGACACTTAGAGGGAGCACAGCTGGGTAAGGGAGGATGAGTTTCACAGGGCGAGGGGCAGAGTTTGGAACTGGTGCTGATGGAGAGAAGAGGGGACGGAAGAGGAGAGACGGAGGGAGGGACGGAGAGAGATTGAGCATGCCAGTGCTAGGTTTTTCAGAACCTATGTCAGTGTTATTCATGTTGACTGCTGTTATTTTAATCTGTAAATTTTCTTTGTACCCAAGCTAATTGAAGTTAGTTTTCTGTCACGTGCAACAAAAGGGGTCTAATGAACGGCGGGAGGAGGAGCGTAGACGCACATTACCGTCACACTCGTGCGGAGCATTGCGAAGAGAACTGACCAAAGGGTTCACACAATTCAAGGAAGCCATCTCAACTTCACCTTCTGTCTTGGGGATGCTACTTTAGCCATTACTGACTTTCGGGAACAAACTTGAGACCCCACACATGCTGGACACTTGCTCTACCACTGTGCTACATACCTGAAGCTGTCCTCTTAATCTTAGTTCTAACTTCCTGGGGATGCTGTTACCTTGCAGGATGCTCTTCTTTTTTTTTGCCAATTGTTTCCACAATGCTTCTGCCTTCCAAAGACTGAGTCAAATATGTTCTCTCTAGGGGCCTCCCAAACTTCATCTTTGATCCTAAATTCTTGAAGTTCTTGGTACAGGTTAGTCAAAACTCAATCACACTAATTAAGTTATTAACTTATTTATTTCTGAGACAGGGTCTTGTGTAGGCTAGCATGGCTTCAGATTTACTGTGTAGCTGATGATGGCCTTGAACTTGTGATCTTTCAGCCTTCACCGCCCCAGTGCTAAAATCACAGTTGAGGGTCTTGGTGGGATGTTTATGCGGTGGTGAGGAGCCAACTCAGGGATTTGTGCCGGTGGGAGTTTTTGACTCCTTATTATGAACTACAATGTATATCCCCTTCGTGTCCCCATCCCCAGATTTATCACCCTCTACTGGCGCTCGCTGTTTAGGAATTGATAGGTTGACTGCTCAGTGCGGAGGCTGAGGTTGCCAGGGGCAATCAATTGGAGGAGTGGGAGTGAGGAGAGGGCTGTCACCCACACACCATCAGCCAGAAATAAGGAAACCTTTCCAGCAAAAAAGTCAAGATAACTCCCGAAGTGTCTGACTCCTGTGGGCCCACCCAAATCCCAAGCCACGCTGCTCTCTTTGTGGACACAAGGGGGCGGCAGAGAGCACGTCCCAGTGCCAAGTCTCCTGTGGCAGCTGTTGGCTTGGGGTCATCCAGTTGGCTAGCTGTGTCCTGGCTTGGGTTGAGTGTTTTACACAGGAAATAGGTGATCCTCCAGTCAGAAGGCTTGGAAACAGGTGCCCGAACCAAGGACACGTGAAGGTCAGTAGGCCTTTGAGACTGTGAACTATACTCATCTAATAACTCAGCAGTATGGAGCTGGGGAGACAGCTCAGGGGGTGAGTGTCACCGATGGAAGAAAGAAGACACGAGTTCAATTCCCCAGCACCCATGGAAGTGTAGAGCACATGGCCACACTTGCCTGCAATCCTAGCACTGTGGGATGGAGACAGGAGGGTCCCAGGAGCTAGTCAGGTTCAGTGGGAGACACCCCACCCCCGAAAAACGAACACTATGAGAGTAATAGAGGAAGATGCCCAATGTCCTCCTCTGCACTGGAGACACCTGGGCGCACACACCAGCAGCACACGTGCGTAACTACATCACACACTCCAAATTGGTTTTTCTTTAAACTAGTAAGGGCTCTCTCTCTCTCTCTCTCTCTCTCTCTCTCTCTCTCTGTGTGTGTGTCTCTCTCTGCACACTGACTTCCCAAGGCCTGTACATGCCCCCTCTAATAAACTCCTAAGGGGGGGGGAGATAAAAGTGGTAAGGGACCTTAAAGAGATTCAGATAATCCTTAAAGACAAAGGGATACCTCCATGCCTCAGTAGAGCAAGCAGGAAGGACAAAGTCGGCATATACAGTGGGAAGGGCAAAGTCTAGGGTACAGGAATCTGGGAATCTCATTCCTAAGCTTATGGTTTCTGCACCCTGTGTCTATGCCCCCCCCCCCCCCGTTAGTGCTTTGCATTGTGACCTAAGAGCAATGACCTCATCTTCTCTGAGCCTCAGGTGTCTCATCTTATTTACACAGAAGGGATTGGTGTCTGGAGACTCAGAGGCCAGCCCTATCTTTGCGTGGGACTCAGTGATAATCAGGGTCCTTCCAGCTTAAGTGGTCTCTGGGGTGGCATGAATAAATCAATTCAGTTACTCATAAAAGCATTTCTTCATTAACCCTTTCTGAGTGCACCTGCTCTCCCTAAAACTTCCAGTGGTCCCTGACTTCCCCAGTCCAGTGTCGTTCAAAATCCTTTTTAGAAGTTTAGCAACCCGCTAATTGTTTTCAAATATAACAACTACAGAAGAGATTAGGCTTGCTAAATTGAGCAGTTTCTAGAGCTGAAACTCTGTGGGGCTTCCTTGGACATTTAGTTGCATTTTGCTTGGGAACTTTCATTCTGTTTTAGAGTCAACAAGAGTGACTTTTGGTTTAAAGGATGTCTTCTGAGGGTCTTGCATAGCCTTAGCCCTTGAAGGCAGCTGAAGTGGGTTTTGGTGTGTGGGGTATCATTTCCTCCAGCTATTTTGCCTGTCTGGTGTTTTCTGGCCTGAGCCTGGAAGGTTTGGATGCATTAACAAGGAAAGAATCTCCCGCCCACCTCCCTCTAATCTCAGAAATTTCCATTTTAGGAGTAGTCGCACACGCAGGAATTGAGGTGACAGACTCTCTCCACCTCTGGTTTTTGTTTTTTGTTTTTGTTTTTCCTCAAAGCCACCTTTCCCTGGTGCTTTTGGGCATTCTGTATTTAAGCCAGACACAAGTCCCATTGTCAAGACTCCCACAGAAATAGATACCCCACAAAGGGCGACATCTCACCCAAGAGTTTATTTTCTCCTGGTGATAATTCCTCTCCATAAACATTTCTGAGAGAGATGAATAGGTGTACCTTTCTGGAACAGTGCTCAGACGCTGGGGCATGAAATGACTTTGCATCACATGTTTTATGGATGAAGGGAGGGTCTCGAACACCGCCTTCCATCTCCTCAGCTTCTGACTTGGCTGTAAGATGCCAGATCCTGCCATCCGTGAAGCTTTAGCAGTGTTGCTCCCTGGGGCCATCCTGAAGCTTTGACTGTCCAGTCCAGCCTGGGAGGAAGCTGAAGAGGTTCAAAGAATTGGCAGGTGCAGTGAGTGGGGGGGTGATGGCAGAATATGGGGGTATAGCTCGGTGGTAGAGCACTTGCCCGGTGGTGTATGAGGCACTGGTTTTGATCTCCAGCACCTTGAAAAGGCACAACAACCAAAAATAAATATGAAACACCTCTAGCCTGTGGCAGCTCTGAGTCCCCCTCCCCCAAGAAAAGGTCTCCTCAGGGCATGTCACCACCAGCCTACTAGTTTGCAGATGCTGGTCTTCCTCCACCCCTGTCTCTACTGAAGCCATGAAGAGAATGGCTTCCTCCCATCCCTCCCATCCCAGAGCTAATCAACTCCAGGGTTTGCCTGTATGGGGAGATTTGACCTCAAAAGGATAAAGAAGCCAATATAAAAATGGAAGACTATCACCTTCCACAAAACGAACAAAGGTGAAGTTTTCTCTTTCATCTCCGTCTGGGGGAGGTGAGAGTCACCGCTAACAGCGCAGTAGCACTTGACAGCCTGCTGACTCCTCAAGGTCCCTCTAAATCCCAAACGACTCTTGAAGGTGACAATCCCAGAAACTAGGTCAGAGGGGACCCTGAGGTCGGGCTGGGAACAATTTTCCCTCACCTGAGAGGAGGCCAAATCCAGCAAGTGAAAAGGCAGGAGCCCGTTTATGTGTGAGGTTCTTGGAAGCAGTTGCTGTTTAGTGCATCTGGGGAATAATAAGGCTAAAAATGCACTTGATGTTTATTTGAAATTCAAATCGAACTGTCGGTGTTATGTGTTTTCTCTACAACTCTAACCTAGGGGCCCCCTGCCTCCCTGTTCCCAAGGGCTCCACCGACTGCAGCACCACCTGGAGAAGGTGGGTCCCAGCGTCGGATTCGTGGATCTTACCTGCTGAGACCCTGGTGTCAGACTACATTTCTGTAATGATGGGTTTTTCCCCACAGATCTCTTCTTTTTATTCTCTGCCCTCTTGCCTCACCAAATTTTATTTTCCTATTTGGGTTTATGTTTAGTTGCTCTTATTTTTTTTTCCTTTTCTAGACTAGGAACAAGTTAAAGGTATTGACTAGTCCCCCACCCCTTCCTTCTCTTCCTCCTTTTCATCCCTCCCTTCCTCTCTCTCCCTCCCTCCTTCACCCCCTCTATACATACATACATACATACATACATACATACATACATACATACATAGAATTTTTGAGAGATGATCTCATTAGCCCAGGCTGGCCTTGAACTTGATTTGTTTCACGAATGACCTTGATCATCTTCTGATCCTTCTAACTCCACTGCCCAAGTGAGGGGATTACAAGTCTGTGCAATAAGCACACCCAGCTTCCAGTCCCCTTGGCCTTGCTTTCCCCACCGTGGACCTGCTCCATCTTCCTCTTAGACTTGCAAAGCTCAGAGGCTACCATTGTCTTCTGGGGAGCTCATTCAGGAGTTAGGGTATGCACAGCAGGTCACTCTGTTCCTTGTCTGATGAACTAGCCTGGTCTTGCCATGGATGGTCCATGAAGTAACTGAAGTGATCTACAGAGGGAGGATGCTTGGCATTAAGCTGTTATAGAACTGTAGTTCAAGCCCATGGAGAAAGACCACAGCGGCCGATCATTCATTCAGCATGAGCTTTTGTGGGTGGGGTTAGAAAGCTCAAAGTCAAAGCCAGGGCTCAAGCATGCTAGGCAAAAGCTGTGTCACTGAGCTACATCCAGCCCTTCCTCCCTTAAAACTGTGGTAGAAGCAGCACAAAACAATCTTAAACCGTTGCTTTGTTTTGTTGGAGACAAGGTCTCACTATGTATGTAGCCTTAGTTGGTGGGGAGCTTTCTTTGTAGATCAGACTGGCCTGAAACTCGCAGAGATCCACCTGTCTTTGCCTCGAGAGTGCGGAAATTAAGGGTGTATCCTGTCATTCCTACATGCCAACGGTTCTTTTTTTTTAAAAAATCTTTTTTTATAGTATTTATTTATTTATTGTGTATACAATATTCTGTCTGTGTGTGTGTCTGCAGGCCAGAAGAGGGCACCGACCTCATTACAGATGGTTGTGAGCCACCATGTGGTTGCCGGGAATTGAACTCAGGACCTTTGGAAGAGCAGGCAATGCTCTTAACCACTGAGCCATCTCTCCAGCCCCCATGCCAACGGTTCTTAAATGAACAGTGCAGTGTTACTAAGTGTCCCCAAAGTGTTTCTTCTTGCTAACCTGCAACAGTGTAGTCATTAAAAGATAGCTCTTCCTTCCTTCTCCCGGGCCTCCGGTCCCTGGTAACCGCTCTAACTCTGCTTCTGTGGATTTGACTGTGAAAGTAGAATCATGTAACACGTATATCTCTTAGCATAGCGTGCTCAAGATTCATCCATGTTAGAGCTCGCGGTGTGAATCGGAATCTCATTCTTCCTCCTCCTCCTTTCCCCCTCTTTCTTTTTTGAGAAAGGATTCATACCATAGCCCAGGCTGTCCTGGAACGCACTGTATAGTACAGACTGGACTTGATCTAGAGGCAACCCTCCTACCTCGGTCTTGCTAGTGCTGAGGTTACGTGTGTGACCACCATGCCTGGCCTTGCTCCTTTCTAAGGTTGAGTGATATTCCAGTGCGTGTTCACCATAGTGTGGCTACCACATAGTGTGTGGGTCTTTGACTTGATTCCATCTCTTGGTGATTATGAGCATATGTGTGAGGGTGTTTTTGGCACACTGCCCTTGGTTCTTTAGGAAATACACATAGAAGAGATATCGCCGGATTCTATATTTCTAGGGTTTTTTGTTTGTTTGGTTTGAGACAGGGTTTCTCTGTGTAAGAGCCCTAGCTTTGTAGACCAGGCTGGCCTCGATCTCACAGAGATATCTCATCTGCCCTGCCCCCTACCCCCACCCCACTTCTTCTGCCTTTCAAGGGCTGGGATTAAAGGTGTGTGCCACCACACGCGTTGATTCTTGGGGAATGTTATTTTAAGGTGTGTGACTTTTGTTTATGCTGCATTTGTTTCACTCTGTGAAGCTGTGATTCTTTGCCTGTCTAAAACATCTGATGATCCTAATAAAGAGCTGAATGGCCAATAGCAAGGCAGGAACAAAGGATTGGCAGGGCTGCCAGGCAGAGAGTATAAATAGGAAGAGAAATCAGGGTGGGGAGAGGAGAAAGGAGCAGTACCAGAACAGGGGGGAGGACATCAGGGGCCAGCTACCCAGCCACCCAGTCAGCTAAGGAGGACAAGGGGGGAGGACATCAGGGGCCAGCTACCCAGCCACCCAGTCAGCTAAGGAGGAAGAGTGAAAGTAAAATATACAGAAGGAAGAAAAGGAAAAAGCCCAGAGGCAAAAGGCAGTGGGGATAATTTAAGTTAAGAAAAACTGGCAAAAAACAAGCCACGCTAAGACCGGGCATTCCTAAGTAAGGATAAGCCTCTATGGCTTTATTTGGGAGCTGGGTGGTAGGCTCCCCCCCCAAAAAAAAGCCAAAAGAGTAAACCATCACACAACACTCGATATTTCTAGTTTTTCATTTGGGAGGAATCATGACACTGTTATTCACAAGGGCCAAAACATTTTCCATTCTCTCCAACAGAGCACCAAGTTTTTCACTTGGAATGTGAGCTTGATGCCTTGAACCGATTTTGAATTAGGAGGCCGTGTTTCTAGAATGGCTTAGAGCAGTCTATAATTATCTGTCATAATTGAGCGGTGGGAAAGTAGAACACATTCTAAGGACAGATGACTGGGTACCTTAGAGCTGCACACTCCAGTTTGCCATCGCCATGGCCACGGGCAAGTGGTACAATTTCTGACTTCCACTTGCTGATGGGGATGAGGCCTCCTCTCTCTGATCTGATATCTGTTCCAGAAAAAGGTGTGTGTGGGGGTGGGCATAACTTGCTAGATGTGGGTCTTAACCTCATTCTTCACCATCCTGTGTACTTTCCCCCTTTTCCTTATAAAAATAACACATGCTTAAAAATTTAAAAAACAGAAGGTTTTCCAGGCATGGTGGTGTATGTCTTTAATCCCAACACTTGGGAGGCAGAGGCAGGTGGATCTCTGTGAGTTCAAGGTGTGGTGGCGCACACCTTTAATCCCAACACTTGGGAGGCAGAGGCAGGTGGATCTCTCTAAGTTTAGACCAGGCCAACCTGGTCTATATAGTGAGTTCCAAGACACCCAGGGCTACACAGTGAGATACTGTCTTTAAAAAAGTAAAGAAAGTTCATGAGAATATTAAACTGGAGAAAATATTTGCCTGTAATTCCATCACCCAGAGGCAGCCTCTGAGAACTGTGTCTTCCCTTTCTTGTATGGTTTTCTTTTTTCCTTCTTTCTTTCTTTTTGCTCATTTTTTTTTTTAATTTTATTACTTAAAAAACATACCAATCCAAATTCCCACTCCCTCCCCTCCTCCCACACACCCTCCCACCCCTCCTCCCTCCAATCTTAAGAGAGGGCAAGGCACCCTGCCCTGTGGAAAGTCCAAGGCCAACCTACTACTAGGTCTAGCAAGGTATATATCCAAAGAGAATAGGATCCCGAAAAGCCAGTACATGCAGTAGAGACTGTCAGTGGCCCCTCAGTCTGCCCCAACTGTTAACCACATTCAGAGGGACTAGTTTTATCCCATGCTCATTCACTCCCAGTCCAGTTGGAGTTGGTGAGCTCCCATTAGCTCAGGTAAACTGTCTCAGTGGATGAACCCTTCATGGTCTTGACCTCCTTGTTCATATTCTCATTCCTTCCACTCTTCAACTGGACCTTGGGAGCTCAGTCCAGTGTTCCGATGTGGTTCTCTGCCTCTGTTTCCATCTGTTGTTGGACAAAGGTTCTATGGTGATATTTATGATAGTCATCAGTCTGACTACAGGGCAAGGTGAGTTCAGGCCCCCTCTCCTCTATTGCTTAGGGTCTTAGCTGGGGTCATCCCTGTGGATTCCTGGGAATTTTTCTAGAACTGCGTTTCTTGCTAACCCCATAATGGCTCACTCGATCAAGATATCTCTTTCCTTGCTCTCATATCTGTCCTTCGGTTTTCTTTTTTCAATGATGCAAACTTCTTTCATCTCAGAGTCCTCTGTTTTCCTCAAGACAAACCACTCACCCCATGGCAATTTCAAGTAAAATTAACTGATCTCAGTTCTTCCGTATCTTCCATTGTATGAGATCCCATCTTCACCAAGTCACTTCGACTGAAAAATAATTCATTATTATGGAAATACTGCTTGGTGATGTTGTATAAATTATGTTAATATTCAAAGAGAGGGGGAAGGAAGGGGAGTGTCCTGCTGGGTGAGACAACCAAAATCTGTCCAGATGGATAACTTCCTGTCAAATTTCTGAATTTGTAGCTCTGTATATCGAGGAGAGGACTACAAACTATGGTTCTGACTCTGAATTATCCAAATTAGTAAAACGCAACTGGAAAAGCAGAGAAAAACAAAAGCATGGAACCAAAGAAATACTTTGGTAAATGTCACTTAATTCTTATTTACTTATTTAACATGGTCTCGTGTAACTCAGGCTGGCCTCAAGATTGCTGTATAGTCCAGGATGACCTTGATCTCCTGCTCCTCCTGCTTCTCCTGTAAGTGCTGGGCTTGCAGATGTGCACCACCAGGCCTCGGCAAGCACTCTACCACATGAACTATAACCCTGGTTCCTGTTTTTGAAGAATACTGCTGTATTTGTTGGGGGAGTTGAAATAAGCATCTGAAACCTTGAAAAGGTACCTTGTGGGAGAGTACTGGGCATGAAGGTGTGCCCAGAGGAAACAAACAATTCTTGAGGTCTCTGGGACTGGGGTTCCCCGAGGGAGTGACTCTGGGGCACAGGAACCCCAGATGGGTCCATCTTCTTGGCTCAGGTAGGGTGGGACCCTGAATATGGCCTGGCTTGGCTTCTAGGCTGGGGCTGGTCTGTGAGAGGCACTGAACACAGCACACTTGGCTCCAAGGATGCTTGATGGCTGTTTGATGTAGTTGCTGTGTTCTGGGCTCCTCTGGAAAGGTGGTGAGGGTAAGGGAGAATCGCATGTAGAAAAGAGAAGTTCAGGGAAGGGTTTTGTCTCTGAATCTGCTCTGTTAATTCTGGTTCCTAAGCTTCCTGGGCCCTGGTTAGAAAAGGTGTGTGAGTGGGAGTGAGTGAGTGTGTGTGTGTGTGTGTGTGTGTGTGTGTGTGTGAATTGTGTGTGGATATGTGTGTTGTGTGTGTGGTATGGTGGTATATGTGTGTATGTGGTGTGTGTGTGTAGTGTGTGTGTGGTGTGTGTGAGTATAAATTGTGTGTGGGTATGTGGTGTGTGTGTGTGTGTGTTCATAGAACATAGGAAGGCATGAATAAAAGCCAACTGATATTTAATATTTATTATTATGTATACTAGACACCATGCTAAACATTTAAGAAAAAACTTGACAGAGAAGGCAGCTACTCTCTCGAAGCAAGTGGACCAGGCTGCCTGCCTGAGCCCAGGTCTTCATGCAGAACCTGTCCATCTCAGCAGCCCTGTAGAAAGATGTCCTCCATCACCACCATCAGAGCCAAAGGTCCAGCTTTGCCTTAGGTTATGTGTTTATCAATCCGTAAGACTCAAGAGATTCCTCCCCCCCTTTGGGATACTGAGGGGCTTCCTGCAGTGCTAAGAAGAGCCCTCCAATCCCTGCTACCCATGCTTCACTGGGGGCTTGAGAAGAACACCCTGCAGTCGCCCAGCTGGGCTCACCAGGCCCTTTGCAGGTCACCTGCAAAGTCAGGAAGCCCCAGGATTCCTGCCTAGGTAGAAGGGAAGGAAAACAAGCTCCAGCCTGCAGGTTGACTCTGGCACACAGTGGGGCTGAGGGCAGAATGCCATCCTTGGCACCGACGGGATTAAATCTGCCAAACGAGCCTGAGTTTGAATACAACGGCTTGGTCTACAGTGTGAGCTCCAGGATAGCCAGGCTATACAGAGAAACCCTGTCTCAAAAAACAAAAACAAAAGTAAGCAAACAAAAAGCAATAAAAGAAAGAAAGAAAAAGAAAACTTTGTGTGTAGATGTTTCAGTTTATAGCATAGAACGGTCTCAAATCTGAGCCAAATGGTTTCTGAAAACATCCATTGGTGTTGCACCGCTGGACAGCATTCAAAGAGCACCTGTGTGCAGAAAGAACTGAGGCCACAGTGATGTTGCACCATGCAACATGGGTAAGTCCTGACAGAAACACCTTCATCCTTCATTTTTTTTTTTTT
>NC_022031.1:40689805-40694182 GCF_000317375.1 Microtus ochrogaster
CCTGTCCTGGAACTAGCTCTTGTAGACCAGGCTGGTCTCAAACTCACAGAGATCCACCTGCCTCTGCCTCCCGAGTGCTGGGATTAAAGGTGTGCACCACCACCGCCCGGCAGAAACACCTTCATTGATTGCATATTGGACTTTTAATTAAGTTCTGGTTATTACAAGCCCAGAAACTTGTTATTGTTGCCAAATTTTTCACAACTCCCCCCCCCCCATTCAGCTACATGATCCTATATGGGTCTGCAACACATAGCCTAAGAAACTGAGATCTGCAGTGAATTTCTTCCTTTTGTTGTTG
Organism: Microtus ochrogaster; assembly: GCF_000317375.1. NCBI lineage: Eukaryota > Metazoa > Chordata > Mammalia > Rodentia > Cricetidae > Microtus > Microtus ochrogaster. The sequence continues at coordinate 40,690,107 of NC_022031.1, forward strand.
CTGTTGGCTACGTTTGCTCAGCCCCCCCCTCCCCCAAACAGCATTGACAATGCAGCAAAACGCATCTTCTCTGTTCCGTTTTGTAAATCTTACCCTAGAGTTTTGTGGCTAAGTGGGAGCCGTAGAAATGACCTTGTCTCCTTAGCAGCTATTTTACACCTGCAATCCCATCATCTGAGGGGATAGAAGTGCCTGGCAGTTGCTCTACGGAGAGGCAACTGTGCTTTTCCCATCACCCGACATCTTGCTGGTCTTTGCTGGGCCAGCTCTTGAGCTCTCTGGCTGAAGATCAAAAACAGGGAATCTCTCTGTTAGCTGAGCCCATGGTGTGGGGGCTTCTACTGTAGAAGTGACTCCCGGGCTCTGGATGAGTCTCCCACGTGCTCAGACTTGTTCAAGGAGTATGGGAAACATGTTGATGACCTTAAAAAAATACTTAAGTTGAGGAATTTTTCTCAGAGCTTGGCTTTAGCTAAACCCCAAACTGTTTGAAAATGGCATTTGCTCATGAATAGCAGTGTAGTTACATGTAGACTTTTGGTTTATAAATTTTTCCCTTCAAAATTATTGAAAGGAAACCCCCCCTCCTCCTGCTGTCTTCAGTGGAAGTTCAGACTGACCTTGAATTTACAATCCTCCTGCCTCAGCCTTCAGAGTCCTGGGGTTACAGAACTGTATTCCACGCTCAGGTCATCATATTTTCTTGACTTTATTATTTTGCACAGTGAAGTAAATTGAGTTTGTTTTGTTTTGCTTTAAACCTAATGCTTTAATTCTGATCACATTCTCTTATAAGAATTTCCTTTTTTTCCTTCATTGTAAGCACATGCCTGAGGCTTAACACAGCTGTGTCAACTAACTAGTTGAGGAACTTCACTGGATTATATCAAAGCACGGATCTCATTTATTTAATGTTGCCTGGTATCTCGTAAGCCTGTTTGATCTGAAAACTGCACTGTTTGTTCGGGTCGGGACATTTTATTCTACTTTTTCTTTGATTATTGCTTCTCCATCTGCTGCTTTCTCTCTTTGATTCTAATATCTGCTCATCATGCCTGTCATTTTTATTCTCTCAGTTCTTTTTCTGGCAGTTTTGAAGAAAGCCTTCCATTTGTCTCCAGATCCATTGAGATACGGACTCTCAGGCGATTTCAGACCACAGCAAGCGCTGGGTGGCTCCCCGTTGATGGATGCAACCACTTCTCTGAGCTTGGATTGGTAGTCTGTGTGCAGCCCGTGGCCACTGTCTTCCTGACATTATTCTCCGGATGCTCTGACACCATGCCCTCCTGGCTCGCTTCCCACCTGATGGCCGTCTGTCCGTCTCAGTCTCCCTCCCAGCTCTCCTCTGCTCAGTGCCCCCGGGGTACTTTTGTCCAGGGCCTCTTTTCATTTCCTCTTGTCTGAACTATAGCTCTAGGTGATCCAATCAGAGCCAAGTGTGAAACACCATTTTTCTGCAGAACCGGGCAAGTTTTTACCTCTAGCTGGGGGTGAGGCCCAGTGGTTACAGTGCTTGCTTAGCGTGACTGAGGCCCTCAGCACTGGGGGAAAAAATTCAAATTGTCATGTCTGGCCCACATTTCCTCTTGCTCCTAGACTTATCAACTTCACATTTCCACTCGGCCAGTTCCTTCTGGAATCTTGATGGGTGCATCACTAGGGAGCCGTGGGTGAAACCAGTCCTGGGTTCTCTCCCTCAGATAGCTTCCTTTCCATGTCAATTCCATTGTCACTAAAAGCCTCAACTATTTCATGTTCCAGACAAAGACACAAGCGCTTACCCCATTTCTGTCTTTCCTTTATTACCACAGCTAATGCCTCCTAAGACTTGTTGATTCTCCTCCCAACACACGGCTGAATCTATTCCCTCCTCCTATGGCCCATCTTTGCAATAGCTACCCTGCAGTGATCTCCATGCGTATTTTTGAAATGAAAAAAAAATTATGACCTGGCAGTGCTGAAGCATTGGGCAGCCCATAATGGTAGTTGTGTTGAACTGTTGAACTCGCCTATATTGGATTTCATGGTCTAAATTGATGAGGACGACTGACCAGGTCGCGGTCTCTTCCTTAAGAGGGCACCAGCTCTCATTACAGATGGTTGTGAGCTACCATGTGGTTGCTGGGAATTGAATCAAAAGAGTAGGCAGTGCTCTTAACCGCTAAGTCATCTTTCCAACCCCCATGCATGTTTTTGCCCAGCTATAATCTGAGGAGGGGCTGAAAGAGAGAGGGGAGGGAGGAGAAGGAGGCAGAGAGCATACATTTTGAAAGACAGGAACTGGTATAAAACGTTAGACAACCTAAAATGAAAAAAATAAGTTCTGGAAAATCACAAATGCCTGGAACTGACTCAAGAAGAAATAGAAGATCTGAATTGATTGTGACCAAAAAAAAAAAAAAAAAATTCTGAGTTAAAAATAAAAAAGACCCAAAACAAACATCACCTTCCCATTGAAAAAGCCAGATGGCTTCACTGGTGAAGCTTACCAGATGTTTAATGAAGAATTAATGCTAGCATTTCATTAACCGTCCCCAAACAAGACACTCTGTCCCAACTTATTCTCCAGGACCAGGCTCACCATAATCCCAGATAAGACGAAAAGAAAGCTGCACATGATGTCATCTTTAAGTGTAGAGGCAGGAACCCTCAACAAAACACCAGGAGAACAAATCTGACCACACATAAAAAGGATTTGCCAGTGATTTTATGCTAAATGCAAGGTTCTTCAGCCCATTGGAAACTCACCCGTTATTCAGGGGTGAGACCCTTGATCATTTCAGATGCAATAGACAAAAATCCCTTTCATAATAATAATAAAAATAATAAATGACAAAGTCACTCAAGAGGCTGGGTATTGGAGGATTTTCTCAACCTGACAATAGACAACCAGGAAAACTCACGGTTAATAAACTGCACAAAGGCAAAAGATGCGTGTTTTATTCTGGTATCAGGAACAGGGTAAGAATGTGTGCTCTGTGCACAGTAGCCCTAGATATTCTAGCCAGGAAAACTTGGCTAGAACAGGAAATAAAATACACCCAAACTGGAGAATAAGATAGTAAAACTCACACTATTTATATACAAATAGACATGAACTAACATATAGAAAACCTTAAGAAAGCCACAAAAAAATAAAAGTCTATCAATGATAATAAATAAGTTCAGCAAGGCTGCTCAACGATACAAGATCCAGGTGCAGAATTCACTTACATTTTTACTACCAAGGAAGAATACAAATGAAAAAAAAACAAACAAAACAGAAAACAAAAAGCAGTTTGCTTTATAGTAGGACCAAGAAGAATAAAATCAATACATTTAGAAATAAAATCACTGAAAGGAATACTGCCACAGTGAAAACTACAAAGCATCCTTGAAAGAATTTAAAGAATTCTGCATCACTGAAATAGCCTGCTGTCGTAGATAGGAGAGCTACACATGATGAAGCTGTCAATCTTCTCCCGTGAAATCCACAGATTCGATAGCGTACACTTCAAAATCCCAACCGACTGTTTTCTAGAATTGGCGAACTGATCCTAAAATTGATATGGAAATGCAATGGGCTCAAAATAACTAAAACAATCTTTAAAAGAAGTAAAAAGTTGGAGAAATAATATTTCCTAGTTCTAAAACTCACCAGGAAACTACAGCAATCAAGACCATTGGACATGTTGGCACATGCCTGTAACCCTAGCATTTCAGGGCAGAGGCAGGAGAATTGGGAGGTTTCAGGTCATTCTCAGTAATGCAACAAGGTAGAGGCCAGACCAAGTTACATAAGGCAAATAAGGCCATAAAATATAAGGATGGACTATAATTGAAGAAGCAAAAATAGTTCTCAACAGTCATATTTGTTGATTCTTTTAATTACATTTTAAAACATTTATTTCATGTGTGTGTGTATATATATGTATGTGCCACAACATGCATGTGGCAGACAGAAGACAACTTGTAGACTTTATTTCCCTCCTTCCATCATGTGGGTCTGGGGCTTAAACTCAGGTCTTCAGGCTTGGGGGCCAACACCTTTACCTGCTGAGCCATCTTTTTGGCTCAAATTAATGAATTTTGGT
>NC_022031.1:40694282-40706463 GCF_000317375.1 Microtus ochrogaster
GACATACTAAAAGTAGGTATATTTATGTCACACCCCTCGCTATTCTGAGGTTGATGTAATTGCGGGAAAGCTAACAGGTAATTGATCTGTCTGCAGCACCAGAAGCGCTTCTGTGTGAGAACATTTTAGGACCAGCATTTGCAAGCATGTGATGAGATGGTGTACCCGTGATCAGTGGTCGCCGAGCTGTAAGAGATGGGTGAGAACAATCTGAGCCTCTTTTCCTTTTCTGACCAAAGTTTTGTATCCTTTGACTTTGAGAAGTTTCTCCCTGGTCTCCTCTCTGCTCTGCGGTCTTTGGCGGCTAACGCTTGTTCTACCCTCTTCTTTCCTGAGGTCAACTCTTTCAGGGTCCACACTAAATGAGACCGTGCGATACTTGACTTTCAGAGCCTGCCTTATTCAGCACAATATCTTCTGAGATCACACATGTTGTCACAAGTGACAGGGTTTGTTTCTCTTGGAAGGCTTGATAGAATCGTGTCCCTTGTATGTATCACTTTGTTGCTGCCCCTTCATCTGCTGACTGGCATTTAGGCTGATTCTATATCTAGACTATTGTGGGTAACACTGTAGAGGCTGTAGGAGTGGGAATGTCTTTTGGACATACTGATTGAATTTAGATAAATCTTAGAAGACTATTGGGTCATTAGGTGTGGTAGTTTGAATGTAATTGGCCCATAATCCCATAAGAAATAACAATATTAGGAGGTGTGGCTTTGTTGGAGTAGGTGTGGCCTTGTTGAGGAAGTGTGTCACTGTGGGGCTGGGCTTTGAGGTTTCCTATGCTCAGGATACTGCCCATTGTCTCAGTCAACTTCCTGTTGCCTGCAAGATGCAGGACTCTTAGCTACCTCTCCAGTACCATGTCTGTCTGCATGTCGCTATGCTCCCCACATGGCGATAATGGACTAAACCTCTGAAACTGTAAGCTAGTCACTCCAGTGAAATGTTTTCTTTATAAGAGCTGTCATGGCCATGGTGTCTCTTCACAGCAATAAAAACCCCAACTAAGACATTAGGTAAAAGTATTCTAATTTTAAAATTCTGCAGCAGGATCTTCCAGCTTTGTTTACATTACCACAGCTGCCAGTTCCACGGTCCCCAAGGGATCTGCTCTCCTCAGGCCCAGGAGTTCAAAGTCAAGTCTCATGGGACAGTGGCATCTAGAGAGTAAGGGTGGAGAAGGGAAACTGAAAATCCCGCACTCTTGGGGTCCATTTATGATGGGACAAAGGCTCAGCTTCCCTTTCTGACCTCAAGAGCATCTCACTGCACAACCTCCGGGACTTCAGCGCTTCCTGGATGCTGGCTTTGTGCCAGACTCTTTCCTGCCTGCTGGGAAGTAGCACTGAGTCAGAGAAGGAGGATCCGCCCTCAAGGGGCCCCCAAGCTCGCGAAGCCCAAGCCAAGAGAGATGGCCATCTGTAATTACTAGGTGCCACTTCACAGAGTCCCAGGAAGACATGCACTCAAAGTGATTATAGCTCTTCATTTATTTCAAAATAATTATAGTTTTAAACATTTTGACCACGGGAAAGCTTGGGTTCTCTTTCCATTTCATTTGTGTGAAATGAAGTGTTGGTTTCTGCAGGTTGACAGGGAGGCGCAGCTGGCATCTGCATGAGCAGGCCCCGGTCCAAATACTTCCCTCCTGTAACTCCCTGCAACACAGAGGGGTTAGTACCTTGCCTGAGGTCACACAGTCGAGAGTGACAAAACTGGATTATGCAGAGAGGAAGACAGCTTCCAGGGCCTCCCATAGTCCATGTGGCCGTCAACCCCCTCTATTCAGGGTTCTGTGTTTTAGCTGCCCCAGCTGGTGATATTTGCCTTCTTTGATATGTTCCTTTCTTCCTCCATTTTTCCTTCTGATTCTTTTTTTAAAAAAATATTTATTTATTTATTTATTATGTATACAATGTTCTGTCTGTGTATGTCTGCAGGCCAGAAGAGGGCACCAGACCTCATTACAGATGGTTGTGAGCCACCATGTGGTTGCTGGGAATTGAACTCAGGACCTTTGGAAGAGCAGGCACTGCTCTTAACCACTGAGCCATCTCTCTAGCCCCCTTCTGATTCTTTTTATTTTATTTCCTTCCCCCTGTTTTTATCTCCACTATTCCCTTTCTCTCTGACAGCATCTCATGTAGTTGAGAATGGCCCCAAATTTGATATGTAGCTGAAGGTAGCCTTGAACTTCTGATCCTGACATTACCACTGGAGTGTGGGGCTGGCAATCGTATGCCTTGGGTTATAGGGTGCTGGCTGTCAGCCCAGAGCTTTGTGCTCGGTAAGCAAGAACTCTAGCGACTGAACTATATGCCTAGCCATCCCCTTTCATTTCACATGTCAAGGATCCCCTCTCGGCATCATTAAGTATTTTCCTCTGCTTTGTTGAGACAGGGTTTCTCTGTGTAGCCCTAGCTGTCCTGGAACTCTCTTTGTAGACCAGGCTGGCCTCAAACTCAGAGCTCCACCTGCCTCTCCCTCCCAAGTGCTGGGATTAAAGGCGTGTGCCACCAGGTCTGACTATCATTAAGGTTTTTTTTTTTTTTAAAAAAATATATATTTAATGCTGGCTCAATATTCTATTTTCTCAGTCTTTGTCATTACTCTTACTGGATGCTTTGGCACTGTCTAAATGCATTGCTTCTATGAGTAATGCTAAAATGAGCATTTTGTACTAAAACCTATGAGCACATCTGGATGTTCTGCTGGGGGATGGTTCTGAAAAACTGGATCAGTGGGTGTGGTTCTTGGTCTGTATTGGCTGGCTGATCTCATTCCCACCAGTCACAGGAGAACTGTTTTTTTTTTAATTTATTTTTTTTTAAAGGTGGTTTTAGAGATGGAAGGCAGGTGTTGGTGATTTGTGACCCTAGGGAAACCTACGCTAAAGAGCCACACCCCCAGCGTGGCAGCTCTTCAGTCTCACTATACTCTTGCCAGCATTAAATTCTCTTCTTAGAGCCTTGTCACTTAATGGAGGAGCAGAATGCTCTCTCCTTAATGTGTGCTCTCTCGTGCTTAAGTGTGCCGTTTTCATTTCACTAAGGGTGAGTCTAAATTTAATGAGCAGACGTGGGGGTAGGGGCAGCTGGGGAGGGGCACAGAGAAATATGTTTGAGGACAGGTGATGTGGCTCTTCACCTCAGGCACAGCTGCCTGAGGCCACTCTGTGGAAGGGACTGGAATGTTTAAGGGAGCTGTAAAGGGGCTGCCCTGTGCCATTGGTAACTTTCCTGCAGTCTCGGGCATTCAAAGCAGCTCAGGACCCAGGCACCTGGAGGAGTGTGACCGACAGACACGGGCTCCTTTTGCCCCAGGTTCAGGTAACGATTCTCTCAGCCATCGTTCGTCCTGTTCTTCTGAAGGATGAGCCCCCATCATGCCCAAGTTCCCCTAAGAGGGGAGTCCACTTTCATCTTCACAAAAAGTGGGCTACGCTGACATGCCTTTAGCCATGACAAGTTTCTCAAAAGTTAGACTCAGTCAGCCAAGCATTGTGATGCAAACACACTGTGATCCGGGTACCAGGAGGCTGGGGCAGGGAGACTGCCATGAGTTAGAACCCAGTTTATGGTATATAGTGAGCCCAGGCCAGCCAGGGTTACATAGCTAAACCTTACACAAAAACCAAAGCCCAAACAAAACAAAGCAAAGAAGCAAAAATAAATAAATAAATAAAATAAAAGCTAACAAGCCAGCGAGTGGAACAAGCGAAACAAAACAAAATACCACAGCAAAGTTCAGAACTTTATATGTTAGTTGGGGCATAAAATTGGTTCAGCCTTTCTGGAGTGCAATTTGGCAGCATTTCTCAAGTGGTAAAGTGTGACTCCTCTGTAATTTTACTTAAGAAATGTTTGTGGGCTGGTGTGGTGGCACATTTCTTTAACTCTGGCACTTGGGAGCCAGAGGCAGGTGGATCTCTGTGAGTTCAAGGCCAGCCTGGTCTACAGAGCGAGTTCCAGGGCAGCCAGGGCTACACAGAACGTAAAGATAGTGTCTCAGAAAATAAGAATAGTATTTATGAGCTGGCAAGACGGCTCAGCAAGTAAAGATGCTCCCCTTCAGGCCTGACAACCTGAGTTCAATCACCAGGTCCCACATGGTGGCAGGAAAGAACGGACTCTGTCAATGGACCTTTGACCAGCACACATACACACTGTGGCATGAGTGTGCCTACACACATGCAGACACACACTCACACAGACAAAATAGAAAGTCATCATTTAAAAAATATTTATGAGGAAACAGTTAAGAATGAAAAATGTGTATGTGAGGATGTTTGTATGATGTTATTTTAGGTATTTGTGGAAGAAAGAACATGGTGACTATTATCTATATCCCTGAGAAATGGAGACATTCGTCTGAGGAAGTGTGTGGAGTCTGAGTTGAGAAGAAGATCACTATTAGCTGAGATAAAAACTGGAAACTAGTCAGGTGGCCGTGGTGGTGCAAGCCTTTAGTCCCAGCACTTGGAAGGCAGAGGCAGGCAGTTCTCTGAGTTTGAGGCTAGTCTGGTCTACAGAGCGAGTTCCAGGACAGCCAGGGTGACAAAGAGAAAGCCTGTCTTGAAAAACAAAACAAAACAACTGGAAAATGTCCAGAAAGATACTGCAAACAGAGGAGCATCTTTTCCCCACTTATGTCCGGTGCATAGAGAGCAAAGCGTGACTGCCGCAACCAGGGCTGCACGCCGTCTTACAGGCCACAGGGTCTCGGCATCTGAGTTCCGGGTAAGGTTGGGAGTGGCATCATTTTGTTGGGGGGACTGTGGGTCCTTGGAATGGAAGGTGACTGAGGTGTTGAGAGTTCTCTGATGGTGAGAGGAGGCTGGGGAGTGACCTTGGATAGCAGTGGTACTTTCTTCCAGATCTTTATCCCCCCCTCCATTATTTAAAAAAGATTTATTTTTATTATTTTCTGTGTGTGTGGGGGGGTGTTTTGCCTTCATGTATGTCTGTGCACCATGGACTGGCAATGAATTCCCTGAGACTGGAGTTATAGATGGTTGTCAACTACCATGTGGGTTCTGGGAATTGAACTCAGGTCTTTTGCAAGAGTAGCAAGTGTTCTGAGTCATTTTGCTTTGAGCCATTTTGCCAGCCCCATCCCCATTAAAATATTTGTTCAGTTTGTTTTATGTGTGTGTGCTGCCTGCATATATGGACTACATGTGTGCGTGGTGCCCGAGGGAGTCAGAAGAGGGCATTGGATTCCCTGTAATTGAAGTTACGGATGGTTGTGAATCACTATGTGGGTGCTGGGAATTGCACCTCCGTTCCTGCAAGAGCAGCAAGTGCTCTTAACTGATGAGCTATCTCTCCAGCCCTTCCCCTCACTTTTATAATAATGCACCAAGGCCTTTGGAACTCTTCAGCTGTCATGATACCCAGTGGGGGAAGCTACAGGGATGTGACCCTCAGCTTCGCACTGAAATGACCTCCATGCTAGGCTGAGCATGTGTGCTTGGGTTCATCCGTAGGTGGTGACCAATGTCTCTCCCACTAGTCCTAAAAGGCTGGGTCAGAAGGTTCCAGAATGCACTTCACAGAGCACATGCTATCATGTTCTCCCAAAAGCGTGTTGCAGCTGGCCAGGTCATTGTGTCTTCAGATCTGGTCCTCCTTCATTCCATGTCTCTGAAAGAATGGATCCGCCACCCACAGAGCTGGGAAACAGAAACCTCACCCTTCCCCAGACTCCCTTCCCTCTGCTGCCTGCATCAATCAATCAACTAGTCAATCAACCAACCACTCACTCACCAGGTCCTGTCCAGGATGGCAGGACCTCATTGGCACCTGGCTCGCTCTCCCAGCTTGCTGAGCTGTGCTAATTCATATATTCAGTTCTTGCCCTGGCTCCTATTACTGCTTTGGGTCTGACTGGTGGCAATCTAGTTGCAGATTGTTGACCCTGGTAGCACCTGTTGTAATACTTACTGTCTTTCCTAGCTTCTGGATAAATTAAAGAAAACCCCTGGGTACACTATTCTTTCCGAACTGGGTTCCAGTGTGATGTCATTGTTGCCTTCGTGAGTTTGCAGCCAGCTTGGTCTACGTAGGGAGTTCAAATATCCTTTCCACCATCCTGTTCTGTTCTGACTTGGCTTTATTCCTAAGATGTTGTTTTAGAGCAGCTTTAGCTTTGTCAGAAAATTGATGGAGGGAGCCGGGCGGTGGTGGCGCACGCCTTTAATCCCAGCACTCGGGAGGCAGAGGCAGGCGGATCTCTGTGAGTTCGAGACCAGCCTGGTCTACAGAGCTAGTAACAGGACAGGACAGGCTCCAAAGCCACAGAGAAACCCTGTCTCAAAAAAACCAAAAAAAAAAAAAAAAAAAAAGAAAATTGATGGAGGGCTGAGGATGTAGGATGTAGTTCATTGGTAGATACTTGGCTAGCATCCACAGCCCTCTGTTCAGTCCATAGAATCTCATAAGCAAACAAACACAAACCAAAAACCAATCACCCAACCAAACAGACAACAAAAAGGGAAGATTGGAGAGGGAGACAGTTGCTCTGTATATCCCTAAGGTAGTTTCTAGAGCCAACACTCCTTGTGTGTTATGTCTGTGACAGCTGAAGAGCCAATATTGATTGGCACATTGTTACTAAGACCATAGTTACATTAGAATGCTGTGTTTTCTATGACCTGTACCCACTGTGACTGTATCATACAGAATAGTTTCACTATTTTACTACCCCTGCTTCTTCCTGTTCATCTCTCCTGTATCCTAGCTGTAGCAATGACTATTCTTGGCTTTTCATGTGTCGAAATCTATTTCTTTAGGATAGATTTATATCGATCATATATGTAAACACTATCAACTTCTAATCATCCCTGTATCTTCATATCATCCCTGTGCTGAGCACAATCTTGCAAATGAAGATGGAGCTTGGGCTGGAGAGATGGCTCAGTGGCTAAGAGCATTGCCTGCTCTTCCAAAGGTCTTGAGTTCAATTCCTGGCAACCACATGGTGGCTCACAACCATCTGTAATGAGGTCTGGTGCCCTCTTCTGGCCTGAAGACATACAGACAGAATATTGTATATATAATAAATAAATATTTAAAGAAAAAAAAGATGGAGCTTTTCTTTTTTCTTTTTCACAGTCCCAAATAATCACACAAAAGATTATATTAATTATAAAACGCGTGGCCTATAGCTCAAGCTTATTACTAACTAGCTCTTACAATTTAAATTAACCCAGTTCTATTAATCTATATATTGCCACATAGTTTGTGGCTTTACCTGTCCTCTAGCATTTTGTTTCCTTGGTAGCTTTTGCATCTCTCTCTTCACTCTGCCCTTCTTCCTCTCTGCATTTTCAGTTTGGTTTTTCCCTCCCAGCCTCCCAAGGTCTATGCCTTGCTATAGACCAAATCAGCTTTATTATTAATAAATGAGACCAATACATATTCACAGCATACAGAAGGGTTATCCCACATCGCAATTTCTCCCTCCTTCAGTCCCTCCCTCCTCCAATCTTACTGACTTAGACATAAAGGAACAGAGGCTTAATTTTTCCAGTGACTTCCCTAAGACCACACAGTAAGCACAGGGACTGAGATTAGAACTTGGCCTGTCTGAAACTTGCCCAGTGCCCTGCAGTCATTGGCCCTGTTCTCTTCTTCTGTGCTGTCTGGACTGGGGGACTGAAATAAAAGTCTGTTTCCAATTTGTAACTGAGTCTTTCAGAACCAGGAGCTGAAATAGCTGAGCGCTGGTGTAAATGCAGACGGATGGAAAACTACTGTGTTTTTTGGATACTAATGAACCGCTAGCTGGAAGGATCAAAGTGGGGAAACATGAGGAGCCTCGGGGCTGTCTGCAGGAAGAGATGCCCAACGTACATGTGCCCCAGACTCTCCAGGCCCAGGCTTTTAGTCGACTTGTAAATTTTCACTAAATGCCCTGAGGTGTGTCTGCTCCAGCCCCACTGCAGCCAGGACCCTATTAGGAAGAAGCCAGCTCCTTTTATACTAACTAGTCTGAAGAGGCTTGGAGAGGCCTAGGAAGGGTGGGCCCCTCTGCTGGGCTCCCCTGGAGCCATGCTAGGCCCCAGGGAGTTATCGCGTGTGCACACTTGATGGCAGTGCCTCTTCTTCTCCGAGTGTACCACAAGAGCCTGGTTCTCCTCTCTGCTAATGCAATTTATATGTCTGAGCATGAACAAAGGATTTGTGAGCCTTCGAGGCGGTGGCTTTGGAAATCACCACGGCAGGCTGGGGCTGCCCCACAGAGACCTGAGGTTTTAGAGGACTTTGGAGGAATGATTTTTACTGTGCTGAGCCTTGTCCTGGAAGGGAGGCAGAGTCTCTATTGCCCAACCCCCACAATGCCCCTCTCTCCCAGGCCTCTCTGTCCACTTATTTATTCATGTGTCTGCTTTCTCTTTTGGAGACTCGGTCTTGCTATGTGTCCTAGGCTGACCTCCTACTCACTGTCCTCCTGACGTGTGTGTGTGTGTGTTGTGATTACCAGCACAGTGCCATATCTGGCTCCTGGGGTCCCTCTAAAATCTAGGTAGTCTGCTGGGCAGGATGGTGCACTGGGGAGGTTGAGGCAGAAGGATCATGCGTTCTAGGTCAGCCGGGGCTATTCATTAAAATCCTAACAGGCAAGTAAGCAAACAGCCCCTTTCTCTAACCATACTAAAAGGCCCTTAGCTAGAATAGATGGCAGTTCACTGAACCATCTAGGGCTGGAGAGGGAGCATTTGCAAAGCCTGGGTTCGTTCCCCAGTATCACGGCTGACCAACAGGCAAATAGTGACCCAACCGGTAGCTCAAGCTGTAGTTCAGCGCTCAGGTGGCAGAGACGGGAGGATCTAGAGTTCAAAGCCCACCTAGGGTACTTAGGGAGAGCCAGCCTCAAAAATGAACCAACCAAAAAAAAATAACCAATGAGACTGGGGCTGAAGCTCAGTGGTAGATCATTCACCTAGCATATATGATCGAGCCCCAACCTCCCCAACTAATAACCGGGCTTGACCTGGGGTCTTAGCAATGAACATCAGGGAGCCCGTGCAGAAGGCTCCTTTCTCAAGATCTGCCGACTTGGGAGGGGAGGTGAAAGTGAAAGCATTTTCCAGACTTAGACTTGAGCTGTCACCCGCCGGTATGACATGTGTTTGACAGTTTCTGAGCCTCACTCCTTCAGGACACGCAGAAGAATAACAGTGTACACCATGAGATGGTACCTCACGCTGAAGAAAAGACACAGAGTTTTGTATGCAAGAGACTCGTGCGGCCTCAGTGAGCTGCTTTACCTCTCTGAGCTTCTCAGCTGGCTCTCAGACAGTTGTAGTGAATGTTTAGTTACCCAGTGAGACTGTTCCTAGGTATGAATTTAGACAAAGCATGTGCCGCGCCCCAGCAGGGAAAGAGAAGGCTGTTGGCAGAGGCAGCTGCCAGTTCAAGCTCAGCAGTCACGCCCTTCTTACTGTCCTCACAGCCTGCCTAGAAATTCATTTGTTGTTTTGTTTTGAGACACCACCTCAGGTGGTCTCTAATGGCCTTGAACTCCTCACCCTCTTGCCTCCACCTCCTGAGTGCTAGAATTGCCACCATGAATCACAGCACACCAGGGTTAGGAGGTGCTGGGTCTCAAACCCAGGGCCTCAGGCATGCCAGGCAAAACTCATTCTGATCATGTCATTTCCTCCTTAGAAAACCTCTATCATGACCCTTTGGCTGTAAGGGGAAGCCCTGTGCTTAACTGACAATCTCCTTTCCAGCCTTGCTTCCTCTTACCCTAGATCCACGGCAGCAGTTCCCAGGCAGCGCATCCTGTCTGCATTCTTCTGTCTCATCCCCTCCAAAGATGAGGATGGCTTTCAAAATTAATTCTGAAAAGGATGGCTTCCTCATCTCATGCAACAAATAATTCCAAGAAAAAAGACAATATTGCAAATTGGCCCCTTCCTGCCTTAGAATGTAGCAGGAATTCATTCGCTGTGTCCCCATGAGTCACTGCCATAGAATGATCAGAACATTCTATTTCTTTGCAATTTCCCTATATTGGGTTGCAAGCCCGGAGAATGATAGATGGCTGAAATTGATCAGGGTAATCGATGCTGTGTGAAGTATTTACACACGATGGATGTATCACCTGCCAGATGTGAGCTCTGGCAAGAGCTTGCTTGTTTATAAAGCCCCCGAGATGGCATTTGTATCAATGACTAATGTTTGGGTACTACACTGCTCACGGAGCTTCAGAAACTCCTGTTTATTCGACACGACCACCTCGTTCCTTTCCTTCCTCATCCATCACAGGTCTGGGTGCTCTTTCCTACATAACAAAATCAGTGTTTTATTCAATCTTCTTTCCCCGTGACCTCCATGATATATGGGGGTGGTTTTATTTTGCATTCCCAACCTGCCTTTAGTCTCACCTCTCCTTCTAATTCAGAGCTTCTGTGATGCTGGCACTCAGTCCTGGGGCTCTGACTTTTCATTACCAAACCTGTAATATAAACCCTAAGCCCCTCAGTCCAGCTTCAGCTGGTCCTTTCAGCCCTAAGTCTTAGGGAGACGCCTGGCACCAGACAGGGATATTCTTGCTGTGAAAAAAAAAAAAATTCAAGCGTCTGTTGCTTTATACTCACAAGGGTTTTACTGAAAGATCTCTGCAAAGGACAGAATCGAAGCAGCCCTGGGAACCTCGGAGACTGGAAGAAGGATCTTTGGCACTGCTGGCAACTGCCTTCCTTGCTGTAGTGGTTTGAATGGGAAATGCCCCCCGTCCCGCCATGCTCATGAATTAGAACCCTCAGTTGATGGTGTTGTTCTGGAAGAAAGTGGATCACTGGGTAGATCTTAAAGTCTTATAGTTCATTCTCACTTTCCCCCCCTCTGAGACTGGGTTTCTCTGTGTAACAGCCCTGGCTGTCCTGGAACTCACTTTGTAAACCAGGCTGGCCTTGAACCACCTGCCTCTGCCTCTGAGTGCTAGGATTTAAGACATGGACCACCATGCCCAACCTCCAGGTTTTGTTTTATGAGAAGGGATTTCTCGGTGTAGCCCTGGCTCTCCTGGAACTCGCTCTGTAGGCCAGGCTAACCACAAACTCAGAGATTGGCTTCCCTCTACCTCCAAAATGCTGGAATCAAAGGTGTGCACCACCATGCCTGGCTCCTTGGCATTTTCTGTCAACCGTCTGCTTCTGACTAGCTACTTCCTGCTCCCACCATCATGCCTTCCAAGCCACAGCAGGCTGTGTTCCTTCTTAAACCATGAGCCACAGCTGGGTGGTGGTGGCTCATGCCTTTAATCCCAGCACTTGGGAGGCAGAGGCAGGAGGATCTCTGAGTTTGAGGTCAGCCTGGTCTACAAGAGCTAGTGCCAGGGTAGGCTCCAAAGCTACAGAGAAACCCTGTCTCAAAAAACCAAAAATAAAATAAATAAATAAATAAAATAAAATAAAACCATGAGCTGCTAGAACTATTTTTCTTCACTAAGCTGCTTTTCTTGGAGATTTTATTACAGTAATGAGAGAAGTAACAAAAATGCCCCTTTTCTGCTTATCCTGTATGATGGCTCCATCCTCTTCTGCAGACACTTTTCTGTTGTGGTGGGAAATACACTATGGTCATGGGGAATACACACACCATGGTCATTGGAAAATACACCATTGTCATCAAGGAATACACACAGTCAGTGGGGAACACACCATGGCCTTCAGGGAACACACCATGGTCATCAGGGAGTGCAGAATTGTCATCAAGGAATAAGCCAGTCTTTGAGGAAAATACACCACGGTCATCAGGGAATACACCATGGTCAGTGGGGCACAGACAATGACCAGTATGTCACTCCTCACCAAGGAAAGTGTGCTTCCTCTGGGTCACTGGCCACAGTTGGGGGCTAGAGAGTTCTGACTGACCTAGCAGCATAGCTCAGTTCTGTGGTCAGCAGGAGAGAGAAGGAGAGAACCCCATTCCACTAATCTAACGCCTCACTGGGCAGCACCCATGCACTGGGCTGGTTCCAGCCTCTCTTCAAATGCTTCACTCAGCCGGGCAGTGGTGGCGCACGCCTTTAATCCCAGCACTAGGGAGGCAGAGGCAGGCAGATCTCTGTGAGTTCGAGGTCAGCCTGGTCTACAAGAGCTAGTTCCAGGACAGGCACCAAAAACTACAGAGAAAAAAATGTCTTGAAAAAAATAAAA
>NC_022031.1:40706563-40725669 GCF_000317375.1 Microtus ochrogaster
AAAAAAAAAAAAAAAAAAAAAAAAAAAAAAAAAAAAAAAAAAAAGCTTCACTCACTGGAGAAGGAAACAGGCTCCAGCTGGCCGCTGCAACAACAGGGATACAGTGTAACATTGGAGAGGGCTCAGAGTGCTGCCCGAGTCCCGGCATGACCTTCATCTGCCTGTTCTGACAAGGCTTCCAGAAGCCAAAGTTCCCCTCTCAAGAGAGAGCAGGAGTGAACCAGGGACTGAGCGAGGGAGAGACTGTGCAGGTGACCCTCAGGGAAGCTGTGGAGCTCTAGTTCTGACCAGTCTCAGCAACTCAAGGCCAGAGCTGAGTGTGAAATGAGAAAGACTGGAAAGATGAGCTAGGGTTAGAACAGCTTCTCACAGTCTTGGTTCTTGTCTCTCCCTGCTCAGCCTCCCACAGAACTCCACACAACTCCAGTCTCAAGGCCAAGTTCTGAAGTGCCTCTTTTTGAATTCCTCAGCGGAGGCTCAGAGCTGCCCGAGGGATTCCACAGTGTCTTGCCACATCTCTGTCCTGGGCTTTCATGTTCCTCCTTGTTCTTGGTTATTTATTTACTCATCTTAGATTCTTTTCAGCATCAAAAGGCCTGAAATGTAGGACTCGGGGCCTAAATGTCCTTCGCGCTCATACAGCTCGGCTCACACAGGCTCTCAGTGAGTGATCAGAAAGTAATTGAATCCTGATCGCTCAGCTAATTGGACAGTTTTTGCCTCCTGGGAGCAACCAGTGAGAGATGACATTGGCTTCACGTAGGAAGAAATTTAAAATTTACCTAACATTTTTCTAGATATAGCCAATTATTTTCTTTTTGCCCAAACAAAAAGAGCTTTATAGATTTTACTGATTATAAAGTTGATAGCTATGCATATAGAAAATGCAAGCGATACATAAAAACATAAAGAATAAATTTAAAACCACACAAGCTACTTTCTCCCAGAGGCAGCCTGCTAACATTGCAACTAACAACCTTCCAGACATTTCCCTATAAATCTAGCTGTTATTAATATGTAACTTAATAAGAACGTAGTAAAAATGTAACATAAGGTAGCCCTCAGAGAAATGCATTCAAAAGAATTACTGTTAAATACAATGTTGTTTTCCTTTTAGACTATCTAAGTGGGTTCTCTGATGTTCCCAGAAGGATTTAAGACAACTACTTTCAATATTTGCATAAGAAGGTTTTGTCTGCTCTCTCTCTCTGTTTTATTGAGATGTACTTGACATTCTATAAAATTCACCTGCTAAAATCATATGGTACGGTGGTTTTTAGTGTACCCAGAAGGCCGTGCAGCTATTACAGCTACCCAATTCCAGAACACCGCAAAAGGAAACCTGACACCCTTAAAGAAATCACTCTCAGTGCCTCTCCTAACCACTTCCTGACAATCACTAATATACTTTCTGTCTCTATGGACTTGTCTACTTAGGATCGTTCATACCAACAGGGTCACACAGGGGCTGGAGAAATGACTCAGCAGTTAAGAGCTCATACCGCTTTTGCAAGAGGACCTGAGTTCAGTTCCCAGCACCCATACCAGGCAGCTCACAATCGCCTGTAACTCTAGCCTCAGTGTTCTTATATCTTCTTATGGCCTCTGAGGGCACCCGCATTCACATGCACACACAGTGTAAAGAATGGGCCATTAATAAAAACTACCTGCTTGAGCATACTTGATAGTACAAATATTAAAATAAATAGGGTCTAGCAATCTGATGGCTCTTGTGACTGACTTTAATTTAGCATGGCATTTGCGAATTTCCGTGTCAGCATGTGCCAGTATCGACTTCTTTTTATGAATGAATAATACTGCGTTTTCTGGAATACTACTTTTTGCTTATTCGTTCAGTGGCTGGTACATGTTTGGACTGTCATATTTGTTGACTCTAATGAATTGTGCTGCTATAAACACTAGTGTAAAAGTTTTATCTGAGCAAATGTGTGTGGTTTTTTTTTTTTTTTTTTTTTTTTTTGCCCCTCTTGGGTCTATGCCTATGAGTGAAATATTTGGGCTCTATGGTAATTCTATATTTAACTTTTTGCAAAGCTGCCAAACCATTTTACATTCTCCCTGGCAGTGCAGATGGCTACTGCTGTTTCCCACCCTTGACTCCATTTATTGCTGTTGTTTTTCTTATTCTAGCCTCCTAGAGTGAAGTAATATTTCATTGTGAGTTTGGTTTGCATTTTCTCAGTGACTAATAGCATGAGGTAGTTTCTCATGTGCTTCTTGGTCATTTACATATCTTCCTTTGACAAATGGTGTTTTCTTCAAATTCTTTACCTGCTACGTAATTAGGTTATTTATTATTTTTTGCTTTAGGTTCACTTGTATTTATTGATTTTTCTAGTTTTAATCCCCGAGGTGTACCGCATACCTCGGGTCCCATTTAATGGTCCTCTCTGGAAGTCTGCTATGGTGTTTAGTACAGACCTTGCCAGTCTCCATGGGCCCAGGTCACCTTTCCCCAGTTTTGTTATTTTGCCACCAGGAGTCACTGTATGGTTCTTTTGTTTTGGACATGAGCCCATCTCTTGCCCAAACTGAATTTGGTTTCATCTCAGGCATGGACTGCTGCCCTTCTTCATTCTGGAGACCTGCTTATAGCCAACAGGATAGCCTGCCCCAGACCTTCCAGACATGTTTGTCCTCTAGAATTCCTGTCCCCTACGCCTTCCACAGGCTCTGGGATGGTGAAGAGATTTTAAAATTGTTGATTTTAACAGTTCCTTAAATATGAGCTTAGACCCTTATAAGATTTACAAAGCCATTCCTTACCTAACATCTGACTTTCTTAATTCAGTTCTTTGAAGCACAAGTGGCTTTTACATCTGATCAAGTTCACTTACCCGTTCTTCTGTGTCAGGGCATGCTTCCCGATTTGCCGTGTGATGATTAATCTTGATCAACCGCTTGAGTGGATTGAGAGTAACAAAGGAGGAAGTGTTTCCATAGATGGCTAGCTGAGAAAGGAGGACACCCTGACTGAGCACGATACCATCCCCTAGGCTGGGGCCTCAGATGGAACGAAAATGGGAAAGGTCTTCCCAGGTCTTCTCTCTCTACCTTGTAGATGTGGGTTGTGCCTTCCCTGACAGGATGAAATGGGCGGTTATCTCCTGGATGCCTTCCCTGCTAGGATGGGCTGAAATCTTGGAAACTGAGCCAAATGAATCCTTCTTTTGGGTTTTTTTTTTCCCTTAGATTATTTTATCAGAGCAACAGCATGCCTACACATGTTCTCATAAGTCCAACTGTTCTCCTCCCCTGCAATGGGAACCTGCCCCACTTTCTGACTGTGTGGTCTGGCAGCCTATGTCCTCACAAACGCAAGGATTTCTTGTTACCCAAGATTCCTCTGTGTTTACTGTGACCAGCACATCCTCACCACACAACCCACTTTGGGCTGACTTCCAGACTCGCTTTGATGTTGGTTTGCGACTTTGCCAACTTTGTGATAAAGGTTTTATCTTCCTGCCTCCCTCTGCCTGTTCTGGGCTTGCCATCTTGCCCGGTACCCCACCTTCTCACTCTCCCCTCTCTCTCCTCTCAACATCTGTGTTTATTCTGTGATTTTCTGACTCCCCTTGCCTTGCCTCCCTAGTGATGGAGTGCAGTAATAACAAGACTGGTAAAGCTGAGTTGCAATCGAGATTGGACATTTACAAGCTGGGGAGCCTTGGGCAATTTCCTGACAGCTCTGCTTCTCAGCTGACTCATCTGTCCAGTAAGGATCAAGATGCGTGTCTTGCTGAGGAGCATCTGAAGTTCCAATGAAGCGCTCTGTGCCAGTGAAGGAGATGGAGTGACGTTCAAAAGTATAAGCCATTGCTCCCAACTCCAGGCCAAATCTTTCGGTCTTCTGCCACCTCTAGCTCTCCCGTCTCCTTCCATCAGATCTGTTAATTAAGAGTAACGTTCCCCATGGGTCCAATATCTCCATCTCATCTTTCCTCTGCCCCTATCTCTCCCTCTGTGCCCATCTCTCCCTCTGTGCCCATCACTCCCTCTGCCCTCATCCGTCCCTCTGTCCCCCCATCTCTCCTTTTGAGACAGGGTTGCATTCAAACCTGATCTGATCTTGAATTTTTGGTCCTCCTGCTACTTCCCAAACGCTCAGATTATAGATGTATGCTGCCACACTTGGGTTCTGTGGTGCTGATTTTAAAAATAATCCTTAAAAAGAACCTCTCAGCCGGCACAAAGAACTCCCATCAAACCAGATTAGACCTAATCAAAAATGCCCACATTTAATAAATGCCACACTCTCTGGTGGACGGGGACAGCATGGCGAGAAGAGGAGCCCAAGCAAACCCCGGAGACCATGTGTTCCTTTTTCCGGCGTGAGCCTAAATACCCTATCTTCAGAGGTTTAGCTAAAATGTTCATACCTTTTAACCTAAAGCAATAGTCTTTTGCTATAACACCAAGATGTAAATCTGCTCCAGTTCTCTTAGAGGTTCCTGGAAAAGTTCTACTGCTGTATCAAAAATCAGGTCGAGTAAAAAAAAAAAACTAACAGTCTCCAGAGCCTTTTGCTAACTCTAGCCAGTTTTAAGTATATTTTACAGGTCACTCCTGCTGCCTGGGCCAAGACCAACCCATAAAGCGCTCATCAGACAACACCAAAGACCTGCATCAGCTCCTGGGACTTCACTATTGGTACCAACTCTTCTGGATCAAGGACACTTGCTAACTAACATCTGGCTTTATCTGCTATTGTGTCCCATCCCATGGCTAGTCCCATTTTATAGGGCCAATAATAATATTTTTTTTTCTCCCAGCCACCTGCCTTCTCATCTCCCTCAAAAAGCAGCTGCCTGAGGACTCCAGGACAACAAACCGGATGCCACTCCAGCCACACCTCTGGCTGAGCAGGAGCACACCAACTCCCAGCTGTCCCTTCTCCCACGTTGCCCTTCGTCTGCAGGAAGTAGTCAGACTTGAGCCGACACCCTTATATCCAAGGACTCTGTCTCTTTCCTGCAAGAGGGAGCTATTCACAATCCCTGGACAGTGCAGATTTGGAGATAAGCAGTAGGATTTCCAGATTAGAGCTCAGCATTCTTTCCTGAACTTGTCAGGGGACGTGGGCAGGTTCTTGTCCTTTGGGTCTCCATTTTCCCAACAGTCCCTGTGAACCCTGCTGTGCGGTGACCTGCCTGTCACACGTGATGTGTTCTAATACAAGGCTCATTCATGTGTGTTCTGAGACATTGCTCTCCCCCACCCCC
The DNA here is from genome assembly GCF_000317375.1 of Microtus ochrogaster. Taxonomy (NCBI): domain Eukaryota; kingdom Metazoa; phylum Chordata; class Mammalia; order Rodentia; family Cricetidae; genus Microtus; species Microtus ochrogaster. Next base: position 40,711,807 of record NC_022031.1, read on the forward strand.
ATCCTACTTGACAGTCTTGTTTTCTATGGTGAGTCCCCTTGGCCAAGTTCAGCTCAGACCTTACTCCCTGCCCTGGCGAGCCTTGCCTGGTTGTTGTCCTCACCTTACAGTCTAGAGTGTGTTGTTATTGTGCAAATGCATTCAGCTGTTGACCCAGCTTCTACACGTGCTTTTTCTGAGAGTTTCAAGTTTGGTCTCTCCCATCCCATTCCAAGCCCCTACACTGATGGCCTGTGAGATTGTTTTTGCAAATACAAAACACGAGCCAGAAACTTGCTATTTAGCTCAGATAATTCTTGAATTTGAGATCTTCCTGTCTCAGCCCCTCAAGTGCTGGAACTATAGGCGTGCACCACCATAGGCAGCTCTCCCGTGAGATCCTCCTAAAACCCGCATCTGGGAGCTGCCACTCTGCTGCTAGGAAGCCTAGCCTTGCCCCTGCGGCCTCCTTTTGGAGTTCCCCCTACCCTCTGCTCTCCTCAGCAGCTACTGCAGGAAGCTCCCCTGATTCTCTTGCTCCTTCTGTGCCCCTACTCCCTGAAATTCTACTGACTCCCTGAGCTTCAGACCCACTGCGACTTTCTCAGAAGCTTTTCTTGATCTTCTCATTCATTGGAAACCTTTGTCGTTTCTACACTGCCACACAGTCATATGTGTCCCCTGGGAAGGCTCGCTCACTTTCCCTTCCTTACTGCGGAAAAGGCAGATGGCGCGTGACTGAGCCAGGTGCGGCACACGGCGGCACCACTCGGCAACCACGTGTTGTCTAAGGGATGATTCAGCTCTGGGTTTCTGGCTTTTGTCTCCCTTCCTAGTGACGGGCCTGAAAGGTCCCATTCCACTTAGCACCACAATTTCCTGAAGGGCCCTGACTCACGTGCTGCCAAGCCCCGAGCACACTCAGAGTTTACACAAAGGAGCAGCAGGAAGCAGGGATTAGAGCAAGATCTTAATCTGCAAACTCCCAGACACCTGCTGGCACCGGAGCCTTGGGGGAAGTCCCAGTCGATACCCACAAAGGCAAGCGGTGGATGGGGCGCGCAGACAGGGTCCCCAGTGCTTGCACTGGGCAGTCTGACCATTTAGGTCCTTCCTATCCTAAAGGGCTAGAGGTGAGATCAGTGGATCCCACCACCCTCTGGTCTAGGTGCTGGAGCTGACAGGTAAAGAAGCTGCCAAGATCACCAGGCAAGTCAGGGCAAGGCTGAGGAAGAAACCAGGATACTCCCTCCCAGGCCTGGCTACACTTTCCTGCAATAGTCTCTGGGCTTTGCAAGTGTGGCTGCAATGAGCATAAACAAGGGTTCTACCCCTCCCATGTTGCCTGGTGCCTGCAGAAAGTAGCCAGACTTGAGCCAACGCCCCTTTATTCAAAGAGAGCCTAAAATGTTGGTCATAAATACCACCTCAGCTCCTTATCACACCCCTATAGCCAAAGAGTCTGGAATATGATATGAAGTCACCGCAGCTCCTGGCCGGGGAGTTGCATTGGTCTGGACTCCAACTGCCAGCCTGCCAAGCACTGACCCCTCCCTGGGGGAGGGTCAGGACCACTCACTCCCACAGTGTATTAGGCAGCTGCCCAGAGAAGGAACATGTGGTCTCCTGGGTTTGCGTGGGCTCTTCTCGCCAGCCATGCTGCATGTATTAAACGTGGGCATTTGAATTTGGTCTAATCTGGTCTAATTGGAGTTATTTGTGTTAGCGGAGCAGCTTTTCTTAAGATTAAATCAAACAGCTAGAACAGCAATAAGACCTTAACATAGGAACCTGCCCTTGAAATTGTAAGAGCAAAGTCACTGAGAGAGGGATGATGATGGCAGCTGAGAAGGAAGAGACAGCAAAGGAATAAGATAGGACAGAGAGAGGCGCATGCACAGAAAGACGTCAAAAATTATTTAAAACAACAACAGAGACCAAAATCTAATTAGAAGGAGACACAGGGTGTGTGAGAGAGGAGGTAGAAGTGGAGGCAGTTTAGCTGAGGTTGCCAGTGTTCTGCTCCTGGAGAATGCACCAGTGTTGACTGCATCTGCTCCCCCTTGGGACTCACAGGCCCACAGGATGACAGGGCCTCAAACTCCTCCTCCTCCTCCTCCTCCTCCTCCTCCTCCTTCTTCTCATTGTGTATGTGTATCTCTGTGTGAGCACATGCCACAAGTATGTGGGTGCCCAAGAAGACCAGAAGAGGATGGGAGACAAAATAAGTCAAGCAGTAAGAGCTTGAGTGTAGAGTTTTATTTGGGTATGGGAGGGAGAGAGAGATACAGAGAGACAGAGAGACTGTGCCCAAGGGGCAGGGCCAAAGTGTGCCTGGATGCTAACACTCAATCTTCTCTTCACTTTCTCAGCTATAATCTATAGACTCAACCTAGGGACCTCATTGGCTCCTAAAGTCAGCACCACCCACCATGCCCGGTTACATCTGGACCGAGGAGGAGCAAGCTGCTCCTGTGAATTCCGGTTGCGCTAGAATCTTTCGGAAGCTCTGAAGAAGTGTTCCATAGAAAACAACTCCTCACTTTTACTGAAGCTACTTGGAGAACCTTTTAAGTGAGGCATGGATGTGGACAGCTCTGGATAGGACCCTGGAGAGCAGAGGGCTGACTGACAAAGGCGGTCACATCCGGAGCCCCCACCCACGTCGCTAAGAGAATGCAGCCTTTGGGGTCTTAGCATGCTATTAGAAAGTTGCATCCCTCCCCCATCCTCCAGTGAGTCTTCTAGCAGGGCTGATGACAAAGGATGCTTCCTAACTTTCCCCTGGAGTAGGAGAGGACGGTTACAGCAGGTCTTAGCATCTTCATGCCCCTGCAAAATGCAACTCAGAGTCCTTACTTTGGGCTACAGGGGGGCCCCAGGCAATCTGTTCCTTGCCTCTTCCATAATTTATTAGTCAGCAGGAGCTCAGTATGCTGTCCACACCAGTTTCTCTGTTCAAACAGCAAGCATGATCCAGCCTCCACACCTGCCTTTCCACCTGCTCTGCTCCCTGTTGGACGCCCTCCACCGCTCTCCCAGACAGCCCAGAGGCCGGCTCCTTTTGTCCTTCATCCTCAGCTCAAAGGTCACCCTCTGCAGAAAAGCCTTTCCAGACTGCCTCAATAAAATTGCATCCTGTCACTCCCTGTCTCTTCAATCTGCTTAAATTCTCTTCATAGTCTCGATCATTACCTGATGTCAAAGTATAATTTCCAAAGCGTCGGAAACATGACTTTCTCATCCAGCATCTGCCAGATGTCGGCGATGTATTCCATTCATTAGTGAAGGGCCCAACCAGTCCACAGCGCTGGCTCTGAGGGGTAAGAGTACCGATCTACGTAATCAATGAGAAAGAGGATCTGGATGGATTGCCAAGCCATCTACGAAATTGGTGAATGTCCTACAGGACATTGAAACTGTAGCCTTCGGGGTTATCTTTTCATCCAGACAGAAATCGTTTGCATCTCTGCTGGACAGAATCACTTGAAGCTTATCAGTCTGTTTAAGTTAGCCACTCACTTAGAAGTGGCATCCCAATCAATAGTAACCGCGAGCCAACGAAGTTACCCTCCTAGAAGAGAGGCGTTCAAAGGACCCTACCGAAAGAAGCGTTCTGAGAGAGCCATCCCACCAGACAGCCCGCTCCAAGGGGCCATTCAGCTCCTGATGTGTGGCTAGTGTGACTGGGGAACAGAGTTGTAACTGTTTAAATTAAATCAATGCTGTAGTGTTCATTCATTTATATAACATAAAACTGAAATTATGATGGCTAACATTATGCTTTAAGTTTAAATTACTGTGCTTAAGAGATCTATAAAACAAAAATGCCCCTAATGTATAAGTGTTCTGGTGGAAGCTTTACCCCAGCCCCTGGCATCCACACACCCAAAGAGTCTAGAGTATTTGGGTGGAAGCTCCACCCTAAGCCCCTCCCCCAGCCCTCTGCAAACCCTGCTGCATGTTCCAATTGACTTAATATTACACTGCATCTCAGAAAACCCGCCCCTCCCCCAGAGATGCTCAAGACCACTCCCACAGGGTATTTAAACTCCCCCACACACACCTGAAAACAGACACCTAATTTTCCAGTCTTCCTTTCCTGTCTCCTTTCTGGGGGGCTGGAAAATCATCCAGGGGCATTTTTATCCATTAAACCTGGCCTTTTTCTAGTTTGGTTTGGTTTGGATTCCTACATCAGCGGAGAGGCTCATGGGGTACAGAAACTTTTTAATAAGCCCCACTTGGCCAAGGACAGATAAGTTTCTAGAATGCTGGGGGCTGTTGTTCATGTAAGATAACGAGCCACGTGTTTTTGCTTCTGTGAACAGGGCCGGTTGCCCCAACTGCACAGGTTGTGGGTGATCGCAGGTAGGTGGGCGGTAGGTAAGCAAGAAGAAGGTCAGGATGAATGCTTGCCCCTGATAGGATGGAGTTAGGAAGTACCTAGCCTTGTGGGCTTTGCCTTTATAAGCCTTGGACTAATGTAATTTGTGGTCACCCTTTGGGAATCCTGGGAATGGACCTGGGCAGTGTCCAGCATCCTGGCCAGTATTTAATAAAGCTTGCTTCAAATTTGTCTCAGAAATTGTGATAGTGATTTTATTCTCACCTGGTGGGAAAAACAAACTACATTAAGGTCTGATTTCAGTAATTTAATATTATGTTTATAGAAATTATAGCGTATGAAAATATAAGGTTATTACAGTCTATCTATTTAGTATAAAGTTAATAAATTAAACTTAAATGGCCAGCTGCAGCTAGTGGATTCCATATTTGGCAGCCCTGTCCTAGAAAGTTAGATGGCAATTAGGCCACACACTAGTCACTTTTCATTGCTGTGACCAATTTAAAGAGGCAGGATTTATTTTGGCTCATGATCTTAGAGAGTTCAGTCCATGGCCGTGTGCTTGTGCAGGACATCATAGCGGCACAGGAAAGTCTTCACTTCCTGTCGGCTAGGAAGCAGAGGTGGCAAAAGGGACCATGGCTGACCTGCACAGCGACTGCCAATTCCTCCAGCTAGGCCTTACCTCTTCAGCAATCAACAGCATGCCAGAATAAAGCCACAAGCTGGGGAAGAAGTGTTCAGAACACTTCCTGTTCAAATCATGCAACAGCTTGTTAGACGATGTTCCAGGGTCTTATTACTTTGTTTTAGACATTTTCTTTGGCTCCAACACCATATTCATGCATGCATGGAAGGGGGCAGCAGTGGCCTTTCTTCCTTACAGGAACCCACTTTGTGTTCTCCCAGCACTTAGGACGGGTGTGCACAGCAGGTACACAATCGATAATTGTTGAATGAATAAATAAACACAAAGCAGCCAGGATCTTGCCAGGAACCAAAGGCTAAGAGACTCCCCGAGGTAAGTTTGGCTGACGAGCATCAGCGGGAGTGGCGCCTGATTCCTTGCTTCAAAAGGCTTTTTTATCGTGCAAAGTGCTCCCCCGCTGCTGACCCCAGTCCCCCACCCCCAGTACCTGACTGTGGTGGTGTTCTTTGGAGGATGTGTCAGGGCTGAGTGAGGAACTGTGGGAAGGGCTGAGATCTGGGGGCAGTGATGAAGCCCTGGGGACCAGGATTGAGATGGCTGCGGAGCAGCTGACCCAGGGTGGCCAGAAGACTCCCAGGAGAAGAGAAGGGACACAGACTGGACACAGACTGGACAGTGGCAGAGTACAGCCTGGACAAACAGAGCCCGGTGATCCACGGATTTGCCTCCCTGATCCTACCTCCTAGGCTCCCTCAAAGACATGGCATCCTTTGGGCATGTCCTTTGGGCCCTCTCGGCCTTGTTATCTACCATCCAGGGGAATGAAAATGAAGTGGGGTGAGAGTTGCTTTTGGGGGGTTACAACAGGAGACCATGTCAATGAGGTCCTCGTTTCTGGGGGTAATTCTGTATCACCTGACTGTCAGAGGGAGGGTTTAGCTAGGGTAACCAGGGTTGGTTGATGTGACTGAGCCTAGGGCTGGAGCGAGCTGTACTTTGCTCCCCTCCCATCCCTAAGATTTCCCTACCATCCTATCTTTCTTCCAAGGGAAGTCCTCCAGTGTGGGAGGTGGAAGGGTCTTAGAAACTTACCTTAATCTCTTCATGTTCCAGCTGGGGAGATCCAGTCAGGACTGAGTTGGGCCGGAGCCCAGGACTTCCTTCCTGTGCCTCACCTGGTCCTAGCTCAAGAAGAATGAAGGAAAGACAACACCCAGATCCTAGACAGATCTTTAACATGATCTTAGAGGTCTGAGTGGCTTGTCCAGTGTGCCCCCTGAAAGAGGCCCTTCTCGGCACCCACCCTTTCACTCAGGCCCCGCCTCCAGATCACCTCTGCTCCACTGGTCAGGCTGCCTGGGTGAGGGTGGGATGGAGGGAGTGTGACATTGCTGGGAGAGACTTCATTGGGCCTGCATCCCTGGAACTGGGGCGGGCAATATGGATTGGTTCTTAAGGGTGTCATGGAATTCTCTGGAATGGAGGCTGGAGTTTCCTCACTGGAAATGGAAGCCCTCTGGAGGACAGAGTGGGGCCAATAGCTGGGGCCCTCGTTGCCCAGGTGCGTTGACTATGTTTGGACCCTTCTTAGATGTAGTCTGCCATAGCTAATCTTCATTGCCGTCTTGACTGGATTTTAAACTATTTAGAAGACACATCTAGGGGAATGCCTTCAAGATTTAGAAGGGGTAGGAGGACCCACCCTGACCATGGGTGACACCATCCCTTGGACTGGAGGCTGGGACTGAATAAAAAGGGACAAAGGAGGGCTGGAGAGATGGCTCAGTGGTTAAGAGCACTGGCTGCTCTTCCAGAGGTCGTGAGTTCAATTCCCACCAACCACATGGTGGCTCACAACCATCTGTAAAGAGATCTGGTACCCTCTTCTGGCGTGTGGGCATACATGGAGGCAGAATGTTGTATATATATTAAATAAATATTTTTTTTAAAAAAAGAAAGAAAAATGACAGTTTAGGGTTTTCCCAAGGTTTGCTGCAGGATTCCTTATGGCAGAGGAAAAACATGGGGTTCACTGCACTTGGTTTACATAATCACTTATGGTTACCATGGAAACCCAACCACGCAAGTCCAGAAGATTTGGGAAGGCAGTGGGGCTTCATGAGTCTCTCAAGCAAGGGAACATCTTGCTCAGTCAGCTAGTCATGCTCCTGCTGAGGAAAACAGTCTTTCCTCCTCAACCCGCTTCCCATCTTCCATTTCTTCTGGTGCGTGCACCAGTTGTCTTCTCTGATGGCTTCTCCACCCAGGACACAGTGCTCAGCGCCGCTGCGCCCATAGCTCAGAACTTTCTCCAGGTCCAGTCGGGAAAATTGCTGGACAGATTCAAACTGGTCTGACTTATGTCAGGCTCGTCCTCTTGACCTGCACTCTGGGTTTGGGAACTGTTTCCTGACAGGAATCAGACAGTGCAGATGCCTCCTTTAGAAAGCTCCTGTATCTGCCCCATGGATTTTTTTTTTTTTTTTTTTTTGTATTTCTCTGTGAGACCCCATTGGCCGCTGAACTGTAAGTGCTCTTAAATTCAAGAAGATCACAGGTTAGCAGAGGATTGGGGCAAGGGGAAATCACAAAGGGCAGGGGAGGAACATCAGATTTGTCTGACTCTGTCCTACAGAGTCCAGAGCTGTTTCTGATGAGGAGCTCTGTCCCCATTGAATGCTAACCCCTCACTCCCCTCTGTTTTCAGCCCCTGGTGACTGCCATCCTGCTTCCTGTCTCTGAATTTGAATATAAAAGTAACCCCACAATACTTCCTCTGGTAATATGAATGTAATTGGCCCCCATAAGATTATTGGGAGTGGTACTATTAGGAGGTATGGCTTGTTGGAGTAGGTGTGGCCTTGTTGGAGTAGGTGTGGCCTTGTTGGAGTAGGTGTGGCCTTGTTGGAGTAGGTGTGGCCTTGTTGGAGGAAATATGTCATTGTGGGGTTGACTGTGGGGTCTTAGATAGGCTCAAACCACGACCAGTGTTTCAGATAACTCCCTGTTGCCTGCGGGTCAAGATGTAGTACTCTTAGCTCTTTCTCCAGCACCATGTCTGCCTCTATGCTGCCATGTCCCACTGTGATGATAATGGACTAAACTTCTAAAAATGTAAGCTACACCAATGAAATGTTTTTCTTTATGACAGTTGCCATAGTCATGGTGTCTCTTCACAGCAATAGAAACCCTAACTAAGGTAGAAGTTGGTACCAGGAACTGGGATATTGCTGTGATAGGCCTGACCGTGCTTTTGTTTAAAGGAATATGGATCTGGGGTCCTTGGATTAGAAAAGCAGTTGAACGTTTTAAGTGCATAATGGGTCATCCTAGTAGGCGCATGGAAGACAGTGCAATGAATTCGGAGGACTGGCTCAAGAGGTATCAGAGGAGAGGAATTTTAGTATGGCTAGATATCATTCTTGCGATATTTTGGTGAAGAATGTGACTGCCTTTTGCCCTTGTCTGAAGAGTCTGGGGAAGGTTGGTTGGTTTTCTGTGACTGTGACAAGTGCCTGAGATGGTCGCCGTATAAGATGTGTAAAAAGGTTCATCTTCATGCACTGTTTTGAAGATTTCAGTCCAGGATCGATTGCCTTGGGGCAAGACCGCATAACACTGTGAAACAAAAAGCTGCTTATTCAAGACCAGGATTTGGGGGTGCGGGCGAGAAAGAGGGAGAGGGAGAGGAAGGGAGGAAGGGGCTGGAATGCCAGGCAGTCAGTGGCCTAAGCCTTCCACTCTTACAGGCTCCACCTCACTTTAGTACTACCTAGCTGAGGCTCAGAATACACAGACCTGGGGAATTCCAGACCCCAACAGTAGCAAGAAGGGTATGGCTTCCCTGCTGTTGGTTCCATAGCAGGTCTGAGGGGTTTCAGTGGGCCTAGAGCTCACCCACATCTGGCCCTCCTACTGGCTGCTGCGCCTTTCTCTTGGCTAGGTCACCACTGTCTTTTGGCCCTTTCCTCTAATCCTACAGATCCACCCTCTCTTTTGTCCCTCACACTGGGCCCTTCTGATTTTTCCCCTCTGTCCATTTATCCCTCGATGCCTTCTTGAGTCTTCTTCCAGCTTTTCTATTGCATTTTGTTTTTTGTGTGGTCCTGGCTGTCCTGGAACTTGCTCTATAGACCAGGCTAATCTCGAATTCAGAGATCTTTCTGCCTCTGTCTCCCCAGTGCTGGGATTAAAGGCGTGCCCCACCATCGACCAGCCTTCTTCCAGCTTTTTACAAGAAATTATTGATTTTATTTTATGTGTATTTTGTTTTATTTTATGTATTTTGCCTGCAAGCATGTATATGTGCCACATGTGATCCATTTGTGGAAACAAACCAAACACAGTGTGTTCTCAGAGACCCCAGAAATACAGACAGGAGGAGGAAGGCTCCTTTCCTACCCAGAACAGAGTTTGATTCACACCGTGGCAGCCGAGATGATGCCTCAACAGAAGGACTGGGGAAGAGAAGCAGTGAGTCCCCCAGGGCAGGAACACGTGTTGTCTGTCCAGGGAATCACAGATGACTCAGGGCAGCTGGAGGTCCTTGGTGATAGGAAGCCACAGAAAGTTCTTGGGGGAGGGAAGCGCTAGGATTGGTGATATGCAGTAACTAACAGATTTTTTTTTTTTTTTTTACAAATGAAGGCATTTATTTATTTATTTATTTATTTATTTATTTATTTAAGATTTCTGTCTCTTATCCGCCACCACCTCCCATTTCCCTCCCTCTCCCCCAAGTAAGTCCCCCCCCTCCTCAGCCTGAAAAGCAATCAGGGTTCCCTGTCCTGTGGGAAGTCCAAGGAACCCCCACCTCCATCCAGGTCTAGCAAGTTGAGCATCCAAACTGCCTAGGCTCCCACTAAGCCAGTGCGTGCAGTAGGATCAGAAACCCATTGCCATTGTTCTTGAGTTCTCAGTAGTCCTCACTGTCCGCTATGTTCAGAGAGTCCAGTTTTACTAACAGATTTTTGACGATCATCTTGAGACTGCTGTTAGCTGAACGTGTTCAATTAGGAAGATGCGAAATCTAATCTGTGCGGACTCAAGAGCAATGGTTTTCCTGAGGGGAGGCAGGAGGAGATCCAAGCTCTTAGAAAGCAGTAGCTTCAGGCACCGCTGCACAGCCCCTGTTAGCAGGTCTTTGCAGAGGTGATACTGTTTATAACCTGGTTTCCCCGGGGCTTATACAGCGGAATGTTGTATGCGGTTAACATCTGATCTTTTAAACCCTGGAGAGGAAAAGGCACAAACCAGGGAGCAAAGCTATTACTTCAAACTTCCCGTTGGCGCCGCATTAGCTTGTGTGTCTGGTGACCAGACGGGCTAGCAAATGACATGGGTGGAGGGATAGGCCAGCAAAGGGGAGAGGAAGAAGTGGGCTTCCATTCTGGGTGGGTCTAGTCTTAGGCTCATGGTGGTTCACAAGGAGACATCCCCCAGATTGTTGTGTTTATGGGCTTGAAACTCCGGGTACAGCTGTGGGAGATGTGGCTCAGTTGGTGGGGCCTTTACCTAGCCAGTCAAAGGCCCTGGCTTCATCCCCAGCACCACATAAACCGGGCATGGTGGCACACGTCTGTAAGTGTATCCCTTGGGAGGTGAAGGCAGGAGGATCAGAAGTTCAAGGTCAAGCTGGGTTGTGGTTGTGGTGGTGGTGGTAATGGTGGTGGTGGCACACACCTTAAATCCCAGCACTCAAGATGTAGAGGCAGGTTGAGTTTGAGTTCAATGCTAAATTGATATCCATAGCAAGCTCCAGGACAGCCAAGGCTACACAGAGAAACCCTGTTTTAAAAAAACAGAGAGAGGGGAATGGGTGTGTGTGTGTGAAGGAGGCAGCTTATGTCATGTAAATGGAAAGTCTGGGAACCATTAGGTGTAGCATTAGGAATGAATGGCTCTATTGAGAGGTTTAGTGATGGCCAATGATGTCAGATAGCATCTGCCTATCTTCTACCTATCAGTTCTCCTGATCTTTGGCCTTACTCTGCTCATTGACTCTCTCCACTAGACGTCCAATGGGTGGAAGGAGGCGGTTTGCTAGCATCCCCACGGTCCTGGGAGAACTCCAGTTGCTTGGCTTGGGTGTCGAAAGAATCCTGAAGTCCCGAGTGCAGGGAAGGGTGGCTACCATGACTGGTAGTGCCTCTGTGGCTGTGAGAATGGAGAAAGAACATTTGCCCAAAGGAGTGTGGATTCTCCCGGGGATGCATGCTGGGTCAGGAAAGAGTCAAGCACTGGCGGTCTTTGGCAAGGTGTCTTCTCCACACAAGCAGTGATTCTGCAGTTAGAGCAGCAGATGAGGTCACCTGGAGAGATGATCTGCCCGCGTTTAGGCAAGATGAACAAGCAAAGACTGGCTAGCATGTTTCAGCAGCTGGAGAGTCCAGTAGGGCCAAGCCAAGTCCCAGGAGGAGACATCAAAGAAATGAGGGTGCCATGAACTGCCAAGAGCTCCAAGGACAGGGCAATGGGAAGAGTCGAAGGCTTATCAACAACCCATTGGAGAACTTTTAAAAAGCCAGGATAAGTAGGAAAGGACTTCCACTTTCACTTTCAGGGTCTGTTCCTGGAAGGAGGGAGCACAGGAGCCAGGCAGGTTCCCCAGGACTTTGTCCTAATGGGGGAGGGGATACACCTGTGTTGATGGAGTCATCAATTAAGGGAAAGGTAATGTCTGGACAGGTACATTGGGGTTATCTTTGGTTCAAAGACCCTGTCTCATACACAACACGCAGAGCACAGGGCCCATCTTTTCTTTTCTTTTCTTTTCTTTTCTTTTCTTTTCTTTTCTTTTCTTTTCTTTTCCTTTTTTCTTGGTTTTTCGAGACAGGGTTTCTCTGTGGCTTTGGAGCCTGTCCTGGAACTAGCTCTGTAGACCAGGCTAATCTCGAACTCACAGAGATCCGCCTCCTCTGCTTCCCGGGTGCTGGGATTAAAGGTGTGCGCCACCACCGCCCAGCACAGGCCCCATCTTGTTTTATTGTTTTGACCACTGAATGCCGGCCTGCAATGTTGTATAATATGTAAGTATCATTTGAAATTAGTTTTTGAACCACACAAGTAATACACGATGACAACACAGGAAACAAGCAACTCACAAAAGATGAAAACTGAAGGTTCTTTCTGTCCTCCTTCCCTGCCCTCCTCAGGTAACTGCTTTTTATCATTTTGGGACTTCTGCCAAAGATTTTTAATGCATGGACAGGTGATTATATATACGCATGGATTTAAAATAAACCAGTGGGATGTCACCAAGCACCGCCCTGCCCCTTGCTTCTTGCCCTCACTGCACCTCTTGGAGCTAGCTCCTCATCAGCACAGGGGGGGTCCCACCCTTTCAGGAACACAATGACGTCTGTTTCAGGGTTGCATCAGGTTCTGATACGAGGACATCCTGTCATTGCTCCTCTGTTGCCGTTAAAAATACTGCTTTACTGGGCTGGAGATGTAGCTCAGTTGGTGGAGTGCTTGCCTAGCGCGTACCAAGTTCTCAGTACAGGCAGAAAACTGTGGGATGGCGCATTCCTGCAATTCCAGCACTAGGGAGGGAGTTAGAGGCAAGAGGATTAGAAGTTCAGTGGCACCTTGGGCTAGATGGAATTTGGGACCAGCCTAGGCCAAGTGAGACCCTGTCTACAAACAAACACTTTGAGCGCTGGGAATGCAGCGCAGCAGCAGGGGGCTTGCCCAACACTTCCAAGGCCCTGGGTTTGATTCCCAGAACTGGCTCAGATGAAACAACTCCTCAAAACAAACAAAAAACTAAAAGTGAACAACTTCAATGTACCTTTTTAAAAAGGACCGTTTCCATTTATTTGTTTGATTTGTGTGCTTGTTTATTTATTTTGTATATGGCTCCATGATGTGTGACTGGAAGCCAGAGGACAATTTGTGGGTGCCAGCGGACAACCTATTAATTAATTAATATACCTTTTAATACAATTCACCTTTGTTCACAGAAGGAATTACTTCTGCACCTTTAATTCCAAGTAATAAAATTATTAAAGAGTTTGCACCCACACCTTGGTCCCTAACCTATGATAGTCTCACTTAATGATTTCACCTTTCCCATGATGCAAACATGACATGCAGCCAAAGGAAACTGGACTTGTGGTCTTGAATCTTGACCTTCTCCTGGACTCGTGGTGTGTGGCATAGTACTCTCCAGGTGCTGGGCAGCAGTGGTGAGCAGTGACATTAGCCATAGGACCAGGATGCAAACCGACCTGTAGACTCAGCGTGTTGTGTTGCTGCTCCGTGCTGGTAGGTAGGGATTTGTCTTAGGATATTTTCAATTAATTAGGGGCTTTAAGAGACTTAAGTCCCATTGGAAGATGAGAAGCATCTGTGTTTTTAAAAGTGTGATGGATGGACTAAACTGCCTTTCAAAGTCACAAGATCGCAGAGGCTGAGCCAGAAGCACACAGCTGTTATTAGCCCCCTTTTTCAGAGTGAGTGTGAGTGTATGCGTGTGTGTGTGTGTGTGTGTATGCGTGTGTGAGACAGACACAGTGCAGAGACACAGAGTGTGTACGTGTTTGGAGGTCAGAGGAGTTGGTTATCTTCTTCCACCATGTGGGTCCCAGGGTTAGGACTCAGGTTGCCAGGCTTGGTGGTACCTTTACCTGCTGAGCCACCTTGTTGACCCATCTACCCTTTAAAATAATTTGAATAGCTGTGTAATGTTCCGAAAGTCACAAAACTTAATCTCTATAATAGTAAGCAAACATGCCATTGTGACAGTAATAAAAACACGAATCTTTGAAAGATGACATGGAGTAGCCTTGCTACCTTAATTAATTTAATCATGGCTGGGACTGATGGCCTTTTCCCCAGGGAGCTGGTTCTCTCAAGGCATATATATATATATATATATATATAT
>NC_022031.1:40725769-40730430 GCF_000317375.1 Microtus ochrogaster
ACTAGCTCAGGCTGGTCTCAAACTCACAGAGATCCGCCTGCCTCTGCCTCCCGAGTGCTGGGATTAAAGGCGTGCGCCACCATCGCCCGGCAAGGCATATATATTTTGAAGACAGGATCTAGGTATATAGCCCTGGCTAGCCTTGGAACTTACTGTATAGACCAGGCTGGGTTAGAACTCACATGACAGAGCCTTCTGCTTCTGCCTCCCACGCGCTGGGGTACAGGTGTGCACCATCACACCCATCTAGGCAGGATGAGGCCCACAGAATATTTAGCTTTGTTTGTGTGTTTTACTTCACTTATGGGTTGCTTATATGTTACTTTCTAACAACTGTGAATATCGTTATCTTCTTAGACAGGCTTCTCTAATGTCCTATTTTAGAAGAGAGATGCCTGGGTCAACAATGTGGACATTTTTATGACTGATGGCCCTCTCAAAGGTGCAGCATTGGGTATTGTTAATAAGAATTCTCTTTTGCTAATTCTGTAGTTAAAAAGTGGAGTCTTGGTTTCCTTTCTAGTTTAATTGCCAGCGAGGTAGAATAACCTAGTATATATTTGCTTGTTAACAGTAGTTTTGCTCCAGATCTGCCTATTCCCTCGTCTCTCCTCACTTGATTGACAGTGCGCCCCTATACAAAGGAAGTAAGATGTTGTCTTATCTGGGAATCTTCTGTCTCCGCAGGCCCCACGACCTTCTGCAGTGTTATTGACTGCCATTAGATTATAAAAGTCAGCCTTGCGTGTAAGAAGTTGGAGGAGGAAGCAGCGAGGAGACTTGGGTTGTGTGGCATGGAGACGTAGGAAACAGAATGGAGGGCTAATAGGCAACAGTGGGGGTGCAGAGATGGAGCTGAGGGAAGCTGTGAGCCCAGCCAGCATCCCAGGCAGCAGAGAGGATGGGGATGCTCCTGTTTGGAACCCTGGTGTCCTAGCTTGGTTCCTGCTGATAAGCTACCCTGACTAAAAGCAATTTGGGGAAGAAAGGGCTCGTTGTAGCTTACAATCCCCAGGTTTAGTCTCTCATCTGGGGGGAGGCAAGGCAAGGACATGAAAGATGTAGCTGTAGCCACAGCCTTGAGTGGAGGATGAAGGCATACATGCCCTCAGTATCAACCCAGCCTGCTCTTCTCTGACACCATCCAGAGCCCCACGCCTGGCAGTGGAGCTGTTCACTTTTCGCCTGGTTCTTTCCGTATCTATTAATGTAATTGAGATCATTTCTCACTGGGATTCTCTTCTCACATGGTCCTAGATTGTTTCATGCCAACAACGGTGACCGCTGGAGCCCTGGTTGTGTTTTGAGGATCCCATGTGAGTGTGTCAGGATGTTCACCAGGAGAGTGATGCTGGCAGACAGAGGCTGGGATGAGGGAGGATTTCAGCCAGGAGTAACCAAGGTCACCGTCTCCTCTGATTAGACAGTGATCAAGTTTCACCACTGTTCAACAGTTAGCTAGATCTACTTAACATTGTATTTTTGTCTTTTTTTTTTAAAAAAAAGATCTATTTTAAATTGTGTGTGTATGGTGGGATTTGTGCACATGTGTAGGTGCCTGTGGAGGTTAAAGAGGGTGTTGGATCTCCTGGACCTAGAGTTGCAGATGGTTGTGAGCCACCCAGTACGGATGCTGGGATCTGAACTCCGATTCCAACAAGAGAAGTGCACACTCTTAGCCACCGAGCCATCCCTCTAGCCTCTAATTTGTGTTTTCTTTATTATTAATTGCCACATGTAAAGAGATTTTATTTATGACTTTTCATATGTGTGTAGACATACATGTATGTATGTGTGTATGATTGTATGGTGTAGATCCAGAACATGTGTTTGATCAGAGACAGGGCCTCCCTGTGTAGCCCAGAATGCTTCAAACACAGTACACACACACACACACACACACACACACACACACACACACACACACCTCTCCAAGTGCTGGGATTACAGACCTGTGTCTCTACATATGATCTATCCTATTTATTACTGCTCTCTATACTGGTGGTGTGTGTCCATGTATATCCACCTCCTGCGGAGAAATTAACATTTACCTTTTCTCTTTTAGATGTTAATTTGTAAACTGATCCCCGATAATCCTTACATATATTCAAGGTACTGGACTTCGTCACATTCCCCACAAATCTGATATCTAATTGACCATTCATCTTTACGTTTATTTTAGTGTTTCTCTGTTGCTGAAGTCTATGCTGAGGTCTGATCAATGTACATTCCAGAGTAACCCACGTTTTTATCAGGGCACGTAATGGTTCTCTTCCCCTGGCCGTGTTCCCTGTGCCCCTCCTACCCAATCGCGGCCTGCCCTTCTGTGCCAGAGGCGGATTCCTCTCACCATAGATCAGCCTTGCTGCTCCAGCGTTTCACATAAAATCGACTGTGAAGCCGGACTCCTCTGTGTCTGGCTTCTTTTCCTTGACATAATGTGTTTGAACTTACCCACGTCGTTCCTGTTGAGGCGCCGTTCCTTTTTATTGCTCGGTGACATTCCGCTGTGTGAGCTCGTCACAGTGCGTGCATTCTTTTTTCCAGTGGACTGACACCGGGGATATTTCTAGAAGTTTTTGCTGCCGTGAATAATGCTCAGGAGGATTTTCTTGTGCCAACATTTTTGAGGACATTCGTTCTTATTTGTCTTGGGTAAACACCAAAGCACTGAGAGGCTAGATCCCATTGGAGGTGCAGTTTAACTGCTTTGGAAACGGCCCTGCTCTTTTCCAGAGAGAGGGCCCCGTTTCCTACCAGCACCATCAGCACGGGCACTTTCAGCTTCTCTGTATCTTCGCCAGCATATGGCACAAAAAGGGTTTAAAATTAATCACTCTGATGAGTTACAGCGGTATCTCATTGTAATAGTTATTTCCTTTTTTTTCTGATAACTTTTGATGTTGAATACTTTTTCTTGTGTTTATTGTCTGTTCATGCTTCATTACACACAAAACTGAGGTGAAAGTTTTTTATGTACTCAAGTTTAGGAATTTTTCTAGTACAAATTTTATTGCATGTATGTATGTATGTATGTATGTATGTATGTATGTATGTATGCTTGTAGTTAGACTGTTTGAGGCAGTTTTATACTTTGCATCCTTGAAACTCACGATATAGCCCCAGCTGACTCCAAACTTGCAGCAATCCTCCAGCCCCAGTCCCCCAAGTACTGGGATCACAGGCATGAAGCAGCATGCCTGACAATTTTATTGCTTCTAAACTAAGAAATCCTCCTTAACACTAAAAGCCAGTAAATGTAGCTATATTTTTTTCTAGTATTTTATTGGCTGGAATCTTAAACACAGTGGTATCTAAGTTTTGTTTTAAATCATGAAGACTCTGTGGTGACCTTCATGCTGCTGTGACCCAAATACCAGACAGAAACGATTCATGGAAGAATTACTTTGACACATGGTTTCAAAGGGTCTCAGTCTATCACAGTGGGGAAGGGCTGCTGGTGGCCAGAGTGGTGAGGGCAGCTGTTTACATTGTGACTAACTTAGAACCAGGGGCAAGTCTAGCCTCCAGGGCCCTCCCCTCCCGTAGTGCCTGACTTCCACCAGACAGGTCCCAATCTCCACAGAGATCACACCAGCTGGATAACAAGCATCTCAAAGATGAGCCTGTGAGGTCTGCTTCAATCTCAAGCACAGCAGGAACGACTTGTCCTTGAGTAGCGACTGAGACACAGGCTAAATTCCTTCCCCTGTTTGTTCGATCTACTGCATTTTACTTTAAAATGACTTTTACATATAATTGGATCAATGTCCATTCCACTGCTGCTGTTGATATGTTTTCCCATATAGTACGTGTTTCCAATTATCAGGGTTACAAAGTGCATAAGATGGCAAGGCTACCTTTATTCTTTCTTTTTTTCCCAAATATTCTTTGGCTGTTTTAGCTCAGTTGTCTGTCTGAGCTGATGTTGTGTGGTGAATGATGATCTCTCTCTCTCTCCCCCTCTCCCCACCAAAGATACCCACACCCTAAAGCCTGGAGCCTGTGACTACACTGCCTTGCATAGCAGGAGGGATTTCGCGTAGGCGCTAACAGAAGGACCTTGGGAAATGAAGGTCATTCTGGGTTACAGGCGCCCTGTGTGACCACAGGGATGCTTAGAAGAGGGGGACTGGAAGCCAGGATCAGGAGAGAGACCACTGGGGATCGGAACAGAAATTGGAGTCAAGCAGCCACATATCAAGGAATGCTGGCGGCCTCCAAAAGCCAGAGGAGGCAACCCCCCCCTCCACCTACCCCTCAGCATGTGGAGAACCTTGGTTTCAGCTCACACTGCGGGCCCTCCAGACCCCTAGAAGAATAACAGGTTGTAACAGCGATAGGAAACAGCTGCTAACTAAAAGATCGTTTCTAAGCCAGCCATGTCGGCTCACGCCAGCAATCCCAGAGCTCTGCAAGCCAAGACAAGAGGATGCCAGGACTGCAGGCCGGTGGGGGCTGCAGAGGGACATTTTGTTTCTAAAGACGAAAGAGAAGGAGAAGGTGGAGGTGGGGGCAGGGAGTGGAGGAATGATGGGGTGTAGTGCTGTCCTTCCGGTCACTTCTGGTCACAGCACTCAGGAGGCAGAGGCAGATGAATCTCAGTGAGTTGGAGGCCACAAGGCTACAGAGTGAGACTGTTGAAATAAGAGCGGCGGGGG
>NC_022031.1:40733311-40734822 GCF_000317375.1 Microtus ochrogaster
GTTCTGTTTTCTCCGCCTACCTAAGGGTTGGCCTATGAAATGGGCCTAGGCAGTTTCTTTATTAATAAGAAATCATTCCCACATCATGAGACCCTGTCTAAAAAAGAAAAAAAAATGAGGAGGAGGAGAGGTGGAGAGGAGAGGCCGGAAGGAGTGGGGAAGAGCAGGAGGGTGGGGGAGAGGAAGAGCTGTAGCAAAAGCATTACTGTAGTCTCAGCCAACTGGAAGGCTGAGGTGGGAGCACTCCTTGAATCCAGGGATTTAGGACAGCTTGGGCACTCTTAGTAAGGGTTTCTATTGCTGTGAAGAGACACCATGACCATAGCAACTCTTATAAAGGAAAGCATTTAACTGAGGGGCAGCTCAGTTTCAGAGGTTCAGTCCATTATCATCATGGCACGGAGCAGGGCAGCATGCAGGCAGACAGGGTGCTGGAGAAGTAGCTGAGAGTCCTTCTTGTGCAGGTGACAGGAAGTGATCTCAGACACCGCGTGGCATCTTGAACATGTATGAGACCACTAAGCCCACCTCCACAGTGACACACTTCCTCCAGGAAGACCACACCCACTCCAACAAGGCCACACCTACTAATAGTGCCACTCCCTGTGAGATTATGGGCGCGGTTTCATTCAAACCACCATAGAGAGACTCTGTCTCATAAAAAAAGCAGCATGTGTTCTGCTGCGATTTTGGGTAGACCTGTGTTAAAGACTGCATGATTTGTAACGACCAGCCATCCTTGCATTCTTCTGCCTTGCGTACGACCCCTCCAGGAAGTGTTCTGGTATCGCTGTGCAAAAACTGCCTGCTGCTGAAATCTGAGGACAAGCAGTTTACCGGAAAGGCAATCCCAGGAGACACACAAAGGGGGTAAGAAAGAAGGACAGGGATCAGAGAGTTACTAAAGAGGAGATACCGGCCTGCAAGTGACCACTGCGGGTGACCCCTGTTGCCTCTCACTGGGAAATCTGAGAAGCCACATAGAGCATGCGCCTCAGGGTCATCCGGGTCTTCTCAAGGGAGGCCATGTGTTACCTGAGTACTGGGAAAGAAGGGGGCACAGAGTACGGGAAATGCCATCAAATTTGGTGAGATCACTGTGTGAGCCTTGTCTGCAAGCACTCTGCAGGCAGAACTAGCTTACCTACTTGGAGTCCCCAAATCCGCCTCCTTGCAAGGAGGAACTAGACTAACTTGCACAGACTGTGGTGGGCAGAATAGCCACCCATGTAGATGTGGCCGGTAACGTCTCTGGCTATTGTGACCAATGCCTGATTTCCGAAAAGCTTGTGCACTGGGGATTTATTTTACCCATCAGGACATCAGGCAGGCTGCAGCCCTGGAGATTAGAAATACCCACTTAGAGTCCCAGAGTCAGGCTGACGGATGTGCATTCCCAGCTCCTTGCTCCTGGCAAGTATGGAGTGAAAACTCTGAGGTCTGTGCCGACACTACTTCCCAGAGTTCCCCAGGGCATGGGAACTTGACATTACATCTTTTTTTTTTTTTTT
>NC_022031.1:40735382-40739099 GCF_000317375.1 Microtus ochrogaster
AGTGTTCTGGTATCGCTGTGCAAAAACTGCCTGCTGCTGAAATCTGAGGACAAGCAGTTTACCTGAAAGGCAATCCCAGGAGACACACAAAGGGGTATCTGGAAGAACTGAAGCCAGAATGTACCGGACCGAAATGATCAGAGACGGGTGGTGGAGATATTCTGAGCGCAGAAATCAGAGGCAGAACTGCTGAGCCGGGAAATGGAGATTTTGGCGGCTCTTCTCAAGGTTCCCTAACTGTTCCCCTGACTAGTCACCACAGCCACTTCTCTGGGTCTGACCCTGAGACAAGGACCCAATTCTTGGTCCTGACCCCTTGAATTCCTGGGAGGAGCGGGGACATCTGAAAGAAGTTTGCTCAGCCTCAAAAGGCAGGATCTGAGGCCAGCTGGGCTTCAGGTTCAGAGGAGAGCTAAGAACCAATGGTTCCCCCATTTGAGAGCTGAGTGCATTCCCGTGAGGAGACAAACATCAGTACAGACTGAGGCACGGTTCCAGCGGTACCAGCGATGCTGTTCTGCTGGGCCCTCTCTAGCAACCTTGGGGATGGAGAGAGTGGAGTCTCTCAGGATCCATAGCCCATAAAACCATGGGTGCCACAACACAAGATAAAGCGCCTTCTACCCCGACTCTGTAATTTACAGTACAACCAGAACTCCTCTGAAGGGCTGCTCAGGAAGAGAAACTGATTCAGAATCGGGGGGCTTGGACATTTAATGAGGCATCAAGAGCCCATAAAGATTTAGATAAGAATGATTTGCCCATTTAGGCTGCCCAGCCTGTCCCAGCACCTCCTCAAAAGGATGCTGTCACTTCTGCGAACACTCAGAGATGAACCAGCCAACCTATGGGGCGCAGAGTTGCCAAACTGTCCAACTAGACGGTATTGGCCATTTGTCTGTCCGAAACTCCACTTGAAATTTAGTCTGCATGAGAACCTGGGAAGTCAGACCTTTAAAGGTGGTTAGGGCTCTGCCCTCATGAATAGATTCCCCATTCGTGTGAATAACGGATTTATGGTTTAACATGCCCTCATTATCTCTAAAGCAATCCTTCAGGAAAAATCTGTTTGCCTGGTTCTCTCAAGAGCATCCTTCCTCTTACCATTTGGTGCCCTGGGCCACCCTGGAACTCTACTAGCAAGAAGGTCTTTGGCAGATGTATCCTCTCAATCCTGAGCCTGAGCCATTAGTTAAAATAAAATAAATTTCTTTCTTTATAACTTAATCCGGTCTGCAGTACTGTATTACTAGGCTACTGTATTACAGACGCTAGCTACCATGAAGGACCCAAGATGCTAGGAGTCACAAGTTGGCAATGTCTTTACAGAAGGGCAAACTGGAGCCGAGAGAAGCCAAGTGATTTGTTCAAAAGTTGATGCCTTAGTGGTTAAGAGCATTGCCTACTCTTCCAGGGGACCCTGGTTTGAATCCCAGCACCCATTTGGCAGCTCACAACTGTCTGTAGCTCCAGTGTCAGGGGATCTGATGCCCTCTTCTGGTTTCCATAGGGACCAGGCATGCATGCGGTACACATACATACATACATACATACATACATACATACATACATACATACATACATGCAACACACCACACGCACACACACACACAGAGTGTGCTGCCTGAGATTATTAATATTGGTGATAAGCCCTGTGAAGAGGGGAGGAGGCAGTTAGGTCTCTGTAGCTAGAATAGGTGGCACTCTGCTTCCTAGAATGTGAAGGACGATCTAGAGAGCGTGCAAACACAAATAGTATCTTCTGGGGCTTTAAATTCTGAGCATTTGAGCTGCATTTTCCTAAATGCAAATATGTATCAGGACACCTTCAGAATTTTTAATGGCTGGCTCAGCAATTAAGAAGAAGTCTACTACTATGTGGCAACTGAGTCCTGAGAAGGATTAAAAGCTGTGTCTGTGTTAAGCTGAGACATTCCCAGGGTCTGGAAACATGAAGGTGAGAAAGGAGACATGGCGTGGGCATCTAGAAAACTAGGGGCTTGGTGAGGCTCGCCCCTTGGAGGGACCCTTCAGCCTGAGCAGGAAATCTTAAATTCTGTTTACACTCAGAGGTTTATGTTTCTCGTGAAAAGCAAAAACAGGATAGGGGGTGGACCCAAGTATAGAACAGCAATGACTACCCGTTAACCACTGCCCCAAGCCTCCCCAGAATAACTGTTTTAAAAGTTGGGGTCAGCTTTCTCCAGAGTGTCTGTGTTTAACAGTCTCCAGAGAGATGAACTTGGGTGGCTACTTTACAGTCCACTGGAAGGCTGCGGCATAATTTATGAGCCTGTTTCTGGGTCATTTCCAACTTTTCAATATTACAAATAGCATGATGATGAATTTCTTGGTGTGTAAATCTTAGGCACCACCTCTGACAGGCTGTGCTCCATTCCCGGCAAAGAGAGAGCTGAGTGAAGTCTGTCCGTTCTACCCTCAGGCACCAGACCCCGGTCTGGGTCCTGGTCTCGGCCCAGGACCCCCCCACCCCCTCGGCCTTGGGCCTCAGCCCCAGCCCCTGCCTCGGCTCCAGCCTTAGCCCCAGCCCAGCTTTTGGCCACAGCCTCAGCATCCTCTGCCTCAGCATCCTAGAGGAGGATCTAACAGGGCAGCGGAGCGGCCTGGAGCTGGGACGCTGCTAACGCTGGGCCTTGACCTAGTGCCTCTGCCTTTATTTATAGATCTCAGTTTTCCCAGCTGTAAAAAGGCTATTGGATTTTTATTTTGGTTAACAAATTTATGATTAAAAGGAGAATCGATATAGACCTCATTATGTAAAACAACTGAAGGCCTGGAGGTGAGGCTCAGAGGCGGGGTGCTAGCCTCCTACAAGGGAGGCCCTAAATTTAGTCCTAGACACCACCAAAAAAAAAAGAAAGTAGGCAGACCAAACATTTGAAGTTAGCTCGGGCTACATGACAGACAAGACCCTGTCTCAGAAGAAACAGATGAAGGTGGTAACAAAAATCTAGCAGCAACAAACAAAACCAAGTGAGTGGAACTGGGGTCAGACCTCTCCCTGATCCGTCATTCTTCCATGCAACAAAAATTGACGGTCGTCTGTGTTGTGCTAGGTGCTGGGGGGGAGTCTGAGCAATGTGTTTAAATGCTTGGGTTGGAGAGCCCCAGGGCGTTGCTGACTTTCCTCTCTAAAACTGACGCCATCCAGCACCGGCTTTGTCTTTATGACATTCATCATTTATACATTGTCTGCTCCCCGGGCTGGTGGAGGTGCCCCAGGCTCTGTCTGTTCTACTCACAGCCCTGACTGATTCAGCCTTGACTAGTGTCGTCGTTGTCCCTCTTCGCCACTCCCACCCCAACCCTTGTGTCCTTTCGGGGACCTGTGGCCTCCGTCTACTCCAGAAAGTCTTCAGGTGTGGTCACTGTATACAGCCACCAGCCGCCACCAGAGCTGAGCTCTTGGGACCTGTGAGCAGCACGCCCAGAGGCTGGCCTGCATCTGCTCCGTACTTACCACCCACGCTGCCATTTCAGAGGAGAAAACTGGGGTCGGTGCTAGGCTCTTCCCAGGCTGTGGTCTACACATACCTGGTAAAGCCTCCGCATACTGGAAAGATAACTAGAGGACTCTTCCAGGATAGACATGGGCCTTCCTGTGTGATCTGGTACCCATCAGGGTATCCCATTAGCTCCAGGAAAGAGGCCCCCACAAGGGAGGGGCAAACCGTGATTCTGCCCCCGCCCCCAGAA
>NC_022031.1:40739199-40748492 GCF_000317375.1 Microtus ochrogaster
GGGTGGGTGGTGGGGTATGCCATGTGCCTCTCTGGATTGCAGGTGCTAGAGTCTGATTATGACAGTCATAACTGATGCAGAATTGGGGCCATTGTCTCTGGGAGCCTTGTGAATGAGGCCATCAAATCCTTTCGTCTGTTGTCATTCAAATCTTAGTGTCAGAGGGAGCAGGTATTCACCAAGTAGCCAAGATTTCTACCTTTTAAACTGGGAAAGCGGTGTGTGAGGAGGGGGAGAGAAGGTCCTGGTACCCAGTGGGTGACTATAGACATGGTCCTTTCTCCTTGACCATTGGTTTCTGAACGTGCAAAGTCAAGGTTTGGTTCCACGTGTGCCTGGATGCTCTAGTCTGCCAGCCTGTTCCCCCTGAAGATGGACACTAAAAAGAAATTCCACACTAGCTCAGAATTGAGTATAATAAAGGGTTATTTATTAGGGGAAGACTCACAGATCACTGCCCCCTGGTCCAGCAGAAAACAGCAACCGGATTCTGCAGCCGGAAGAGAGAGTGGCGAGTTATATCAGGCATTTATAGTATAAGAGGCCACGCCCAAGTGGGCGGTAACTTAAAGGCTACTGGCTGAAGGATTTCCTACAGCACCCCTTCTCCTGCTGGTCAGAGTGTTGGTGGGCAGTGATGGCATCTGCGATTCACTTTGCCCACCTGCTAGTGAAATCCTTGTGTCCATGGACCACGCCTGAATCACCTGCCTCTTCTAGGGCCCAGCCAGCACAACTCAGCGGGCTTCTGACTGTGCGTGGGCTGGGACCGGCTGACCACTCCCACCATCTGCCTGCCCTTCCAGTGCGGTGGACTTCAAAGCTCAGAGACGGGCTGTTAGGTATTCTGACTGTTGTGTATAACCTCACTAGGATTTTCCCTTGTGAGTCAGGGTTTGTCTGGGCCACGGCAGACAGCGGCACCCCCCAGGCTTTTGTTATCAGCTTCGAGATCTATCTGCTCAGACATCTTGGGCTTCTGGGGCTCAGGAGACTATTTAAGTCCCTTTTTGTGTCCACAGAGTTCCGTGTAAGGGCAGAGTCGGTACTCAGTGTGTGGGTCTTTGCTGCCTGCCTTCCCTCTATCCCTACTTCCCTAAAGCATTGTTTTAATCTTTCCCTTACTAATGGTTACTGAGAGCAAGGCTGACCCCTGGGTTGCTGCAAGGGGCAGGGGTGAAACAGCCTCAGTCCTCAACTCCAGGTGCTCCCAGTGTGTGGCCTAGGGCAGTATGACCTGTCAGCCTGGATTTACCGTAGTAGAGAAAGTGCACCATTGGGGCCACTGTAACAAAACGCACACAAACAGCAGGAGTTTTGTGGGGGGAGAAGGGAAGGGGGTCTCTCCATGCAGTTCTGGCTGCCCCAGAACTTACATAGACCAGTTTGACCTCGTACTCACAGAAGTCCTCCTGCTTCTGCCTCCTGAGTGATGGGATTAAGATTTGTGCCACCACGCCAGGCTCAGCAGAGATTTTTCTCGCAGGAAAGTCCAAGGTGATACTGTGTCTGCTGAGGGCTCTCCTGGTCCACGGACCACACCTTCTTGCTATGTTCTTACGTGGCAGGAAGGACAAATGAGCTCCCATTCACCCCCTAGGCCCATGTCCTGATAACATCTCTATGTCCACAGGGCTGGGCGGTTTGGTTTTGGGGGAGGGGATGCTGGCATTCCCAGCAGTGCCATAGAGGATAACTGGCAGGCGGTAGGAACCAGGAGGAGGGAGAGAATAACGAGGCCTGATACCAGTCTCTGAGTCCCAGGCCCTGGAGCCCGACTCTGCCTCTCCCGAGCCACGCGGCTTCAAACAATTTTATCAGAGCTCCGTTTTTTCTCACTTGTGAATAAGTAACAAAGGCAGCGGTGTCAGAGCCACGCCCGGCAGGTAGTGAATAGCTAATAGATGTGAACAACAGGAAGAAAGATGGCTTCCCCGTTTGAACAGGTCACAGGGAAGCGGGAGCGGGAGCCTCTGTGGACTGTGGGCAGGTACGTCCCTGGACATCCTCAGAATTTAAGGTTTCTCACACAGTTTGGGCGTCGCTGACATAGGGAAAGATGGAGACCGAGAGGGGTGAGCGTTTGTCTCAGGATTGCATTGCAGCCCCTTCCAGATGGGGCTGCATGTTCCCTGCTTGTCATTTAAGGTCTGTATAGTCTGGCCTCAGTTTACCTCCTGATTCACTTCTCTCTTCTTAGACACAGACTATCTACAACCTACAGAGTGAACAGAAGGACCTGCTGCAGTTGGGTTTCCTTCCATTGCTCTAACAAGTCCCCAACTGCAGTGACCAAAGAGGATGAGGTTGATGCCCTTGTAGTTTTGGAAGTCTGGATTTTAAGCTGGGTCTTACTGGACTAAATCCCATTTCCCCCAGGATACCTGCATAGGGTTGCCTCCCTGCCTCTCCCTGTCTGGTAGCTGTAGCATCCCACCTGCACTGGTGGTCACGTGGCCTCCTCCTCTAGTGACAAGTCTTCCTCTGCCTCCTTTGATGAGGGTCCTTTTTATCACAGGCCCACTCAGGTAACCTTGGGTCATCGTCCCATCTCAGGATTCTTGACTTCATTCTACCCTCAAAGTTCCTTTTCCATCTAATGTAACAATCCCAGGGGGCCAGGATGTAGCTCAGGGAGAGAGGCAGATGGAGCATCCTGCCCAGGTGCCCAAGGGCCCGGGTTCAACCTTCAGCACCACCAAAACAATAAAGTAACATCTGTGGCTCCAAGAATTGGAACCTGGATGCTTTTAGCGGACCACAGGGTCAATGGCAAAGAGTCTGCAGCCAGCAGGTGTGGGGGTGGCTTCTTCCCAGGGTCTGGGCCAGGTACTTACAAGTATTAATTTCTCGTAGGAGCCGGTGAGGCAGTTACTAGTTCAAACCCATTTATTGGTTATGGAAACTGAGCTCAGGGAAGTACTGGATATTTTGTAGTGTGTGACCAAACCACGTGACAGAAACAACCCAAAGGAGGCATTGTTTTGGCCCACCATTTCAGAGAGCTCAGCTCTTCACAGGCAAAGCGTGGCAAGCAGCCAGCAGGAGTACGCTACAGCGGGTGTAGCAGACAGTAGTTGGGGTGAGTGTTCATGCTGCAGTAGAGCAGGGACTGGATAGAATCTTCGAAGGCCTCCCCCTAGTGAGCTACCTCCACCAGTTAGACTGCCTCCTCAGGGTTTCACAGTCCTTAAAAGCTCAACCCAGGAACAGGCACCCAAAACACGAATCTGTGGGGACCACAGCTCCAGCAAACCTTGCCCGTCCAGGCACCTAGCCCACTCAGCACCCCAAGAATGACGGTATTTGTGATCACATCTCCTGACTACTAGACCCCTGTTTTCCTGCTGGACAGTCGGGAAATGGAAGCTGGGAAACTTGAGCAGAGTTACTTAGTACATTAGAAAACTGATCTAGAAAGCTAGTCTAGGCTTCCAGCCATGTCGGCCCAGCTCTTCTTGGAACCGGCCACGCCTGGGGATGGATACAGCACACAGTGGGGCCAGGGCACTTGTTCATTTTCTGTTGCCATCACACAGTATCAGCCTAGATGAGTTATTAAGAAAAGAGGTTTATTTCGGCCTATGGTTTTAGAGATCCAGTTGTGTCTAGTGATGCCCGTCTTGCTGGGAGAATCCTGAGGTGTGGTACAAGATGTCACACAGCAAGACACATAGAGCATCTGTGGGCATTTTCTGGTCTTTCTCCCTTTTATGAAGGACTGGGATAGTTGATGGGGACTCCATGCTAATGACCCCACCAAATCCTAGCTACCTCCAGAAGTTCTACCTCTGCGTATACTATAGTGGAATTAAATTCCCACCTTAATACTTCCCAGTGGGGGTTAGGCTTCAGTACCTGAAATGGTGGGAGCATGCCACATTTGAACCAGGGTGCCTTGGCTGGTGGGAGCCCATTCTCTCCCAGTCCTTGGCCCCTGACATGTTTGTAGGGGAGGCCACAGAAACCTCCGGAGAGGGCTGGAGAGATGGTTCAGTGGTTAAGAACACTAGCTGCTCTTCCAGAGGTCCTGAGTTCAAGTCCCATGGTGACTCACAACCATCTCTAGTGGGATCTGATGCCCTCTTCTGGCATAAAGGTGTATTTGCGGATAGAGTTCTAATACACACAAACAAATCTTAAAAAAAAAGAGCTCTTGTGTTACTTCACACATGTGACTATGTATAGACACAGACAACTATTTATAATATGTATCCATTAGAGAACATGGTATTGAAATCAGCCCTCATGGGCCCACTATCTATCTTGGAACCGGACTTTTTCTGTTCATCTTGCCCATGTCTGAGTGCCTCTTTCTTATTTTACCCTCTCGCCTCTCTCAGAGGTGAGCACAACTCAGATTCTGGTATTTTCATTTCCTTATCATTTTGTGATAATTTAAGCACACACGTACATATTCTATATATTATCTGTTTATACTTGTTTCTGACCTTCATAAAAATATCATCAACTCTACAATATCATCATCTGTGAACTGCTTTTCACAGCGTTATCGCTAGAATTTATCCCTGTTGATACCTGTAGCTTACTCCATTCATTTCCCATGCCGTATAATATTTTATTGCAAGAAACGGTAAATATCATTAGTTCTTTTGTGATGGGCATTTGGTTTACTTTTTATATTCTGCCATCACAGATAAAAGCTCTTGGGAACATTTTTGGTGACGTTTCCCAGTGCACAGGAAGGAAATCCTTACACTTACAAGTGGAACTGCCTGATTGAACAGTGTGTGAATGTGGAATCTGGGTTGAGGTGTGTCCTTTCCTTCCCCTCTACGCCAAGGAAACCTCTATCGCTCCCTACTGGCGGAGTTGGGAGCACCCCCATCTGTGGAATTTACAAGGAGGAGGGGCTTGGCAGGGTTGAGGCTGGACCGGAGCGACTACTGAGAAATGTGGTCCTGGTGTCAACCTAAGGGTGGAGACAGCCAGAGGGACGCCTGTGCTTCCGGGCTGGTCCCCGAGGAACTCCACTGTGGCCTCTCATCTGCCCGTGGAGCCTTCTTCTCTCAGGCTCTTCTGAGCATTTTTCTGCCTGTGCAAACCCCTCCTGTGGCCCAAGGTCCATTTCAAATTCTCTTCCTTGGTCTCTTCAGTTTACAGGATTTAAATCTGCTTTCCGAGGGCGACGAGACTCTGCAGCACAGGTCTTTGGTCTGTTATCAAGGCCTTTACCTGCTCAGAATCCTGAATTTACAGAAACCCATGCCTCAATGTGGGACTAGAGATGACTGCACCCCAGCAGCATGCTTATCGTTTTTATACACCCCTTCCTTTCTCTGGTGTTTTGATCTATGTAGCTCATGCTCGATATTGCATCTGAACCTTTTTTTGTTTTTAGGACAAGGCCTCATGCATCATCAACTCCGGCTGATCTGGAACTCATTATATAACCCAGTTTGGACTTAAAACTTTTTTTTTTTATTATTTAATAGTTTTTCGAGACAGAATTTCTCTGTGTAGCCCTGGCTGTCCTGGAACTCACTCTGTAGACCAGGCTGGCCTTGAACTCACAGAGCTCCACCTACCTCTGCCTCTGAAGTGTAAAGGCTTGTGCTAACCTTTTTACATTAATGAATCAAGTGTGTGTGTGTGTATCAGAGGACAGTTTGTAGGAGTCTGTTCTCTCCTGCCTATAGGCATGGGGGACTACCTCAGTCTTTCAGACTTGGAGGCAAGTGCCACTTACCTACTTAGCTACTTCACTCGCTTGGCAGGTAGTTCTTGAACTCATGAAGATCTGTGTGCCTCAGTCTCCCAAATACTGATATTTTAAAAAGACGTTTTCCCCTCAAGTTGCTTCATATCACCGTCTGTTTGTATAGAGAATGGGCTCATCTAGCTAAAGGGTAGCCTCAGAACCACTACACAGTCAAAGATGGCTTTGAACTCCTGATCCTCTTGCCTCCACCTCCAAGTGCTGGGAGATTCCTCATCTGTATTTATGGTCACACATGGGTCCATCACACGTCTTCAGGAGCTGGTGTGTGCAGAGGGTCCTTGGCTTAGGACGGGATGCTGTCTGGAAGAAGCAGAGCATACATTCTGCTTGCCCATCTGCAGGGCACAGTGCCCTGTGCGGGGCGGAGCTTGCAGGCTCCACAATGGCTCCACTGCTCCCTGCAGGTGCTTCCTAGTACCTCTTGATCACATGACTGACCAAGAGTCCTAGCCTGGAGAAAAAACAAATGCATAACTAACAGTTGTTTGAGGCTTTTTCTTTTATCCATCAGCCAGCTCCCAAATCATGACTTGGAAACTTATCATTGGTTATGAGTGCTCAGCCTAGCTTAGGTGCATGTGTGGTTGGCTCTTTTAACCCGAATAAACCTGGTTGTCTTTATCTACCTTTTACCTCAGCGTTTATTACCTTTCTTCTATGTATCTTACCTTCACTGCTTCTCTGTGTCTGGCTGGCTGGCGTCTGCCTGGTTTCTCTCCCTGGGCATCTCTCTCGTTCTCCTTCTCTTGCTCCTCCTCATTCGTTCACAAGCCTAGAGTGCTCCTCCTATTTATTCTCTCTGCCAGCCAGCCCTGCCTATCCTTTCTTCTCCCTTGCTATTGGCTGTTCAGCTTTTTATTAGACCAATCAGGTGCCTTAGGCAGGCAAGGTGAAACAGATGCAGCACATCTTTATACAATTAAACCCATACCCTTACATCATTAAACAAATGCAGCATAAACAAAAGTCGCACACCTTTACACAGTTAGAGTAATATTCTACAGCATAAACAAATGTAACACAGCTTTACACAGTTAGAGTAATATTCTACAGCATAAACAAATGTAACACATCTTTTTTTTTCTCTTTTGGGGGCAGGTTTTCGAGACAGGGTCTCTGTGTGTCCTGGAATTCGCTCTGTAGACCAGGCTGACCACGAACTCACAGAGATCCACCTGCCTTGCCTCCTGAGTGCTGGGATTAAAGGCATGTGCCACCATCCCCTGGCCATAATGTAATACATCTTTGCCTAGTTAAAATAAAATTCCTCAACAAAATGTATGGTTTCTGCTGGTAGTAAGGTGTGAATGTCAGAAACCATCCAAAAGAGCTTTAACAGGAGAGAGAGAGAGAGAGAGAGGGAGAGAGAGAGAGAGAGAGGAAAGACGACATGGAAGATCTGGGGACAGCTCAAAGAAGTCAAGGGTGAACATGTGACTGGGAACAAAGATGCTGGCACCATAATCTGCTGTGTTCTGTGTCTGCTTTATCCTTCCACTGTCCATGGGGCAGAGAACACCTAAGGACCACGCCCAAACTTTGCAAGTGAACAGCCACACAGATGGAGACCAGACTTCTCCTGTGGTGTGAAGGAGAGTTGGGGGGTGATCCTGAAATAGCTAGACAACGCAGGTGGGATAGGAAGATCATTCTGCAGTAACGTTTTATATTGCTTCCCATTATATTTTACCAGCATCATACTATGCAGAAACCTTTCTCCTTATTTTAAGTTATTTTCTTTGGACAGGTTCTTAGGAGTGGAATAAGTGGGCCAGAAGTCTGCGCCTCTTCTGTTTGATACTACTGCCAAATTGACTTTAAATGTTCTTTTCAGCTTTTCAACCACACTGCAGCAGGGCAGAGGGAGAGACCATCTCATTGTCATAGTGAACATAGGTGTTAGTATTTGAAATAGACTTTTTACTATTTTAATAACTGTAAAAAGATATCTCACAATTTTTATTAGCCTTTTTGTCTGGCTACTGGTATGACTGTAGACTTTCTCATATATTTGGTTTATTAGAGCTTATTTCCCCTTGTGAATTGGCGCTGCCCATTTATCTAGAAGAATGCCCACCATATTTGGGTTTAATTCCCTGGAACTAGACTCACCACCAGCCTTTAAAACATTAAAACAATCTCTGACTCCTGGGCCCATGAAGTCATCGGAGAGCCCGGCTCAGTATAACAGCCAATTCTGATTGTCAATTTGATGGGATTTAGAACGGCCATGGAAACAAACCCCTGGTCATATCTGTGAGGGAGATTTTAGATTAGGATGCCTGAGGGAGAAAACACACTAAATATGTGCAGTACCATGGCACAGGCTGAAGTCTGGACTGACAAATAGAGATGCAGAGCTGAAGAGCATCATCTGTGCTTCTCTGCTTCCTGACAGTCATGCAGTGTGCCTGGTACTGTGCAGTCCTGGTACTCTGCCATCCCCACCATGAAGGACCGTGTCCCCTGAGTCTGTGAGCCCAAATAAACCATTATGGACCATGTCCCCTGAGACTGTGAGCCCAAATGAACCATGATGGACTGTGTCCCCTGAGACTATGAACCCAAATAAACCATGATGGGCCGTATTCCCTCAGACTGTGAACCCAAATAAACCATGATGGACTGTATCCCTCAAGACTGTGAACACAAATAAACCATGATGGGCCATATCCCCTCAGACTATGAACCCAAATAAACTTTTTCTCCCTTCCATTACTTTCGTTAGGTATTCGGTCTCAACAGTGAGGGAAATAACCAGTTTATCCAGGCTGCAGGCTCTAATTTGCCAGCCGCTGCCTAGACTTTGGAGTCACAGAATATTGTAGCCAGAAAAATCTTACACCCTCAGTATGCAGATGGGGAAACTGAGTCACAGAGGTCAGAAGAGTATGTTTGGTCCGCTTGATCATACCTGTGCTGAACCACGGCTTTGACTGACCTGGCTACCATCACTTCTGCTGGCCCTCCGAGGTGACCTGTCCCTGAGTAGGTTTGGGCTTTGGCTGATGTGACCTCAGAAGAACAAGGTGACCTGTTCCTAGAGAAAGGATTCCTTTTCACCAAGGGCTGGTTCTTGAGTCTTTGTCCAGTGGCCTCCTATTGAGTTTGGGGTTACAGCCGAGATGGCGCAATCACAGTGTCAGTTCGTGTGCATCTCCCCGCTGAGAATTTTCCTGTGCGTAGAAGCTTTTTCCTTGCTACAATTGATTTTTTTTTTTTGCAACAAAAATGACATTATTTTTCAGCTGAATCTTGTATAGGGTGGTAAATACCAAATATAATTGCTTCCTCTCTCCCAAGACACCTCTGACCAAATCCATACTTGGCAGCGGACAGGAAAACAAAGCTGCTATTGTCCCCAGAGCCTCTACCACTGACTGGAGCGGTCATGTCATCTCCCCTGCCTTCCTTTGCTGTGAGAAGGGAGGCAAGCTAGGGTGAGGTGGAGAGTGGGAGCCAGCCTCCTGGGCCTCCAGCGGTCTGCAGGTTGTTTTCTACACAAAGCAGTGGTGTCCTTACCTTGTCTCTCACTGGGGCGGGGGGGGGG
>NC_022031.1:40748592-40751379 GCF_000317375.1 Microtus ochrogaster
GGGGGGGGCGACTACACAGGTTAGGTACCCAACAGGGATGAGAGCGCTTACTCGGGAGGTGTGATTTTACTTGGTCCTCACTGGTATCCGTGTTGCTTGTGCCAATAGTATAGCATTATGGTAACAAGATACCTAAGAAGCAGCAGCGTAAGGGGGAAGGGTTTATCTGGGCTCATGTTTTGAGGGGTACAGTCATTGAGGGGTACAGTCTTCTTTTCATGACCACAACCTTGCTGAGCTCATGCTGACCCAAGGACATGGTAGCCCTCCCCACCTCTACTGCCCAAAGTTTTACCTGGGCTCAACCGCAACAGGTTCCCGTTGCCCAGGGCAGCCTTTCTTTCCCTTCTGCTATAACAATGTCATGTTCCAAGACTTTCAAAACTTGAACACTTATTGTATATTCAGCCTGACAGGGGAGTTAGAACGCAGACTCTAATTCATTCTGTGGCCCTGGAGGCAGGGCTGGAGAGTTTGGGTGTCTAACTAGCTTGTAGGTGATGTCCCAGCTCTGAGTGCTGAGGTGCTAGCAGGCACAGCTGGGAGCTTCTTACAGACTCTGGACCTTGCGGAAATCTCATTACCACCATGCTTGGCACACAATAGATGCTGTGCGGGATGATTGACTGAACAATAGGCAATTAGCATTCAAGATGCTCAGGAGTCCTGTAGGAAGGAAACCCGCTATGGTGAACATCTCAAATTTATTTTAACTGGAATCCAGTTTTTGGAAATACTTATTAACATTTTATGGAAATAGTGCTTCGAGACAACTTCGTTGGGAAGTCTTGGCATACTGTGGCATCTTAGCTCTGTAATGGGAACTCAAGCCTGGGTTAGTATTGGTGTGTCTGGTTCAGCAATTAGAAGAAATTGTTTCCCCTGCAGACCTTCCTGTAGCCCCTCAGGGCCTGCAGACTCCTTCAGGGGATAGACTTGAATACCTTACGATACAGAGAGGAGTCAGTATTACTGCTTGCTAAGGTGTTTGCTTTGTCCTCTTCCCCTGGCCGTGCCTAACAAGCCTCTGGACCCCTCTGGGCACAGGAGCCCTAGGAGTCTGCCAGTTAGCTTTGTGCTGTGGGGGGACTTGTTCAGATGGCTTTGTTTTGGGGAGGGGCAAGGGGGAGTCTGGGGAAGAACCTGAAGGAGGGCTGTGGGTGGGGCTTTGAAGCTGGTGATAGGGTTGACTCTCCTGAGGGGACAATGGTGACTAAGTTCAGCCCTCCAGCTCTTCCTCCGGGAGGAGAAACCTCTGCCAGTTTCAAAGGAAGGAGGACAGTTAGGGTAGGTGCTGTGCCCCCCTCCCTGGGAGTAACCCCACGGTTTCAATTCCCTGCTGTCCGCTCAGGAGTCCTGTGCTAGGACTTTTCAGCACTTGGCCAGAAGCAACTGAGGAAGGATGGGAGGACTTATCTGAGCTCACAGTTTGAGAACACGGTCTGGGAAGGCAAGATGGCGGAAGCAGGAAGCAGAGTCGGGGTCCCATGAACTGAACTAAAACTTGGGCAACGACCCCACAAGCTTCACTTTGGGTCTTTCCATCCACTCTGGGTCTCTTTGGAAAACCCCGCTGGACCTGATCCTCAGGTCAGAAGTCCCTTGGGGAATACAGCAGACAGTCTTAAGGAGCAGAGGACAGATACTTTTTATACAGTCGCCGAATGAGATTTCCAAAAGGCTTCAGCGAGAAGAGAGCTGATGAGAAAAGACAACTCTGGGAGAGAGCCTGCAAATGTAATCACAGAATTAAGACCTGCCATTAATCCCTCAGAAAGATTAAGGAACAGCGCCGGCATGTGAAATATTCAATCAGCGTAGGAGCCGTCAAGGTTGAGAAAGCTCATCAAAAATGCAGAGGAAAAGATAAAGAAATGAAAAAGGCTGGGGGAAGTTTATAGATACGGAGAGCAAAATGCGCAGAAGCGTGGAGTGGACGCTCTCTGCTCCAGAGCTCACTGCTGTGCAGGGAGACCATGGGTCCAGGGAGCAGTGGAGGCATTCAGTACATAAACTGACAGCCAAACACCTCACAGAAATGTTTTGAGAGTCTGAATTTTGCTGTGGTTCGAATGTGTTCACCCCAAACCATGGGTGGAGACAATCGGCTGTGTTGGGAGATGGGACCTGGGCAGATCCTTAGGCCGTGCCACCCCTGCCAGCACCAACACCCGATGACAGGCTGATGTCAATTCCAGTGTTGAACCCACAGCCGATTCTCTCTTGACCACTTCTCTTCTCCCGTCCCCCTCCTCTTTCGCTTCTGCCACCCCCTGCCAGTACTCCTGGACAAGGCAAGAACAGCACTTTCTAAGGCTAGCCCCTCAGGTGCCACCAGGTTGTCGTTGTCCCAGAGAGGATTCTGAGGGTGAGGGGTCTGGTAATGCAGAGCCATCATCCTCCAGGTCTCCGGAGAGGACACTCGACCCTTCCCTGAACACAATACACATGACTGAAGGGGGCGGAAAGAAAGCACAGGAGGCAAGCTCCTCATACCCTTCCCTCCTCCCTTCCCACCTCCATTTCCTCCTGCCCACCCTTTCCCTCTCTTGCTCTTCCACCACTGGGTAGACCTTGCCACATGCAGCCTCCTGGACTTCTCAACCTCCCACATGATATTATACATCTAATTTACTAATCCCCAGCACTTGGGAGGTTGAGACAGTAGGATTGCTGAGAGTTTGAGTCCAGCCTGGAGACTAATACTGAGTTTCAAGCAAGCCTGAGCTAACTCTCTCTCTCTCTCTCTCTCTCTCTCTCTCTCTCTCTCTCTCTCTCTCTCTCTCT
>NC_022031.1:40751479-40757378 GCF_000317375.1 Microtus ochrogaster
CTCTCTCTCTCTCTCTCTCTCTCTCTCACACACACACACACACACACACACACACACGAGAGAGAGAGAGAGAGAGAGAGAGAGAGAGAGAGAGAGAGAGAGAATATATGATATCTTTCTATTCTTTACATATTTCCTGGTCCCATGACTCTGTTTTAATAATACCCCAGAACTGGCTGAACACCTATAATGGACATTAGATTGATTTCAAATGCCTGTTTTCCTCATTTGTGATGGAGAATGTCTGTAGAGGTTTTAGAAGAATAAAGAAAATGATTATACTCTAATGAAGTCAGCCAAGACATGTGTAGAGTTTAAAGAAATACGCCCTCAAATACACATCAAGTACCATTTTATACTTGATCTTAGCCAAAAGGCTGAGAATTAAAAACCTACTAGGTAGTTTGAAAGACAGTCCTCCCCCCTGCCCCCCCCCAAAGAAGCACAGATGTTTAAACACTTGGTCCCTAGTTGGTGGTGCAGTTTGGGTAGTTTGGGAAGTGCTGCCTTGCTGGAGGAAGTGTGTCGTTGGGGGTGGGCTTGAAGGTCTAAAAGCCTTGAGGTATTCTTAGTGCTCTCTCTGCTTCCTGCTTGCGGCTCATGATGTAAGCTGCCACCATGCTTCACCACACGATGGACTTTTTAAAAATGTATTTATTATGCATTCAGTATTCTGCCCGAATGTATGCCTACATGACAGAAGGGGCACCAGATTTCATTACAGATGCTTGTGAGCCACTTGGGGTTGCTGGGAATCGACCTCAGGTCCTCTGGAAGAGCAGTAGTCAGTGCTCTGAACCTCTGCGCCATCTCTCCAGCTCCCCAGACTTCTTAGTGGACTTTTATACTGGAGGAACAACAAGTCCAGATAAACCCTCTCCTCGGCAAGTCACCTTGGTCATGGTGTTTATCACAGCGATAGAAAAGGAACTAACATTTTTTCGGTTTGGTACTTCTATGCAGTCCAGGATAGTTTTGAACTTGCTGTCCTCCTGCCTCGGTCCCCCTAGTGCCACCATATTAGGTTAACATGAGTAAGCTTTGTTATTGTTGCTCCTGGGACTAAACCAGGGCCTGTGCATGCATAGTGCACAGTACCATTGAGCTACTCACTGAATTACTGCCCTTGCATCCGTTTAAACAAGAAACTAAGGGAACTACTCAGAATTGTCAAGAGATGGGAGTGTGAGGACCAGAGTTCAGAACCCAGAACCCATGCAAATGTGGTGGGCATGGAGGGCGATTCCTCTGCTTCCATATGCACACATATGTGCCGGCCCATCCACATCCACATGTGCTTACACACATGCAAACATGCACACACACACAGGCACCCCACACACATGAAAATGGGGGAATGATGAAGAAAATGGCCTAAGAACCGAGAAGGATGAAAGCAGGACACAAGGTCCTGTTAAAGAACACGCTACAGGACTGCAAGAGACAGAAAGTTTGAAAAGTGGGCAGGACACAGCTCAGTGGGTAACATGAAGACTGGAGCTCAGATTCTCAGCACCCACATAAAAAGCTAGGCAAGTGTGTAACATCTGTCATCCAGCAGAGACAGAGGATCCACAGGGCACACTGGCTGGCTAGACTAGCCGAAACCCAGAGAATTCTGAGTTCAGTGAGAAACCCTGCCTCAAAAAAGGAGGTGGAGCCAGGTGGTGGTGCATGCCTTTAATCCCAGCACTCGTGATGCAGAGGCAGGTGGATCTCTGTGAGTTTGAGGCCAGCCTGATCTGCAGAGTGAGTTCCAGGGCATCCAAAGCTACACAAAGAAACCCTGTCTTGAAAAACTAAAACAACCAACCAACCAAACAAATGAACAAAACAAAGTAGAGAGTGATAGAGGAAGACAACCTGTTGTCACCTTAAGATCTTCATCCACACACCTACACATAAGCCTACGTGAACATACACATATACATGTATGTGAACACACATACACACATGTGGACACACACACATATGCACCCATACACACATATGTGAATATCCCTACACATAGAAATATATGTGAACACACACACACGAGCTCACACATACACACATACATATATATATGTGAACATATACACAAGTGTGGACACACATGTAAACACACACACACAAATGTGGCTAAGGAAATTGAACAATTCACTGAGTGTTTTTTGGTCATTTGAGATTCCTCTGTTGAGAGTTCTCTGTTAAGTTCTATATCCCACTTTTAAAATTGGATTATTTGTTCTTCTGATGTCTAGTTTCTTGAGTTCTTTGTCTGTTTTGGAGATCAGACCTCTGTCTGATCTGAGGTTGGTGAAGATCTTTTCCCATTCTGTAAGCTGTCATTTTGTCTTGTTGACCATGTCCTTTGCGTTATAGAAACTTCTCAGTTTTAAAGAGGCCCCATTTACTAGTTGTTGCTCTCACTGTCTGTGCTACTGGAGTTCTATTTAGGAAGTGGTCTCCTGTGCCAATGCATTCAAGGCTACTCTCCACTTTCTCTTCTATGAGGTTCAATGTGGTTGGTTTTATGTTGAGGTCTTTGATCCCTTTGGACTTGAGTTTTAAAAATTTTTTAAAGAGAGATTTATTGTTTTTATTATTTTGCATGTATGAATGTTTTACCTGCATGTATCTGTGCACTGAGTGTGTCTGTGCCCCTGGAGGCCAGAAGAGGGCATTGGATACCCTGGGACTTGAGTTACACACCACTGTGAGCTGCCCTGGAGGTTCTAGGAATCACAGCCAGGTCCTCTGCAAGAGAAGTCAGTGCTCTTAACTACTGAGCCATCCCTCCAGCCCTCATGCTAACTTTATTTCCTGTATTTGGAACTCTTTTCCCCAAAGTGACAAATGAGCTTTCCATTAACCTTTCTGTACAGACTTATTTAATTAGCATACTTACTCTTTGTCTGATAATCTTCAGTGGTACCTTCTTCCGCACACTGACGCCTTCTCTGCAGTCTGTCTGCTTCTCCCTCCTGGATGCCTTCCTCAGCTTTCTCTTTCTCTTGCATTCCATTCTCTGATTTTGAGACAGGCTGGAAGTCCTGCCTCAGCTTCCAAGCATTGGGGTTACAGATGTGAGGCTCCTGTCCAGCTTTCCCCAGCTCTCTCCCTGCTGATGTCTGCGCCCCTGCAAGGACAGAGACTCTCACATCATTTGGGCTCTGTGTTCCGTTCCTGGCAGCATCTTGTGTTGTGTCCTTTACGCTCCGTGAAGACTTCCCCAGCTCTGCAGTCACTGACCTTGTGTGGCCATAGCCACTGGCTTTTGGAGGAACAGAAAGGAAGGGGAAAGGAGGAATTTTGAGTTGATTAAAAAAGAAAAAAAGCCAGGCATGGTGGTGCACACTTTTAATCCCAGCACTCAGGAGGCAGAAGCAGGTGGATCTCTGTGAGTTTCAGGACAGCCAGGGCCATATAGAGAGACCCATTTCAAAAAAAGAAAAAAGAAAAAGAAAAGAAGGAAGAAAAATGCTGTAGGAAGTCTTACAGCTTGTGGTTACCCACCTACTGAGGCGTGGCCTTTTATACGATATATGCTGATGCAGAGCCTGCGTCTGCCCCTTCTTCCCCGGCTGCTCTTTCGGGTTGCTGGATTCAGTCTCTGTTCTCCGTTCAAGCAGAGAATTCTGATTTGTGAGTTTACCCCTAAATAAATAACCATCTATTTCTCAATTCTGAGCTAGTGTGGGATTTCTTTTAAGTGTCCTTTCCACAGAAAAAGAAAGACTGAGAACTGGATGCGTACCTG
The DNA here is from genome assembly GCF_000317375.1 of Microtus ochrogaster. Taxonomy (NCBI): domain Eukaryota; kingdom Metazoa; phylum Chordata; class Mammalia; order Rodentia; family Cricetidae; genus Microtus; species Microtus ochrogaster. The sequence continues at coordinate 40,755,222 of NC_022031.1, forward strand.
TTGTCTAGTATGTTTTTTTTCTAGAGCTAATATTGATAAAACCTTCCCTGTCAGAAATCACACTTAGAGATCCACAAAGGAAAAACTCTTTAATAATAGCTCGTGTCTAGCTCTGGCTACTGCTGAAAGAGGAACTGGCTGTGAACAGAAGTTTTTGTTAGTGTTTGTACACCACAAACACGAGCATCCTTAAGCCTCATTCATGTCCCAGCCCCAAGTCACACTTTGTACAACTTAAACACAGACAGGGGACTGCAAGTCTGGCCACTTGGACAGATGGGAGGTTTACCCAGCAAGGGTATCGTCAGAATTATCTCTTAAGCACACCAGCATCGTTCTATCTGAACAGTTGTTACCAGGGTCTTCTTGCCCACCTGGTAGAATTAGGCTTTTCCTGGTAAGTTCACAGGGGACTCAACAGCAGACTAGGACTTAAAGCTGGTGACCCTGTGCTGACCTTTTAAGCGGCCCCTTGGTAGCTACCCCTTCTCAGGGGTTGCATATCAGATATTTACATTGCAATTCATAACAGTAGCAAAATTACAGTTATGAAGTCGCATTGAAAATAATTTTATGGTTGAGGGTCACCGCAACATGGGGATCTGTGTTAACGGATCACACAGCCTTAGGAAGGTTGAGTGGTTGAGAACCACTCACTGCCTCAGAGCTGTGTTCTTTGCTATGGAGATGGGCCTAATGACTGGTGGTCCGGGTTGTCTCCTTTTGTTTATGGGGATGGAGCCTCATTGGAGGTCAGTGTTGGTGAATGAACATTAGCATCCTGGCATCCTAATTTCTGCCACCTCTAACACGCCTGGGTAGCACACTGCTTATCTTTGGCATTTTACGGAGGCAATGTTTCCTTAACTGTGTTCTACTTTGTGTGACTTAGTGACTCCCAAGTAAATCTGTCCATAAATCCTGGACAACATAATTCTATCACTTCAGGTGTCTTCCGCATCAGTAACCTGAGTTTGACGGAGGGGTGGGGTGGGGGTGGGGTGCCTAAATATTCAATTTCAGAGAAAAGGAGAAACAAACGCAAAGACACACATACATTTGTTTTCTTTCTTTTTTTATGAGAAAAAATCCAATGGTAGAAAAATGATTAAAATGGATAAGAAAATTCTAGCTGGATAGATGTAATGGAAGCACGCTAAATCTGAAGAGGCAGCCCCGGAGAACCCGATGAACATGCTGTACAGGTGGATCTTTCAGTCTCCCAGAAATAGGAGACTTTCCAGGGAAACCTTGACATGCTTACAAGTGTATGTGTTCTTGTTGTTGTTTAAGTGGTATAATTTATCCCAAACCCTAAAAATAAAATCTCAGGAAACTACAATCCAGTTTCACCGGCCTCCAGACACTCCCCAGTGCTTCAGAATGAACATCCGGACCCACAGTGGCAACAGTGGGAAAACTTTGTAAACCCCAGATTTGCTATGTAGGCCAGCAGGCTGAGGCCCAGGAGCGAACCGTACTCCGGGTCCAAGGACTTCCGCTGGCAGGATTCCCTCTTACTCAGGACAGGTCTGTCTGTGATTGCTGAGGACTTCAACTGGTTGGAGGGAAAAGTTTCTGCACCCCGGTAAGCCACTCTGCCAACGCAATAATCCGAATCAGACCAAGTCAAACCGAATTAGAAAAAGCCCAGGTTTAATGGATACCAGCGCTCCTGGATGGCTTTCCAGGCCCCCCAGAGAGGAGCCAGGGAAGGAAGACTGGAAAAGTTTGTTCTCTAGGGTGCAGCTTAAATGCCCTGTGGAAATGGTCTTGAGCATCTTTGGGAAGGGGTCACAGTTTGGCAGGCTTTCTTGGGGGTGGAGTCTGAACTGAGGCAACTCCCAGCGGAGGGGGCTTGGGATGGAACTTCTACCCAAACATTTCAAACTCTTTGGATATGTGGATGCCAGGGGCTGGGGTAAGGCCTCCAACCAAACAGGACAAGGGCCACCCACATTTTTACGGGCTAAATGGCTTTATCGTAAGTCCACAGCTTTAAACACTAATCTCAAAAAAAAAAAAAAATCAAGACAAAACCTTGGACTGGGGAGATGGCTCCAGGTGGGGTGGGTCTCTCTCTCTCTGTCTCTCTCTGTCTCTCTCTGTCTCTCTCTCTCTCTCTCTCTCTCTCTCTCTCTCTCTCTCTCTCTCTCT
>NC_022031.1:40757478-40763998 GCF_000317375.1 Microtus ochrogaster
CGTGTGTGATTAAATACTTGCTTATGCAAGCCTGATGACCAGGATTTGATCCCATGGCAAAAGTCCGATTCAGAGGCAGTGCTGTTGATCTGACCCCTGGAGTTTGCAGGCCAGTCATCCTGGATGTGAAGTAAGGCAGCAGAACAAGAGAGACTGTGCCTCAAAACAAAGTGGGAAGGGGAGAACCAAGTCTTCAAAGTTATTTTCTGATCCCCAAAGCACACCATAAAATGATGGACACAGATATACATACCACACACTAAAAATAAACAAATTGCCAAATAAACAAAATCCAAAACCTCAGACAAACAACAGCAAGCAAAAGAACTCTCCAGAAAAAAAAATCAGAATAGATTGTGGGTGATATTTCAATTACTGCCCAGTCTGCTTTCTTGCAATATACTCAGTACACTTTTGTTCCTAAGAAAGAATAGGGGCTGGAGAGATGGCTCAGCAGTTAGAAGCATGACTGCTCTTCCAGAGGAGCAGAGTCTAGTTCATGGTTCACAGCTGCCTTTAGGACCCTCTTGGAGCTGAATCCAGGCACCTTCTCAGGCATCCGCAATTGTGTATACATACCATCCCCTCACAACACACTTACATGTAATTTTAGGAAACAGGGGCTGGAGAGATGGCTCAGTGGTTAAGAGCACTGGCTGCTCTTGCAGAGGACCCACACCCACACAGCAGCTCATGGCTGTTTATAATTCTAGCTCCAGGGGATGGAGGGTCATCACCTGGCTTCCTTGGGCAACAGGTGTGCACGTGGTAGAGATGCAAGCAAAACGCTCAGATCCAAAATAAAGGAAGCCGATATTTTTTTTAAAAATTCTTGCTTAAAACTTTTTACTTTTTAGAATTTCGTACGATTATTTACATCTTTTCTATCCTTGTTCATAACCTTTTCATTTATAATTATATACACACACACACACACACACACACACACACACACACACACAGAGAGAGAGAGAGAGAGAGAGAGAGAGAGAGAGAGAGAGAGAGAGAGAGATATCAATCCAGGATGTTTGGTCAAATATGTGGGCACCATGGTCTAGCTGGTTCATACACATACAAGAAATGGACAAAAAAAAAATCTTAGGAAGAAAGTCATGAAGAAGAAGACTAGAAGGGAAGGCTCTGGAGAATTTCCAGTCCTGGCCCGAGGAGAGACTTCTTTTCTTCCAGGTCAAATAAGAGGCCTCAGACAATCTTTGTCAGGGTGTATGTGTGTGTGAGGGTCTTGGGGAAGGGGAACTAGATCTTTATATTAGTTGATCTGTGAAATGTGGAGCCTGATCCTAAAAGGGACCCAGAGAAGATGCAGTTTTATTCAGAGTTCTTGGACTGCCTGGCCAATGTTCCTGAGAGATTGGTGGTGTGCGTAGACTGGTAACGGCTCAAAAGAAAATTCTAGCAGCAATTTGGGACATTTTACTTCCTTAGTGTAGATGCCACACAGAACCAGTAAAACATGAAGGCTAAGTTTCTTTGGGATTTTTGCTGAAGGGCCTGCAACTTCTTTAGGTTACTTGTCAGACGTATCCCTGAGGAAGCAATCTGCGACAATGTGTCTCAAGAAAACCAGGCTGTGTCACTCTGTGAAGGCAGAGGCAGCTCAGCTGTCAGCGATGCTGAGTGCGGCAGAGTCCACAGTCAGAGGCCATAAAGGCCTGTGCTTGAGAAGCTGTCAAGCCTGGTGTGTCTCTTGGTGGGACCTGCTTGTGCCCTGGAAGACCGAGAAATGAAAATGCTAAATCACACAGCTGCAAGGAGTGGGAGCCAAGGGTCCACAGTGTATCAGGACAAACACTGGGGCTGAGCTTTGTCCGAAGACCACGTGATTGCTGTTGGATTGCTGAAGGAGAGTGTTGACCTTATTGAAAACAATTAGCTCTAGTAAGAGGTGTGTGGCACACAGTCATATGTTTTAAGCTACAGTATAGTGGGTTTAAAAACTGTGGTCATTCCTGTACCTGCCCCTCTGATTGTGATGCGCAATGTCCCATCAGTTCACTGTTTCCCTGTCACTGCCTTCCACCCTGGACCAGCACGAGCTGCAGCCCAGGGCCTGCGGTGGGGTTCTAGGTCTCGCCATCTCTCTCCACTCTGTGCTTATCCACCTTATCTTGGCATTCTTCTGTGCTTTTATTTCTCTCACAGGACTGTAGTAAGCATCCCAGGCTGGCCTTGAATTTGGAATCGGTCTGAGTCTCCAGAGCATGTGTGCCATCTTGTCTGAGTCTCCCTGGCTGAGTCTGACGTCCCATTTCCATCCCCTATGTGTTCTATCCTAGAATCCCTGCCCTGCATCCTCCGCACCCCATTTCTGCAGCGGACAATTCTGGACACTCTTCTGGGTTCTCCAGTGCTCATGGGAGGAGAACTGTCTCTGGAGGGATTCATCTTGCTGACTCCACTTCTGCTGTTGACCTTGTGAACTCCCATTTGGGGATCTACAGAAGAAAGGGTTCTCTGCTTTCTCAAGACAGATGCTCAGACCCAGCTAACAGAGAGCTCATGAATTTCCACCTTGCGAACCACAGCCTCTGAAAAGCATGAGGAAATACACAGGCAGCTCTTGTTAATTGTTCAATTTCAAAGCTGGGGGAAAGTTTCAGGACCACCCTGCAGAGCTCTCCTGGTAGCTGCTGTCCTAGCAAAGTTGGCTTCCTCTCTGGCCAGGGATCTACCAAAGAGGAACCCTCCAGTTACTTCTAGCAAGCCTATCTTTTCTTCCTCTTCTGTCTGGACTGAGCTGCCTACCTGTCCTGTTGACTCATGTCCCACACAGTTTTAAAGAGACAGGACTTTCGTTCTGGGTCAGGTTCCTTAAGCTGGATCCCTGCAATAACTCTTCATGTCCAGACTCAGTTTCCCCTTTCTTGGCCAGAATTATGCACAGTGCTTCTGGGCACTTTCCAGGGCACCGAATTCGGAAGCACACCGCTGTTGGTGAGTTTCACCACCAAGAGAAGTCGTGTGCCAGTTTCCCCACATTGCTCTTGATGATCTCCAGGTGATTTGTGGGGACAGACTCTGAGACTATGTCACAATCGACTGGTGCCTTTTGGAGAGAGAGGAACATTCCTGTTTTACCCTGAAGAACGACAACATAACAGCTGTCATTTAGCAGGAATCTGGGGCACCGAACTAAGCCTTTCCGTGTCTTAGTTGGGTCCTCAAGCCATGAGAACTGGGTACCCATGTCACTTCCTTTCCAGATAATGGGATATAATGATGGATTCAGAGCAGGACACTTCAGGTGTCACCTCGCTGGTCATTAATTTTCCTTCTACTTCACATAAATACAAACAAAGAAGCAAACGGAAATCCGGCAACTGACGTGAACGACATTCGCCAAGGAAGAGTTAAAAAGCACCAAACAGAAGTCTGAGTTTTTCTTGTGCTGCTTACGTGATTCTGTGTGTGACAGCTAATGACCGGCTGTTCCATTTATGGGTTGGTAGATAATGCACCTTAAAATCCGCAGCCGGTTTAAAATTGGGTCAAAGAAATTTATTTAAAGCCACCAGAGTTGTCAAAAATACACTCCACCAAATCTCATTATTTCTCCTCGCATTAGGTCACGAAGCGCAAGGAAAAGGAAGGGCTCTGACTGAAAACGTCAGCCAGTCAGAGCCACTTGGAAACTAAGCCAGGGCAGAGACCCGGCCCCAAGAATCGGAACCTTGTCTCTGTAGACGCAAAGAGAGCCACCATGGGCATGGTTAAGATATGAGTACGGGCGGGGGACAATTTTGTTGCTGGTCAAACATTATGAGAGTAAAATAATTTCAGATGCCCTAGAGAAAGAGACCATCATTTTCTCATGTATTAATTATGAATTAGACACTGTCTATCAATCTTCGTTTCAATTCTTAATGAGTGTTTTTATCTGAGTTCATTTGTATTAAGCCTCCCCTGGGAGGAGGATGGTGGCTTCGCAGAGGTTTTACTAGGCCCCATTTATTATGGGCAATTTGCTGTGGCCATAAATTTTGTGGTTGAATGGCAATAACGAGTAGGGGGCAGGGCAGGTGGTGGACTGAGGCTGAGAAACTGGGTGAGATTGAAAAGGCAGGTGTACAGAAACGGTCTTTACATTCTGATACAGCTCAGGAGAGGCTGGTAAAACCCGTCACACCAGCATGTCCTTTGAGTGGAAACTGTCCCCTCAAGAGGGATCGCGTCATCCCATTATTTAACCCTATGCATAGAGCAACTGTAGCGCCCGTGGAGTGATACAGCAACTGTAGCGCCCGTGGAGTGATACAGCAACTGTAGCGCCCGTGGAGTGATACGGTCTCAGCTCTCCCTGAGCCCCTGAAGGCTGCGGGCTGGATCCTGAAATGGACAATGAGAGGTCACCAAGAAGGAAACACAGACAAGGGAACAAATGACTTTTATTGGGGGGTGTGGAACCCAGCTGTAAGAATGAGAGTGAGCCCACCAGCCACTTACAAGCTGGTTCTGCTAAAGGGCAGAAAGGCACAGGGAGAGAAGGAGGTTGAAAAGTTAATGGATTTGACTCACAGTTGGCCATTGCGAGGGGTAACCATTGAGTACTCAGAGCATTTGTGATCCGTAAGCAGCGTTCCTGGATGGCCGTGTGGAGTCATGGGGCAGGATAGTCAAGAACGCAGAGAAATACACTCATTTACTGCTAGGAACCAAATTACTTTAGTGGTTGGACTTGTCACAGTTCAGTCAAAATGGAGCCTTTACCAAATAGTGTGGCGTTGGTTAACAAACACTGCAGTGACTGAGCAGGAGGAGGAGTTAATGAGTGAACCTCACAGGCTGCGGAGCCCCAGGGAAGGACTCCATTTCCCACACATCCCTGGAGCTACTGGCTTCAGACACGTGCCTATCAACTTGTTTTCTATTCAAGCACTGTTGGGCCTGTGTCTCAGTTAGCCACAGGCAAGGCAAGAATCTACTGTCATTGTTTCTGGGCTGGCCAGACTTTGCACCCCTGAGACAAAATATCTGACACATGGGGGGGCCTTACTTGGGTTCCCTGGTCTTTGTTTGTGTTGATTTGGGGCCCCTGATGAGGCAGAAGGTCATGGAGGTGGGAGCCTGAGGCATAGGCTCTTCACAACAAGATGATAGGAGGGGGTCAGGGCAAGGTAAGCCCTCAAAGGCATGCTCCCTCCCAGTGCCCCATTTCCTACCTTTAGCCCTCCATCCCCAATTCTTGCCACCTCCCAATAGTCTACCTATACTTTGAACCCTGTACAGGATGAAACAGTGGATTAACTCAGAGAGAAACCTCATTATTTAATGGATGCTGGAAACACTCATGCTTTATTAGTCTCAATCCAATCAAGATAACGAGGATTAACTCTCTAGGGATGGCAAGATGGCTCAGCAAGGTAAAGGTGCTGGCTACCAAGTCTGATTTTGAGTTTGATTCCCAGAATCAACATGGTGGAAGGAGAGAGCAGACTTCGACAAGTTGACCTCAGACCTTCACGTGCTTGCCATGTGTACACACACACACACACACACACACACACACACACACACCCCAAGTGAAATGTAAAAAGCTTAATATGAAAAAGATGAACTCAATTTTCACGCTATCCTTTTATTCCTATGACTATGAGCTCTTCTGATAATCGTGATTCATATTTCTCTCTAGGTGCTTGAAGTATCATGGATGCCGGTACAAAGTAGGCTTTTGTAAATATTTATCAGATGATTGATTGACTGACTGAATGAATGAAGAAGCAGATTGTGAGTGTGGTGGGAGCTGAGACAGAGACACCAGGAAAGCCCCAAAGCCCATGGAATTTACCCCTAGAGATTTGTATTGAGCTGCCAAGGGCAGGAAACCAGACAACAGTGACTTAGTCAAATAGCCATTCACCTTCCTTACAAAGTAAGGAGATGTGGGACGTGCTTGCCATGTGTACACACACACACACACACCAAGTGAAATGTGAATATGTTAAATAAACAATGGTTAATAAAGAAGCTCTTTGGCCTATGGCAGGACAGAATATAGACAGGTGGGAAAGCTAAACAGAGAGACGGGGAGAAAGAAGGCAGAGTCAGGGGGTGGCAGCAGACACCGAGGGAGCAAGGTGTGAGGTAATGAGCCACAAGCCTTGTGGTAAAATATAGAATAATGGAAGTAGGTTAATTTAAGTAGCAAGAGCTAGTTAATAATAAGCCTCAACTAATGGAAAAAAACAGTTTATAATTAATTTTAAGCCTCAGAGTGGTTGTTCGGGAACTGGTGGAAGGGAAAGAAACCGCCAGTTACAGTGAGGTGTGGGGTGGGTGTTTGAACCGGGTTTGAGGGTTCAGAGTAGTCAGGCCTAAGTTTCTGCCACTTGTTTGGCCTGTTCATCTTGGTCACAAGATGGTTAAATTCCAAGTATCTATCTATCCCTGGAGAAACAATGGCCAAAAGAGAACTATCAAAGACATGATACCTCTCTTTGACAAAGACATGATACCTCTCTTTGACAAAGACATGATACCTCTCTTTGACAAAGACATGATA
>NC_022031.1:40764098-40774317 GCF_000317375.1 Microtus ochrogaster
CCTCTCTTTGACAAAGACATGATACCTCACTTTGACAGTTCCACCAAGCCTGTCTCCCCCAGTCCTCAACTCTGCCTCAAGCAGTGTTTTTGTTTGTTTGTTTGTTTTGTAAACAAATTTTCAACACGTAGCCAAGGCTGGCCTAGAACTCACTAAGTAGGCCAGGCTAGCCTTGAACTCACGAGCTATCCTCCTGCCTCTGTTTCCCAAATGCTGAGCTAATGGGCATAAGCCACCATACCAAGCTCAAGCCTAGCCCTTCCTAAGGGGCTCAGGCTATTCCTGAACTTTGCAGCACTGAGGATAAGAATACAAGAGGAAGGCACACATATTTAAGAGGCCAAAAGGTAATTAAATAACATATGCTTATCTTTACTCTTGTCAATTATACTCCCAAATGGCAAAGACAAAAATGCACATCAAACTATAACTTTTATATGAGTAAGGATCATCACATATCCCAGGAGTAGAAACTAACGGTGATGAGCGTAGCTGGGTGTTGTGTTGATGAGCTGGCGAGGTCTGAGCAAGTAATAAAGCTCAAGTGTACATAACTCCTGAGTCATTGCATGTTTATCTCAGACAATTGTGTAGAATCTAATAATTATGTTATCAAGACTTTTAGACTGGTAAACTATAGACTGCAGGGGCTGGACAGGTGGTTCAGAGGTTAAGAGCACTGACTGCTCTTCCAGAGAGCCTAAATTCAGTTCCCAGCAACCAGGTGGTGGCTCACAACCACCTAGAATGAGACCTGGTGCCCCCTCTTCTGGTCTGCAGGCTTACATGCAGGCAGAACACTGCATACATAATTTGCCTTTGTGCCAGGGATATTTGCCCAGGCACAAAGGGCCTGGGGGCCAACAGGCCCTTGCTGGCCTGAACAGGACTAAACCAGCTATCCGAACATGAAGTATGTAATTTCCGCAAATTGAGCCAAACTAGGTCTGCCAAGGGGCCCCGGCAGCAGCTGCCCTATACCTGACAAGACACCTGAACAGTCTCCAGCCGTCACGAGAGACCCTGATGCCAGTGCTGCTGCTTCCCCTTCCCTGGGTGGGTGGAGAGTATATAACAAGGCTTCCCCCTTCCTAAAATAACCTGAACTTGTTTACCTAGCCTTTCTCAGGGAGTCTGTGCCTTGACCTTGTGCCTATTTGCCCCGCCCCCAAGGGAAAGTTCAGTGGAACAAAGCAGCAGATCAAAGCAACACATAATAAATACATCTTAAAGCAACCACAACAAAAAAATATAGACTGCAGCCCAACCACCTGTTTTTGCAAATAAAGTTTTATTGGCATACGACTGTGCTCTTTCTTTCATATATTGCTAGGATTATTTTGTGTAGCATGTACGAAACTCTGGGTTCCATCCACTGAGGAGGTGGAGGCAGGAGAATCAGGAAGTCAAGATTACCCTCAGCTATGTGAATTCAAAGCCAGCCTAGGACACATGACAGGGAATAACAAGGGAAAGCATTTTAAGACATGCATAATGTATATCCATGTTAATTTTTAATGGTTGTCATTTTGGTTTGGTGGAGCAGAAGGATGCTCTCTTTCTCAGACACCGGCAGCTAGTTGCTTCTCAACCTCTCTGAGCTAGCAGACTTTTACCCCAGCCTCTGACTCCTGAGTCTTTGTGATTAAATAGAACGATAGAGATTTAGTTAAAACTACATTTGGTGGCAGAGGCAGGAGGCAGATATCCCTCTTGGCTGCTTCCTGAGAAGTGTGCCGGTAAGAGCAGAGCCACAGTTACTAGCCAAAACGGCAGTAGATTCAGGTGTAGCCCTTGTGCTGGCGGAAAATCACCTCACCCTCATGGCTGTGGTCCATAGATCTGATGAGTGAGTGCTGAGACAGAGAGTTCCTCTCAGCACACCAGTGCAGCATGATCCCCACAGAGCTGAGTCCTGAGCCCTCTAGAAACCATGCCTGTGCTTCCCACCCCGAGTCTCCTGTCCAAAGAGACATATGCTGGCCTCTTCCCCTGAAGGCCAGTCAAACTGAGATGAGGAGAGTGGGCAAGAGGGTAGAGTGGTCAGAGGCCCCATTGGTGTGCACAAGGCCCCACCTAAAGAAAAGAGGAGTGGGGGGAGAGGGAGAGAGAGCACTGTAGATCTGTACTTCATGGGTCTCTTCTACTTGTCCTGAGCCCTAAAATTGTCAGCAGTGGCCTGCGTGATTTTAGAAAATCAATTTTCAAGCAAAAGGTCACATCTCCGGGAATCCAAGATTCTACTCTGCAGGGGTGAGAGGGGTTAATTAGAAAGTTATCATCGAGGAGGGGCGTTGGAGGTGGGTTTAGACAGAGGAGTAGGGGTTCAGACAAGTGGACACTGCAGGAGACAAAATGATGTGAACAAGTCTATGGTGGTAAAGAAGTGTGAGGCCGCTGTGGATGAAGATGCCCCTGACTGGAGTCTCCACAGAGCAGGGCCAGATCGTGGGGTATTGACGTCTTGGTGAAGGGGCTGTTGGCTTGGAGTCTGCCATAGTCTTGAGCAGGAAGGCTGTATATGTGTGTGTGGCAGCCTTTTAGGAAAACTGTCAAACAGAAGCCTGGGGAATAGACAGCAGAAGAGGCTTCCGTGTGGGAAGCCAGGTTTGTCCTGCAGGGAAGCAGGAGCCGTGGAAACCGGAAGTGGAGTAGGTCCTGTTCTCACCGATGTCGGCCTAGACTTGCTGGTCGGTTAGATGGCAGCAGACTGCAAGTAAGAAGGGAACCCTGTGTTTCCAAGCTGCCACTAGCCAAGCTGTCCTCACCAAGGGGAGGCAGCTGGGGGAGAGCGGACAGGCCCAGCAGGAGCCACAGTCACATGCTAGAGTTCATCAGCCAAGGGTTGGTAACTTGCGTACCAAAACTCTAAAGGAGCCCCTTCTGCTCCCATGGCTATTCGTGTCTTTCCTGAGGGCGGGGGATGTGGGGCAGTAGGGGTATCACCTGTGGTCCACCGAGGAGGGACTAGGGAGACTGGGAGGCACAGGTACAGTGGACTTCCTCCTGTCCCCCAGAATCTGCCAGGGCCCAGTTCACTGTGAGCCCCTGTAAACCTGTCCCAAAGGCCTGGTGTTGGTTCATGTCCGTGGACGGTTCCCGGGGTAGATTCAGCTTCAGGAATGATCAACAGTGTTGTCGGGACATCCCTAGTCTCTTAGTTCGTTCACCTCTAGACCTGATTGAGTCTCAGACAAGTATTGGTCACAGTCTGTGAGTCAAGATCCTCTTACATTCAAACCCATTGACAAGAATCTCAGCCCGCATTCCCAGCGGAAGTTCTGATGTTCATTCTGATTGGACCAGCTTATGTGTCTGTGAACTACCATCCACCATGGTCCGTGGAGGAAAACCTATCAGGAAAAAAGAACAGCTTAACCATTTCTTTTAAAAAGGGAATACGTGGCAGGGAAGGGCAGTGGTGGCCCACACCTTTAATGCCAGCACTCAAGAGGCAGAGGCAGGAGGATCTCTGAGTTCCAGTACAGCCTGGTCTACAGAGTGAGTTCCAGGGCAGTCAGAGCTACACAGAGAAACCCTGTCCCAGAAAAAAAAAATGAAACAAAACGAGGAATGTGTACTAGGTGTGGAACATGCCTTTAACTCCAGTATTCAGGAGGTAGAGGAGGTATATCTCTGTGAGTTCAAGGTTCAAGGCCAACCAGGTCTGTATAGAGACCCTGCCTCTTTTTTTTTTTTTTTAAAAGGAACACATGCTGTAATATATATGATGGTTTCGAATGCTTACTTAAAACTAGCCTGCAGGGGAAACATTAACATGCACACCACAGCTCTGTGTTTACATCTGCCAGGTGGCCAAGGCAAAGAGAAACCCCAGCAACACATAGAACTCTGGCTGAGGGATGTGGATACATGGAGAAGGAATTCTGTACCTGACTTAGGGACAGTGCATAGTAAAAATGACATCATAGTTGCTTGTCTTCATGCAAGACACTGCAGTAGTCTCCTGGGCCCTATAAGATTTCCTTTAGGGAGTGCCGGCTTCATGGTCCACATCTGGTTTGTGGATTTATTCTCAGGCTGCTGAGAGTAATCAGGGAATGAATGGCTGGATCGCTCTGAGCTTCTTGATTATAGAAGTTGCCATTTCGTTGCTGAGTATCATATATGGCCGGGTCTCACCACCAGCTAGAACCAGGGCGGGAACTTGTGCCGATTCTGCGCACAACAAACGATGCAGTGCCCAGCAACGCTGGCCTGCCACAGAGAGGCCTGCCAAATTGGATTAGCCAGCCCAGTGTCTGGCCTAAAGCCTGACAGGTGGACATAGCACTTATTAAATGATCTGCAGGCAGGGATGTTTCAAGTACTTAATCAGCTCTTCATTACCCTCCTCCAGGGGATGCGGAAGCCTCAGCGCCACCCACAGTGAGAAATTACCAATCCCGGCAGGGTCTCTGCCTGCCATTTTCACTGCGGAGCAGGCAGGAAAGGCCCAAGGATGACCAGGCAAGGATGCTCTGCCGCTGAAAATGGAACCGCTTAAGTTGGAGACAGAAGACCCTGGGGCAGGTAAGCCCTGACTCTCCCAGACGCTCAGTGTGGAAAGTCATTCCCTTCTTGGGGCCTCTAACGCTCTGTGGGCCCCAAGGAGCTGAAAACAGTCTTCTAAGGCAGAATGGCCCTTCAGAAGTTCAGAGGTAGGGGTGTGTGTGTGTGTGTGTGTGTGTGTGTGTGCGTGCATGCGCACGCAACTGGGATGACTGTCAACTTTTTGCTTCGTTTTGGATTCTGTTGCAGTTGTTCACTCTCTAGGGAAGTCTAGCTCCAAACTGCCATATGCCATGCCCCAAGGGCCTGAGGAGGGCATCAGATCTCCTGGAACAGGAGTCACAGAGTTGAGAGGTGTCATGTGGACAGCACATGAAGTATATGTAGAATGCATGTCACAGATAAACATGTCACTTTATGTCTCTGTAGATGAACAAGGCTGGTATTGTGCAAATGTAGCAACTAAGGTTACATAGAAGTCTCTACTCTTTGTACAATGTGGTGGGGTCATTTAGGTTCTCAATTTTTTTTCTCTGCTCCAGCCTGCTCCCCACCCCTGAAGAGTTCTTTCTCTCTCTCTCTTTTCTTCTCTCTCTCTTCCTTTCTTTCTTTCTTTCTTTCTTTCTTTCTTTCTTTCTTTCTTTCTTTCTTTCTTTCTTTCTTTCTAAACAGGGTTTCTCTGTGTAGCCCTTGTTGTCCTGGAACTAGCTCTGTAGACCAGCCTGGCCCCAAACTCACAGAGATCCGCCTGCCTCTGGCTCCCAAGTGCTGGGATTAAAGGCGTGCACCACCACCACCGGCCAGCATGTGAGTTCTCTCCTTTAATAACCTGTCCTTGTTTCTGCTCTGCATGGTCCATGTTCCAGGAGTCCGTTCTGGAGATGCCAACTATGATCAACTATGTTCCAAGAGAAACGGGGGAGCTGGGTGGATGACACCCCCAGTGGAAACCCAAACAAGCTCACCTGCAAGCTTCTCCTCAGATTCTGCCTCCCAGGGCTGGAGAGCGGGCTCGGTAACACAGTTTGTCTGACCTAGGTTCTGTCCTCAGCTCAGTGGCTGGTGGAGTGGCAGGTGGGTGGGGGGATGGTGAGGGGAGGGCAGGCAGGCTTCTCCCTGCTCCAAGCCTTCTGTCGCGCATCATGTAGAGTCTAATCCTGCCCTGGCTCTCATCTCCTCACTCCACTGGACCGTCTCTTTCAGATCAGTCGGAACATTTTGTTCAGGTGCCAGTGTTTTTACTTTTGATGTTTCCCCTAAACAGAGGCCTCTTCTCTGCGGATGAGGTGCTGTGCGCAGCTTCCCATCTTTCTGACTCCACGGGAAAAGGAATGAACCGATAGGAAAGGGGTCCCCTGAAGCTGCCGCTGTCCTCCTGAATCAGAGGTACAGGAGGGATAAGGACGGCTCCCTCCCCTCCTCCTGCAAGGCGGGAGGCACTCGGTTCCCATTCCTTCTTGGTAGGAGCCAGTTTCTTACCTGATTTATTTGCCACCCTGGCGCTCTCCTCATCTTTCTGATTAATAGTTTAGTTGGGGGTTCTGGGAAATTTACATCCAATGGTTACCATAGCAACCAGCTCTTTTGCACAAGATCCCATAGAAAATGCATTTGGGGCCTTCTGAAGGAGCTGGATTTACAGGGACCTTGGCTTCCACCAGAGCAGCATGGGCAGGTATAAGCCACTGATACAGTAAGAATTATGAACGGGTGGGCACTGCTCCGGCTGAACCGTAAATCGAGAAGGACGGTTTTAGTGCCTGCTCTTCTGCTTTTCTTTGTCTTGCACTGGACCCCTCCCTGCCCATCAGCATTCTCTCCAGAAAACTCGTTTCCCATGGGATTAAAGGAACAGACAGAAGAATGTGTGGCAGGTAAAATGAGCCGCCGAAGCTGCACCTGGCTGCCTTGGGCGCTAGTAACTCCCTGTCCCTGGATGTCATAGTTGGGGCCTTTTGGTGTGGCACAGAGAAGACAGCACAGAGGGTAGGGTGGGAGTGGCATGTGGGACCTCTGGGCTTCTTCCAGCCCTGGGCAGGGACGGTGGAACTGAACCTACATGTGAGCCCAGCTCTGGGAGCCCTTACTTACACAGAATACCAGATTCAGGCATTTTAGCCTCCAGAGGCGTCAGTGTCCTCATAAAAACAACACTGAACACACGGCTGCCTGGCCTGCAGATGAATGTATGAATTCCTCAAGGTTTTGTTAGGTGTGTAGGCGCAATTTATTAATCCTGTATGTGGTCTTTTATTATCATAATAAAAACATTTTTCAGAACATGGCCAAATAACAACCGAACTGGGAATGGAAAAAAAAAAAAGTCATTGCTTGTAAAACCTTATGCTACACCCTTGAGTCATCCCGTGATGACAGGGGAGGCATGCAAGTCTCCTACAAATCAGGTGGAAACAGTGCGCTGTGTGGTATTGGACACAGTCCTGCTAAAAGGGACCCCTCCGCCTCTCTGTGGATCTACTTTCTTACCCATGCAGTGGGATGGCCAACTGACTTCAATCTCAGGCTGACTGATAGGGGCAAGGTTAGCGGAAAGATATTTGTAGTAATTGATTAGTAATATCTGCCCTGGGTACCACCTGGGAGGAAGAAAACACATACGTCGTATATCTGTCATCCTTGGACCAAATGGCTCCGGATCAAAGAGGCTTGATATTAAGTCACTTCAGATATTGTTTGTCTTCAGTCTTTCTAGGCCTTTCTTTAACCTCCGACTTGTAAAATCCTGGGGAAGCTGTGCCCTTGTTGCTTGACCACCTCATTACAGTTTCCGTTCTGAAGAAGTTGGTCTGTGTGAATGACCTCAGAACTGCCTAGAAAGAGGGAGATGTGCAGTCTGGCTTGTGAGTGACCCCGATTAGTAGAGGGACAAAGGGTAGAAAGTTGGGCTGGAGAGATGGCTCAGAGGTTAAGGGCTTCTGGCTGCCCTTCCAGAGGTCCTGAGTTCAATTCCCAGCAATCACAGGGTGACTCACAACCATCTATAATGAGATCTTGTGCCCTCTTCTGGTGTGCAGGCAGACATGCAGGCAGAACACTGCATACCTAGTAAATAAATAAATCTTTTTAAAAAAGGATAGAAATTCTAGGGAGCTCCTGGCCTGCAGTAGCCTGCAGCAGAGCACAAGCAATATAAGGGACTATTGTAGTGAGTGAGGTGTGTGTGTGTGTGTGTGTGTGTGCACGCCTGTGCCTGAAATCATAAGCATACTACCATTGGTCTCTATTCCCTAGTTAGCCCCTTAAAAAAACAAAACAAAACAAAACAAACAAAAAATATTATTTTTTTGAGACAGGTTTCGGTAAGATGCCCAGATTGACGTTTGAAGCTGCTCTGTAGCCTGCGTAGCCCTTGAATGTATAGTCCCTACTGCTTCAGTCTCCTGAGTAACTGGCGTTTCAGGCTTGCACAACCAGGCCCGGTTTGTTGTAGACTTTTGAAATGAGAGCAGTGGATGAGTGTAACAAGTCTTTCTCTGTCTCATCAGCCTGCTCCCAAATAATGCCATGAAGCCTTAATATTAATTATGAAAGCTTGGCCTTAGCTTAGGTTTGTCCCACTAGCTCTTATAACTAAATTAATCTGTCTCTACTAATCTACCTTCTGCGGTGTGGCTCAGTTACCTCTGCTCTGTACTGTATATCTGACTTCTTCCGAGTCTCATTTGTGACTTCACATTGTCCATCCTGCTCCTCCATGTCTTGCTTGAGACACCGCCTTTCTTCCTCCCAGAGTTCTATCTCTGCCTGGAAGTCCTGCCTATACCTCCTGCCTAGCTGTTGGTCATTTAGCTTTTTATTACACCAAACACAACAATACATCTTCATATAGTGTACAAATGTCCCACAACAGATGGGCAGCTGCAAAAGTGGGTGGAATTGGTCTTGTGGGTTTATTCTGGGCACACAGCTGTGCCCCAGCTGGAGATGCCTCTTTGGCAGCAAGAAGCTGAGCTTTTCAAAAGAGAAAGATCCAGCTGTGTCAAACATCCTCTACTATTTTCCCAAGTTCCTCTACTTCTGTATCCATGATTACACTGGTCTGTCTTAAGTTATATGTGTCTCCTTAGACCACCAGTATCACTCCAGGGGCTGCCATGTTCTTTGCCTTCCAGTCGACTCCTTGCCATGCTTCAAGGTCCAGATTCTGTGGACATGTGATGACATGTCTCCAGCCCCTTGGACCTGCAGAGTCCTGCATCACCTACCCGCTTCCCTGCGTCTAGGCCAGCCATGTGACCTGACTTCTTGGCAAATCCCTGCTGCGCTTGGCTCTGGGTGACCTGGACACAGCCGAATGAAACATCTCAGAACATACTCATGAGAAGGGAAACAGGCCAGTTCAGATCCTGGAGGAGAGCAGAGATCAAGGCAGAGATCAAGACTGTGCCTAAACCATCCACAGAGGGCCGCTCACGTAGGACAGGCTGTGTAGAGAAAGTGTAAAGTCCTGAGGTGAATGTGTGCTATTGACATGAGCACAGCCATGTCAGGGATGCCAGTGCTCAAACCCATGGGAGTGGCAAAGCCTTCCTCTGGGCGAAGTGAGAACAATGACAGTGGGTACAGAAACCATCAACCCCAGCTTCCTCCTCCAGCCTTTGTTGGGGACCCTTGCCAAAGAGAAGGCTTATATGAATTCTTTTTTTTTTAAAGATTTATTTATTTATTATGTATACATATACATTATTCTTGGTATTCTGTCTTCAGGCCAGAAGAGGGCACCAGATCTCATTACAGATGGTTGTGAGCCACCATGTGGTTGCTGGGAATTGAACTCAGGTCCTCTGGAAGAGCAGGCAGTGCTCTTAACCACTGAGCCATCTCTCCAGCCCCTTATATGAATTCTTATTCAATTCCTGTGTATCCTTGGGCAAGTCACATAAGCTGGATTCCTGCCTTAGTTTCCCCATCTATTTTTCTGCAAAATGGTAGAAATAACCCTCTCTTGCAGGGTTTTATCTTTTT
Organism: Microtus ochrogaster; assembly: GCF_000317375.1. Classification (NCBI taxonomy): domain Eukaryota; kingdom Metazoa; phylum Chordata; class Mammalia; order Rodentia; family Cricetidae; genus Microtus; species Microtus ochrogaster. Next base: position 40,773,597 of record NC_022031.1, read on the forward strand.
ACTCTTATTTATATGTATTGTGTATGTGATGGGGGTGTACTATAGTAAACACGTGAGGTCAGAGGTCAACTTTCAGGGAGCAATTGTCTCCTTCCACCAGGTGAGTTATAGGGATTGAATTCAGATCACTTGCCTAATGTCAAGTTTCTTCACTGAAGGGACACTAGCCCACTCGAGCATGTGGCTCTGGCAGGCCTTGTCTTTCTCCCCCATTCTGCCTCACTAAAAACCCTTAGGTTGCATCCCTAAAGCTAGCCACCAAGGTCTATCCTGTTCTTTAGCCACTTCTCCCGAGGCTGACTGCCAAAGTTCAGCAATCAGAAGCCCCCTTTGGCTCACCTAATTAGCATGCCCAGTTAAAACTAAACACCTCATCCTAACACGGGGTCTCCCCCTTTACAAATGCCCCTGCCACCCTTTGCCTTGTCCCCTCCCCATTGTCCCTTGTCCTCTATGCTAGCACCTTCTAACACAGACCTCCCCTTTTTCTCTTCTTAAAAATTACCCCAGCGAGGTCATTTGCAGGTGCTTTTCTGCCAGAGTTCAGAGGGCAGCCACTTTAACTTTTCTTCCCTACTTAACAAAGGATCTTTCCATGAAAACAGGTGTTTGGGTGGGGTTTATGCCTAATCCCCTGCTCTCTCTCTCTCTCTCTCTGTCTCTCTCTCTCTCTCTGTCTCTCTCTCTCTCTCTCTCTCTCTCTCTCACACACACACACACA
>NC_022031.1:40774417-40780457 GCF_000317375.1 Microtus ochrogaster
AGAGAGAAAGAGAGACAGAGAGAGAGAGAGAGAGAGAGAGAGAGAGAGAGAGAGAGAGAGAGCGAGAGCGCATTTACAGTGAGCACCCTTGCAGGGTTTCAAAGCTGAAGTGAAGTAGATGAGGTAGCTACCACCCTTCAGAAACAGGAGATTTACAGTATGCAGTAAGGGCCTAGTAAGTAGCAGTGATTATGATTTGTTTTTTAAGATAGGGTGTTCTGTATTCCAAGCTGGCTTCAAGCTGAACCACGTGGCGGAGGATGACCTTGAACTTCTGATATTCCTGCTGCCACCCAAGTTCTGGGTTTACAGGTGTGGGTCACTATCCCCAGCAATTAGGACTTATCCCAGTTCTGGTGCATTCTGTATGGTTGAACCAGAATCCTCTAGATCAATTATCTATGACTGTGTAACAAATAACTCTAAAACTCAGTGGCTTACACAGCCATTATTTTCTCCAGGTTGCTGTAGGTTGGCGATTGGGGTTTGGCCTCGGAGGGCAAGCCTGTGAACTCATCTGTGATCATTTGTGTTTCCTATGGGGAGCTATTAATCAGCTGTAGATTGGTTTTCCTGAATTTGGCTGAGCTCACATCCATGTTTAGGGCTTGGGTTGTGACCATGTGGTTGAGCCATTAACTTGTACCCACCAGCTGTTCAGTCTGGGATTATTCTTGGGGTGGAGACAAGGTTCCCAAGCAAGGGAGTGGCAGGCTTCCAGGCCAGCTGAAGGGAGGGCTCGGAACTAGCATAATGTCATCTCTGGCCGAAGTGGATCATAAAAGCAGGGAAGTGAAAATGGACTCCAGTCTTGGTAGGTAGAGCCATAAAGTCCTCAGGAAAGCAGTAGATGAAGGGAAATCATTTTCGTACCTTGAGTTTATCCCCTGTGGGCCCCAGTGAGGAACTGGGGAGAAATCTCCTTTTTTTCCATTTAGTGGTTCGAACTTATTCTTAGATCTAGTCTAATAAAATGAATTTCACACTTGGATTCTTCACCCACTAACGAACACACTGCTCTTATCGATGCCTGGGACAAGCTCTCAGGCAGCCAGGATTTCTAGTTCCGTTACCTTCAAGTACAGTAATTGTTAATTACTGCTCTATTTGGTTCGGTTGTGTTTGCCAATAGTCAATTACATATGTTAGCTTTTCTTGTGATCACTGGGGCTTAGCCAATATTGAAGCTCGGGCCGAGGTTTTGTTTCAGAGATGTCTTTTCCAAGGGAGTTAAGGAAAACTCTTGTTCGTGAGTTATTGAATATTAGCCTTTATCTGCTTATTCCAAAAGGCTCCTCATTCACGCCTGCAAACTCCACAGTGCTCAGGCTGAGCTCTTAGAATTGAACTCCAGGCTAAAGATAAAGCCTCCCCTCTGCCTGGAGGGACCAAACCCTGAAAGGTGGACGTGAGTGAGAAGGGATTGTGAGCTCACGGTGGCAGAAGTTGGAGGACATCAGCCTCTCCACCTTCTTCAGGGCCTGTCCTTCCGTGTACCTGATTCCTTCCTGGGAACTCTTCCTCCCAAATCTTGGCTTTCAGGTGATGAGCAGCCTGGACTGTGATCCAGTACTAGTGCTTGTTGTCACTTCTGTATTGGACATTCGCTTCTACTTCCATTCAATACATCCACCCTGATGTGTGACTTCCTGCCACCATGGCTTTCACAGCCTTTTCCCTCTGCCTAGATCACCTAATCTATGCCTCGGATGTGAGGCGATTTGGCTGCGACATCTGTCACCCCATTGATCGCCAGGATTGATTCGGCTGATCTGGCTGGCTAGGCGGGTGTCCCCTTCCTCCCTCAGCGCTCCATGTGCGTCCCTCCGGAAGCTGCGCGCTCGGTCGAAGAGGACAACCTTCCCCTAATAGAGGAGGACCCGTCTTCGGTCAAGGGTATACAAGTAGCTGCGCTCCCCTGCTAGAACCTCCAAACCTAATCTATGCCTCCTACTTTGTATTCACCCAGGTGTGATCTATCTGAGTAGCTGGGAAAGAAGTTGGCAGTTTCTTGATTTCTTTTTTCCTCTAAATCCATCTAGTGGTACTTGCTTAGGTTGTTAGGTGTTCTGGCTCCACCATAGGGAAGATTCAGGCGCTTAGCAAACAGGTCCTTGGTCCTGATATCTTACTGGGCTGTGTGTGCTTCTTCTCAAAGACCGCACTGGTCTGTTCGGCCCTGCATCTCTACTGACAGCATCATGTCGATACACCAGCAGTTTCTTCAAAGACATTTCTGTTTCTGGACCATCCTTCGGGTGGCAGGCTGTTGAGCTCAGGCTGTGGCCTGAGAGGCCCCATTTTCAAGGAGTTCTTTTTTAAAAAAATTATTTATTTTTATTTAATGTTAATTGGTTTTTGCCTGCATGCATGTCTGAAGCCCTGGAACTGGAATTACAGACAGGTATGAACTGCCATGTGGGTGCTGGGAATTGAACCCTGGTCCTCTGGAAGAGCAGTCAATACTCTTAACCACAGAGCTATCTCTTCAGGCCCTTCAAGCAGTTCTTGATTCTATTTTGAGGCTGCAGACTGACAGTGCATCTGAGTTGGACATGTGAATAGTTACATCTGTGCAGCAGCGCACCCACGAAGCACAGACTGATAAATGACTTATTCCTAAGAGCAGAAATTCATATACGCCACCCCATAAACTCATCGTGAGACTATAGAGGCATACGGGCATGTTAAAATCACACCAAGAAAAACAGCCCAGGAACTTTTAGGGTATAGGAGACTGGGGAAGGGAAAGCCCTCACGTGGATCCCAGAAGGACGCGAACCCCTAGCGCTGTGAAGACAGTGGCTCCCACTGAGCTGTTTGTTACCTTGTCAGTGGGAACAGAGGCACTGATGCACACTGCCTCCCTCAGCAGACTAACCCCAACTCAGGCCAATCTGAAGTCCATGGAGTCAACACTGGAAAGAATTTTGGGACCAGCCAGTTCATGACGCCGGGCTGGAGATACAGTGCAGATGTTTTAGTACAGGGTTAGAAAGACTAGAGGGCAGTCGGTGAGATTGCTCATTGGGTGAAGACACTTGTCCCAACCCTGACCACTGAATCCCGTCCCCGGGGACCCATGGGGTAGAAGGAGAGAATGATTTCACAGTTGTCTGCTGCCTTCCACACACACACAGTGACACACAAGAGCCTCCCTCCCCATGCTACGTAAAGAAAATTTCATTAAAAACTTTGGTTTAAAGAGAGAGAGAACCAGGTGTGGTGGTACATGCCATTAATCCCAGCACTCAGAGGAAGGGGCAGGTGGATCTCTGCGAGTTCCAGGCCAGCCAAAGCTATACAATAAGAGACCTTCTTCTGCCCGGTCCTCCTCTCAGAAGGAGGCAGAAGGCACTGAAAAGAAAGAAGACGTAGTCAAATGTGGGTGGAGGGTCTGTGCAGACCCACTGAAATGGGGAGAGGGTGGTAGCAGCGGGGCCCTTGAGTATGACAGAGACTTTCTCATCAGATAAACTTGACTTTGGGAGCGAGGGTGTTAGACAATCGGCAGTCACCAAAGTCACCCCAAGTCAGTGACTTCTGGGTCTTTGTCTCATAAACTTGAAGAATAAATTATATGGACAAAGAAAGCGTGGGTTTTAGAAGGAGATTTATTATAGGTGAGACTTTAAGAGAGAGGGGACAAGTAGGGTTCCCACCAAGCAAGAGTGGGTCCCAAGCAAGGGTCACCAAGGGCCCTACCCTAGGGGTCAGTAAGACTTTATTGGGTTGAAGCATAGGGGCTACGCTGGTCAGCCCAGTTATCCTCCCATAGGGTATTCATGCTCTTCATCCTGGTGCTGGACTGGAGCTGCGGACACACATAAGGGGCCATTTTAGTGACGTATTTGATCACTTGCTGCTTCCGGGGTGTGCGTGTTCAGTTGGTTGTGTAAAAGGAAGAGGTGAAAGCAAGGGACTAGAGCGCTTCTCCACCTTTCCTCTCTCGTTTGTCAGGTGAGATGTGGGTGGAGCTTCTAGGGATGCCCTGGATGGGATTACAGCCTCATCAAAAGGTGAGATCAGGAGCTTAAGACATGCCCGTTCCTTCTAGACTGGGTTTCTGTGAGATTCCTTGAGAATTGCAGGTTTGCAGCTGGGGAGGGAGAAAGGCCATGTGCTGCTGTAACTGTGCTGGAATCTATGCTTCTCTGCTGGACAGAGAAGCCGGCTGGGTTCCTTTCCGTTCATGTCCCCAGAATTTCCCTTGCCTTTCTAGCGACCTCAATCTAACCACGGGGCATGTACATCAAGGGCCTACAGGCAGAGAATCCCAGCTGCCCCTGGGACCTCAGCTTGGTTCTTTGCCCACTGTTGATGCGGCCTTCTCAATACCCATCTGCCTCCTTCCTGTTTGAACCTGCACTTTGGATGTCTGTCTGTCCATTCCCAGTCCCTGCCGCCCCCCCCATCCCAGGATTTATTTATTTGTATCTGTGTGTATGAGTGTCTTGCTTACACGTATGTATGTGCACTGCATGCCTACCTGGTGTCCTGGGAAGCCAGAAGAGGGTGCTGGATCCCCTGGAACTGGAGTTGCAGGTGGTTGTGAGCCACCATGTGGTTGCTAGCAATCAAACCCAGGTCTCTGCAAGAGCAGCAAGTGATCGTAACTGCTGAGCCGTCTCTAGCCTCCTTCCCTCAGTCCTGCTTCTTTGCCTCCGCAGCTGGGCCCAATTCCACAGTGTCTGCTCTCAAGCCTGTGACACTGGAAGCTGTTTTCATCAGCGACTTTCCTGTTTTGTTCCTTACCAAAAAGGGACTCTATTTATATTTCTGTCATTCTACAGGAACCTCTAGAACTTCGTTGGTGTCCTCTGCACACTCTGTAACATATATACATGTTTATTTGTTTACTGTTATGTCTAGTTTGAGAGTTAATAGCGCTTAAGATGGGACTGAAAGAGCCATGCTTGCCTTGGTGAGCTTAACAAGGAAAGTAAGAATACCAGGTAAATTGCTGCTATTGAAACAGCCATGTGGGGTAAATTTTATTTGATAAATTCTGACTGTGGAAAGGCATGATTCTCTGTTCAGCTGTTTCTGACCTTGCATCCTCACAACAAAGGTACTGCCTATTCCAAGTGTTGCAGGTTAGGTGGGGACCACGTTAGACAGGCTCCTGCCTTCCTCAAGCACGAATTCCAGCTGTAGAGATAGGGAAGGGAGTCAGCCGCTCAGTTAAATAACATGTCAAAGTCTGTTTATTTCCATGGCTAGAGGGGTATTTATGAAGGCCCAGCCTTAAAAATTGTCCAAATATGAAAAGTGCTGAGGAGCTTGAGGGGGATCACACAGAGCTAAGCAGCTTGACATTCAGCTACCAGGGACTCAGGATTCCCTTTTATGGGTTTTTAGTCTCACTGACAAAAGAATTTAAAGTGGACTCAGAAGGAAGCTTGAGGACCATCTATTAGAGTTGGAGAGGAAAAACTCTAAGCAGGCAAGCTATAAATCCTGGAAGCTGCCGGGAGGGACATGGAGAAAAGGAAGAAAGTCGTGCCTTTTTAGTTACGGTCCGAGAAAGCCAGCATGATCACCAGCGTGTTCAGCTGTCGGCAAACAGCTGCATTGGGGTGGGGATGGGGTAGGGTGGAGTGGGGTGGGGAGTCTCTTTAGAGAAAGAGCGCTAGCATCCAGAGAGTCCGAGCAAGCATGCTTAGGATTTTGGACAATATCCAAAGAAAAGATAGAAAAGGACAAGTTACGTTTTTTTTTTCTTTCTTTTTCTGTTGTCTATCATTGGAGTGTCATAGATTGTACACACTCAAGGGGAGGGTGCTTGTTAGTGACAGAGAGAGGTCGCTCTAAAATATGCTTTGTGAAAGATAAACAGAGCTAAACAGCAGTAAGGGTGTATTTAAATTAGTAGTATGTTTTTGTACTAGAGAGTTTGGGGTCTAGCACCAACTGAAGTCATCTCTGATCTGCAGAAAAGTAACTGGGCATTTTTTTTTTTTTTGATTTTTCGAGACAGGGTTTCTCCGTAGTTTTTGGTTCCTGTCCTGGCACTAGCTCTTGTAGACCAGGCTGGCCT
>NC_022031.1:40780557-40787973 GCF_000317375.1 Microtus ochrogaster
AACTCACAGAGATCCGCCTGCCTCTGCCTCCCGAGTGCTGGGATTAAAGGCGTGCGCCACCACCGCCCGGCTGTAACTGGGCATTTTAAAGGAAGTAGGGTATGGGGATGTAACTTGGTTGGTAGAATTCTTGCCTAGCATGCATGAAGCCCCGGGTTCAAATCCCAGCATGGCATATACCTGAACCACATGTGGTAGTGCATGATGGTAATCCCATCACTTGGAAGGTGGAAGTAGAAAGATCAGAAGTTCAAGGCCATCTTCAGCTGTACTGTGGGCTAGAGGCCATCTGGGATACATGAGACCCTGTCTAATAAAAAATGAAAAAATAAAGGGAGCAGAGTCAGGAGAGAACAGATGCTCGGTAGTCAGGGGACGGGGTGAATAAAAGGGTTGGTCCTTATGAATGCTGATTGTGCCACCTACATCTGTTAGCTGCAGTTACCAAAGCTGGGATTCCGTCCTCCCACAGAGACCAGAAGCAGAGGCCTTGTCTTTTCTGATGAGAACATTCTAAAGCGATCACTTCCAGGACTTTGAGAAAGGCATTCATGAGTTGCAGGATACACACACACATCCCAGAGAAATGCAGACACCATAGTAGGTATTTTCTAGTAAGTGCATGCTCTAAGAAAACAGACATCCGGGGGTCTAAGATCAGGTGTGGTTGAGGCAAAGTTCCCAGTGCTTTCTTATGGATGCTTTTGGGGAGGCAAAGCTTACCATGTCAGGTAAACTGCAGAGCCCATTTGGTATAGGCAGGCAGGGAAATGCGCTTCAGGTAGACCAGATGCTGTAATAACCCTGGCCAGGTGGGAGAAGCTGGGATGGGAGCTATTAGATTTCCCAGGCCGTGTAAGGAGACAGACAACAGAAAGAGACTGGAGTCTGACCTTCAGCAGATGGGACTGTGTTTATTAGCACACTGTGAGGGGCAGCCTCTCTCTTTCTCTTGGGTAGCTGAAGGGTCCACCAGGGGAAACAGTTGGTTGAGACCCTTTATAGGATGGCGTGAGGGGCTTAGGAGTGAGGAAACTGTTTCAGCATGTTTATATATATATAATACAATATTCTGTCTTTGTGTATGTCTTCAGGCCAGAAGAGGGCACCAGACCTCATTACAGATGGTTGTGAGCCACCATGTGGTTGCTGGGAATTGAACTCAGGACCTTTGGAAGAGCAGGCAATGCTCTTAACCACTGAGCCATCTCTCCAGCCCTTCAGCATGTTTCTTTCCTGTAGTGTCTCCTTCCCAAAGTTGCTTGCTGAAGGTGAGACAGGCTATCCCAACAGTCGTTCTAGGATATCCTTTTCTAGGGTGAGCAAGTGTTTTTGTCACTGTGAGAGACACCAGGACAAATCTTAAGAAAGCATTTAATTGGGAACTTGCTAACAGTTTCAGAGGTATAGTCCATTATCATCACGGTGAGGAGTATGAATGCAGGTAGGTGTGGCACAGGAGAAGCAGATGAGAGCAATATCTTGGGGGCTGGAGAGATGGCTCAGCGGTTAAGAGCATTGCCTGCTCTTCCAAAGGTCCTGAGTTCAATTCCCAGCAACCACATGGTGGCTCACAACCATCTGTAATGAGGTCTGGAGAGCAATATCTTAACCTGTAAGGAGAGAGAGAGAGAGAGAGAGAGTGAGATTGAGAGAGAGAGAACAACCTTGGCCCTGGCACGGGCTTTTGAAACTTCAAAGCCCACCCCCAGTGACACACTTTCTCCAACAAGGCCACACTTATATGAACCTATGGAGATCACTCTTATTCAAACTGGTCTGGGGGGTCACTCATAGACTCACCACTTTGACAATTAATAGATTTTTAACAAATAAGAGGCTTTATTAAATATTGACTAGGACCATGGATCCTGGCCAGGTCTACACCTGAGACACATCTGAAGTGGGAGGTGACGTATGCTGTAAATATGTTTTATTGCCATTGGTTAATAAAGAAGCTGCTTTCGGCCAATGGCTTGACAGAGTAAAGCCGGACTGAAAGAGATACATAGAGAGAGTAGGCAGAATCAGAGAGAAGCCATGTAGCCTCCCACAGGAGACAGACACCTCTGCTTGAGCCCACTGCAACCTTGCCAGTAAGCCACAGCCACATGGCGATACACAGATTAATAGAAATTGGTTAATTTAAGAAATAAGAGTTAGCCAGGAATATGCTTAAGCTATTGGGCAAACGGTATTGCAAATAATATAGTTTCTTTTTTTTTTTTTTCGTTGTTTTTTGAGACAGGGTTTCTCTGTGGCTTTGGAGCCTGTCCTGGAACTAGCTCTGTAGACCAGGCTGGTCTCGAACTCACAGAGAGCAAATAATATAGTTTCTAAGTGATTATTTTGGGTCTAAATGGCCGGGAACAAATGAGCAGCCTTCCCCCAACTCACACCCTCGGAATACAGCACCAGATTACATTAGTCAGGGGCCTGTAAAGGCAAAACGTACAAGGTTTTTTTCTTCCTGCATTCATGCAATCAGAGGCAAGCACACAACCTAAGTGTGATCAAGCACACCCCATGCTGTTAGGGCAACCAACCTTGTTTACAGAGGTGAAAACCTGTGGTTGTTATCTTACATGAGCAACAGCCCCCCAGCATCCCAAGAAGTTATATAGGTTAGAGGAATTTTTGTTTTATAAATCTCTTAAGTACAGTCATTAAAACTTAAAACATAACTTTCACAGTGGGAGCCTATGAAGAAATGGGCAGGAATATTTAAGGATACCCAGCATGCATCTGTGCTGGTGCTTTGAGACCACATGGAGAACTATCAAACTCCCAGGTTTCAGTCTCAGTATGTTAGATAAGGAAAGATTGGATGGAGTGGTGATCCAGACAGGCACTCACGAGTACTTCAGGTAATGCTGGCCTCACAGTGGGAGAAGCAGGGATAGGAGATCTAATAGCAACTCCAAATTACCTTGTTTTTTTTTTTTTAAATCTTTTTATGGTTTATTTAACTTTATTTTATGTGCATTGGTGTGAAGGTATCAGATCCCCTGGAACTGGATTTTCAGACAGTTGTGAGCTGCCATGTGGGTGCTGGGAATTGAACCTGGGTCCTCAGGAAGAGCAGTCAGTGCTCTTAACCGCTGAGCCATCTCTCCAGCCCACCCTGATCTTGAGTTAGAACTCAGAAGAGCAAGCCAAGTTAGCAGTGAAGATCTGTAAGCAACTGCCCTGGCAGAGGGTTTCCTGGGCAGGGTAGGGTGTATTTATATTATCTCACTGAGAGGATAATTATTCTTCCCATCTCCTTAGCTTGTCTTCACGTCAATCAGCTTTCCCAGCCAGGTGACCGGCAGATCCAACCGTATTAAGTCTTAAAGGAGGAGACAGTCTTTATAACCTTATATAGACTGTCACGTCTCCACCCAGGGTCAGAGGTAGACTCCAGGTTCTAGTCTTCTGGCCAGGAGGAAGTAGCTTTTCATTAACCTAAAGTCACCTACCCTTTCATATCATACTTTAAATGTTAAGGAGAGGAAGCACTGATGTTTTCCTTTGTAACGTTACCAGGGAAACAGGAGGTGAGGCCCAAAACTAATTATGAGGGAAGGGTCTATCCACAACGGCTTCTAAGCCTGGATATTTACCTAACACTTTAGTCAAAGACTCACTGGGTAGATAGAACTGGCCATTGGTGATGGAGGATCCTGTGTCACCGGCTATAAGATGGGGTGAGGGGAGAGAGGGGAAGGGAGTCCCTGGCTGAGAGGCTCTAGGGTGCATTCCAAACTGCACGGGCCGATTTGCAGTCAGGCTGTTTTTCACTGGGACAACTTTATATATCATGCTTCAGGGTGAACAGCGACCTGGACGTATTTACTTAATGACATGGGAAGCCAGTGAATAAAATAATTACAAAGAGTGACAGGTAACTTAATAGAAGGGCCTGGAAGGAGGATGGGGGGAGAGGCAGGGTCAGACGCATCAGGATCTGAGACTGTGGAGAAAGGACCCATGAGCGCCTGAGAGTAGGGGGAGTGGGGATTTCATTTCCCTCTGAAGGCGCGCACTCCCATTGCCCCGTGGAATCAGTTTTGATTTAATAGAACCTGATATTTCTGGAAAACATCCAACCAAACTGGCTGAGACTCTCGAAGTCATCAGAGCCTTCCTCTTCTCCCGGTCTCTCCAACCCCAGACCCAAATTTCCCAAGGAGATAAACACCCCACTTCAGATTTAGATTTACATTAGAAAGAGGCCTTAATTACTTCTGATCTCCCACGCCTTTGAGGAGCTGATTTGAGCTTTTCAGATGCAAGGAGTGTTAATTGGCTAGGAGGCCCAGCTGAGCTAAATCACCCCTGAGCAGGAAGGAGGTGGGGAGGGGTTTGAGAGGAGGGCTCTGAGGCGCTCCCCAAGTTTCCTGGAGAGCTGGAGAGGAGTGTGAGAGGAATTGACACACAGTTGGACTGGGTCCAGTCCTTCAGGCTCCTTCAGGCCCCCCTCACTCGGTTGACAAGATCTCATCCTCTCCTGCTGCCTCCCGGAAGCCTTCACACGGCATCTAACCCCTGGCTTCCCAGCAGGCTGTGCTCTCTTGGCTCCAGCTTCCCAATTACAACTGCCTGGGATGGTAGTCTGGGAAGTGGGTGGCCCTCTGCTGGGATACGAGTCGCTGGTTGGGCATTTTCTCTTCATACCTGGGCAATATGAAAAGAATGAAAACAGAACAAATGATTATGATAAAAGCCATCACTCATCTCACACTGTGCCTTCTCAGAAGATTCCTGCCAGAGTAAATGTCCTATGTAGATCACTACAAGCAAATATTTACTTGTGAGATTATTGAGTATTTACTCCCACATGAGGTTAGGCCCCCTGTGTGTTTAGCTTGAAGGTGTTCTATTTGTAGCAACTTTATACAAATATAATGGATATAAAACTGCAGTGTAGTGGTTTGGAAGAAAATGCCCCCCATAGTGAGCACCACTATTAGGAGGTGTGGCTTTGTAGGATTAGATGTGTCCTTGTTGGAGGAAGTGTGTCACTGTACGAGTGACCTATGAGGTCTCCTATGCTTAAGCGATGCCCAGTGTGGAACACAGTTCACTTCCTGCTGCCTGAGAACCAAGATGCAGAACTCTCAGTTTCTCCCCCAGCACCACATCTGTCCGCACGCCGCTATGTCCTGCCAAGATGAGAGTGGACTGAACCTCTGAAACTCTAAGCCAGCCCCGGTTAAGTGTTTCCTTTTATAAGAGTTGCTGTGGTCATGGTGTCTCTGCACAGCAATAGAAACCCTAACTAACACATGCAGATTTAAAACGCTGAGTGAAAATGAAATAGGACCGAAATGATACCAAGGCACTTTGTAACCTGACTGCTCAAAGGATTGACAAAGAAAACCTTCTGAAAAGCAGCAAGAGGGTCAGAATGGGTGGCACACATCATCCCAGCAATTGGGAGCCTGAAGCACAAAGTGCTTACCTAGCACATGTAGGGCTGTGGGTTTAATTCCCATCAGCCACCGCAGCAACAGCAGCAGCAGCAGCAACAACAACAACAAAATACGTCATGGTCATAGTGTTACCCAGAAGCCAAGTTCATTCTGCTGGATGGGCAAAGAGAAGCTGTACAAGAAAGACAATAAACCAGGAGGCAGAGAGAGCAACAGCAGCAACAACGGTTTTATTGAGGCTGGCTGGTGTCTCTGATGTGGATAGGAAGGAAATCCAGAGTTTGGAGTTTTCTGGGGGGCTCTGGGTTAGACATTTTATAAGACCCCTGGGTCTTTCTCATCTTCTCTCCAGAAACCTTTCCCATTAGAAAGCACCCCCCCACACACACACACACTTAGAAAGCCCACGGTGTTTTCCTACCTGCCTATAATTCTGACTTTCCCACAATAGAAACAAAGGTCAGAGAGTAACAGAATTTTCAACAACATTTCCTATGGAGGCATACCTTGCTCAGCCTAAGCATGGGGCGGTGGTGGTGGGGGGCCTTGGTCGGGCCCCAATACAGTGGTGAACAGACTTCCATTGACTCCCCTGGGAGGCCATACCCACTCTGAGGAGTCAATGGAGGGGTCGGGTGAGAGGAAGGTGGGGGAAGCAGGATGAGGGGAGGGAAGGAGAACTGGAATTAATATGTTAAATTTAAAAAAAGGTATAAATACTTAAAATTAAAAAAAGGTTACGCTGTAAACTCTACCTCAGGATTTATAAATTCATTGGGTATGGTTAAAAAAATCTATAAAATCTGTAACAAAATTTGGCTTTAAACTTGTAACAAAAGGCTTATAATTAAAATCTAAACATGGGCATATATATGTGATTCAACTCTTGTTAGGATATATGTGTATGTGTGTATGTATCTTGGATTCAATTCTGTGTGTATATATGTGTATACAGCTTGAATTCAACTCTGTGTGTATAACTTGGATTCAACTCTGTGTGTATGTGTGTGTTTGTAACTTGGATTCTACTCTCGTTTAAAAATATAGAGAGAGGAAAAAAATGTAGAGATCTACTAGGAAAACAGATGTTATAAATAGCAACCATGTGGCTCTGTTCCATTTTGGCTGGTGACCTCATCAGGATGTAAGCATCCATATGGCTGGCAGCCATCGTTACTAAGGTTAAAGAGTACACGTCACGTGACTTCACCATCTTAAGGCAACCACATGGCAGAAAGTAACGATCGTCAAACTTCTTAGTCCTAATGAGCTCCTAATGATATCATTGTATCTCCTTTTAGACTAGTTTCAGATAGTTTAGATTAGTATGGATTTTTGTATGATGATAGAAACTTAAGGTTATATTTACCGCAACACACTATATATGTGATTCGTCTCTGGTTTAGAATCTACTACATATGGTGGTAAAATTTTAAGATTTTAAAGGTCTATTCAGATAAATAAAAGCTGATTTAAAACGTATGTCTAACTACTTACGTCTTTGCTAACTGTGCAATACCAAGCTACTAGAAAATTTAGATCAGTAACTATATGTTTGATAATAAAGTATATTTGGTAATCAGGATTTATAAATTCCTAATGTCTACTCAGGTTCACAGTAATATTTGTCTACATCCTTTGTCTTTAAGCTTTAGCTACTTGGATAAACTAAGCCATACAAAAAACCCTGCAATATTCTATAATGGATTGCTATAACAGGATCAGCAAAGCTGCCAGTCCCTCTGTGGACTATATGATTTAAAAGCTTTATTTCAATACTAGAAGAGCTTCCATTCAAAAATTGTTATTTTTTTAAGGCTAAACCTAGCAGGTATGGAATGTAACATCCTGGTCTTACAAAAACTACTCCCTCTCCCCCATCAGCCCGTAGAGCCATCAGGGCTCCCTGACCTGTGGGAAGTCCAAGGACCGCCCACCTCCATCCAGGTTTAGTAAGTTGAGCATCCAAACTGCCCAGGCCCCCCCAAAGCCAGCACGT
>NC_022031.1:40788339-40794758 GCF_000317375.1 Microtus ochrogaster
CAAAAAAAAAAACTACTAACTTGTTGTAATCTGTTAAGAATAATTAAGACATGAAAATTAATAGTTGCCTTATAAATATTCAAATTCTTCAATGTGTTCAGAAGTATACTTGTAGTCATACTAAGTACTAAGGTAATTAATTACAGAAATAAGCTTTACTGAGCCTTAAGCACATAACTAAATCAGGTATACTTAATGGATAGGTAGATGGTCCTCTAACTCTTCAGAGATCTCCTGAATATGGCATTTAAAATGTTTAATAAAAAAGCTTTTCACGATAGAGAGAAATGCCAGCTCCTGGCAGCACCCCTAATCCTCTCCCAAGAAGATGAGTGGGTACAGAAGAACCCCCCTGGAGCTTGCTTTAAGTGTGGTAAAGATGGACACTGGGTGAGAAACTGTACTTCACCTTGCCTGCTGCCAGGACCCTGTTCAAACTGCGGACACTGGGAGTTGATTACCTTGCTTTGCCTAGACAAGGTAGGCTGGTCCCCTCAAGTTCCTAGCCCACAGGAAAGTCTGTTGGATCTTCTGGAGCTGAGGACCACAGAACCTAGGTGACTGTCCAGGTAGCCAGCAAGTCTCTGTCATTTTTAATCAGTTTGGAAGCTGTGTGGTCTATTTCGTGCTTACTCTGCTGAAATTTATACTTCTCAGATCTCTGACTGTGTTGACAACTAGGCTAGTGATAGTTTTGCCAGTAAAAGCAGCAACAAGGCTTCAACTGCCTTCTCAGTTCTCTGCATCTGTAGAAATCAGGATTCAGGCCTCACTTTGTCCAGGTCTAGACATAGTTTACCTCGTTCCCAGAGTCAGAAAAGAGATAAACTCACAAAACAAATTTCAAAGTAACGTTTTACTCTTTATTTAAAGGAACTCACTTTATAATGATTGCTCTCAGTAATCAACCACCTGTATCCATGGTGAATGATTAGACAGAAAAAAGTAAAGTTTATCCTGAGGACAGGATAAAGGTCTGACAATGCATCTTAAGGTGTGTAAATGCGATCTGTAAAGCTATAAGAAAGTGATTTAAGATATATGCAAAAATGAAAACTATTTCAGATCTCTTTCCCTCTCTGCTACAGTTATACGAAGACTCAGAAGGTTCAGCATTTTCTTTTTTAAAAAAATAAGTCTTTTGGGGGCTGGAGAGATGGCTCAGAGGTTAAGAGCATTGCCTGCTCTTCCAAAGGTCCTGAGTTCAATTCCCAGCAACCACATGGTGGCTCACAACCATCTGTAATGGGGTCTTCTGGCCTGCAGGCATACACACTGACAGAATATTGTATACATAATAAATAAATAAATATTTTTTAAAAAGTCTTTTTTGTTAATATTTATTTATTATGTATATACTGTTCTGTATGTGTGTATGCCTGCAGGCCAGAAGCGGGCACTAGACCTCATTACAGATGGCTGTAAGCCACCATGTGGTTGCTGGGAATTGAACTCAGGACCTTTGGAAGGGCAGGCAATGCTCTTAACCTCTGAGCCATTCTCCAGCCCAAGGTTCAGCATTTTCACATTAATCAATGGAGTTCTGATGAGCTATTAACAGCTCTAGTAAGCATTGGCTACTATTACCATAGTCACAGGCTCAAGATTTTAAATTTCCTTTGGTTGTCTTCTAAGTAGAGACTTAGAAGGGCTTTTTATTGTGCTAAAAACACGTCTCATCTCCACACCCAGTATTCTGGAGAGGAAAGACTGCATCAGACTGCTAACCCAGGATCATTTGGCCCCCAAGCTTCTACCTTGACTCAAAGATATGACTCTACTGCCTTTTCAACAATGTGGATTTCAGTATGATTACAAACAATGATAATGCTTATTTGGCTGGGGGCCTCACCCCAGCTCCTGACATAAGCTCCCTACCCTGGGTGTTGCCTCCAGTCCAAATTCCAGCTCTGAGAAAGCCCACCAAATGGTGACCCCTCCCCCAGGAGGGTCAAGACCACTCCCACAGGCTATTTAAACTGCCCCCAGAGAATGAACAAGTGGTTTTGTGTGGTTTCCCCTTCTCTCTCTTCCCCTCTGTAATGATCTGTCCTGTCTCTTTAAGAGACAAGCCACGCCCACTCCCTCCCTTGTCCACTGAGGCAGGCAGATCTTCCTTTCTGCCTACCTCCCGAGGAGGCAGCTTCTATCTCTTCTCTCTCTCTCTCTCTCTCTCTCTCTCTCTCTCTCTCTCTCTCTCCCTCTCTGCTCTTCTCTCCTCCCTTCCCCCTCCATAACCCATTAAATAAATGTCCAACCTCACTCTGCATAGCATGCCTATCCGTCTGTCTCTTGCCCGCTGCTGCCACGTGGCTTGGGACCAGCCGCCCAGGATCAGCCGCCTTTGGAGACCTATGGCGTGGCCCCATGCACGGTCCCTGCCTGGGACTGGTTGCTTTTGGGACCTGCTGTCCCCTGCCTGCCACCACATGGCCTGTTGCCTGCTGCTGCTGGGAGACCTGCAGCGTTTCTGTGGCTGCAGCTGCCGGGGATCCTGCAGCATTTTTAATTAATCCATTTCACCCTCTCCATATTTCTCCAGGTCCACCCAGGAACACTCCATTAAACATGGGCATTTTTTATTTCGGTCTGATTGGGATTATTTGCGTTGGCAGAGAGGAGAGGTTCGTCTAAGAGAAAATACTTAACATTGCTAACATACCTAAAACTTAACCTTTTTGTAAACTTAAAAATTCTTGTAAGCTTTAGGGAATTGAAGCTTTAAGTGAATCCATCACTTAAAGGTAAAATGGAACTGGGTAGTGGTGACCCTCACCTTCAATCCCAGCACTTGGGAGGTAGAGGCAGGTGGATCTCTGAGTTTGAGGCCAGCCTGGTCTACAAAGCTAGTTCCAAGACAGTCAGAGCTGTTACACAGAGAAACTCTGTTTCAAAAAAAAAAAAAAAAAAAGTCAAATGGACTCCAGGTAAGTATTCCTGTTAAGCAACAGCCCAAAAGGGTGGAATGGTGGGATCTTTTCCCCTTTCCCTGACCTTGGGACGCCCTCCCCCAACCACCAGGGCGAGGGGTCTAAAAGTATCAGACTGAAAAATTTCCTCCTAAATGCCTTAACTTTATCTTCTGCTAATATGTATCTGTTTCAGCAACCTGCCACCTCTGGGTGTTCCCTCATAATCCGCATTGTGGACAGCTTCAGAGTGACTAGCCCCAGGTGGACTAGCCTCACAAACTGCTCCAGCTGCTGCCTGCATATCCCTAGCCCCAGATGGTCCCACAGAGCCCGGACAGCAAGTGAAACAGCCTGCTCTTCCAGGACTTAGCCAGCACCCCAGATTTCTTGGGTCCCCAAAGATGTGGACACCTCCAGACAATAGGAAGCGGTCTGAGGAGCATGGCACCCCATTCCTGCCTCACTGGTCATCACTTCCTGTTTCTTCACCTTTTATAATAAAGAAAGAAGGAATACTAGCCCCAGCTTGCGTTCAACGACTCAGTGCCCATAGCTCCATCATCACCAGGGCCTGTTCTCCCACTCTCCATCTTTCTGTCTTTATCTCTCATGTCCCTACTCCGAGACATTTCACCCACCACATAAACCCTCACACTTGCTGCTTTTACAGAGGACCCGAGTATAGTTTCCAGCACCCACACTGGTTAGCTCACAAACACATGGAGCTCCAGCTGCAGGGGACCTGATGTCCTCTTCTGGCCTCCACAGGCAGCCATATGACACACATGAATAAAAAATTACAAAATTTTAAAGAAGGATAAAAATGGCTTTCAATCCTGAGATGGTAGTCAAGTTATTTTTTTGCTAGATCTAACATGCCCATCAGTCACCATGGAGCACTTGCAGGGTGGGAGTAGGGGGAAGGGAAATGACCTGATTTCTAGGAGAGAGACAGTGGGTCTGGGGTCTAACAGTAGGCAATGTGCTGACCATTCGGGCATGAGGAGCTCGGTTTGTATCTCCAGCACCCATATAAAAGCTGGTATGAAAAAGAAAAAAAGTAAAAAATAAAAAAAAATAAAAGCTGGTATGGCAGTGTGTACCTGTAATACCAGTGCCAGGTGGGGCAGAGACAGGTGGAGCCTGGGGACTTGCTAGTCATATAGTGTAGCCAAAATAGCAAGCTCCAGGTTCAGATAGAGACCTTGTCTCAAAAAGTAAAGTGGAGAGCAATGGAGGTAGATGCCCAAAGTTAGCCTGTGGCCTTTTCACAGACAAGTACAGGTGAGTACACACACACAAACACACACACATACACACACACACACATACACACACATACATACACACATACACACACACACAGAGAAGGAGAAAGAGAGAGACAGAGACAGAGGCAGAGAGGCAAGAAAGAGAAAGAGAAATAAAAAACAAAGCCACAATAAAACCATTTTCAAATATATAAAAGCTGAGAGAATTCAAAATTATTATACATACCCTAAAAGAAACAGACATTAACCAGACAGAAGAAAATTACATCCAGTAGAATTATTATTTCACAGAAAATAAGGAGTTTTAGAAATGGAAGCTATATATGGTAACTATATTTCTTACATTACTTAAAAGCTTTTTAACGATAACTTGCTATTCACACGAAGTAATTACAGTTTAGTATAGGGTTTATAGTATGTGTGAAAATGAATGGATAGCAATAGCACAAATGTTGAAGAGTAGGAAAATATGATTGTAAGGTTTTAAAAAGACATTTCTATTGTTTGTGTATGTGTGTCTGTGTGTGTGTATGTGTGTATCTTAGATAGATCACTATTGTGACGAAACACCATGATCAAAGCAACTTGGGGACGGTTTATCATTGAAGGAAGTCAGGTCAGAAACTCAAACAGGACAGGAACCTGGAGGCAGGAGACGCACAGATGTGCAGAGGCCATGGAGGGGTGCTATTTACTGGCTTGCTCCTCTTGGCTTGCTCAGCCGGCTTTCTTTTTTTTAAATATTTTTTAATGATTTGTTATTTATTTTATGTGTGAGTGCTCTATCTGCATTACAGCTGCACAGCAGAAGAGGGCATCCAATCTCACTAGAGATGGTTGTGAACCCTCATGTGGTTGCTGGGACTTGAACTCAAGGACCTCAGGAAGAACAGCCAGTGCTCTTAAGTTCTGAGTCATCTCTTGAACCCCCCCTCAGCCTGCTTTCTTACAGAATCCAGGACCATTGGACAATAGGGTGGGGGCCTCTCCCATCAATCACTAATTAAGAAAATGCCCTACAGTCAGGTATTGTGGAGGCATGTTCTCAATTGCAGGTCCCTCCTCTCTGATACTTCGACTTGTTTCAAGTTGGCATAAAACTAGCCAACAAAGTGTGTGTGTGTGTGTGTGTGTGTGTGTGTGTGTGTTTTCATGCATGCTATAGCATGCATGTGAGGCCAGAGGACAACTTGAGGGAGTCTGTACTTCCCTTCCCATCAAACTATAAAGCAATGACAGAAAAATCTTAGTAAATCCTGCGGTAACTCAGTGACACATACTGCATTGCCAAGAAACTCACATATCAAAATTTTAAAAAGATGAAGATAGACTGAATTTTGAATCAAAGGACATGAAAATAAAGCGCTAGAGCTGTGGTTTGGCACTAGGGTAGCACGCGAAGGGCGATGATGCTGGGCGCCAGGGCAGCACGCGAAGGGCGATGCTGGGCACCAAAGAAACCTGTTATAAGAATAAAGACCTCAAATGGGTGTCCTCAGCTCCTACCTTAAGAAACTAGAAAGGAGAGAGCCAGTGAAATCCAGAGAAGACAAAGAAAGGAAATACAATGAACAAAGTAGAAATCAGTGAATTTGAGAAGAGAAAACCTGGGATTGCCAATGAAACCCAAAAAGTGGCTCTCTGAAAGGAAAAGCAAGAACAATAAGCCCGTGACCAGATCGGCCAGAAAGATAAGATCCAGGTTTTCAATATGAACATAAGGGGTGGCACTGCAGATTCCGCGGATGACAAAGGTTAATGAGATAATGTGGCAATGAATTCAATATCATAGATGATCTGAACATATTCAATAAAGGACACAAATTACAAAATCACGCTCAAGGAAGAACCCAAGCAAGCTGTAAAGGAAATTGAATTTTCTAGTTGTGAAGCATCCTACAGAACATTCCACAGACACATAAACCCAGTTCAACATAAACTCTTCCCAAAACTTTACAGTGGCAGGGAGTGGAGTGCAGAGTGGGCAGGGGGTGGAGGGCATAGTGGGCAGGGGGTGGAGGGCACAGTGGGGAAGAAGTGAAGGGCATAGTGGGCAGGGGGTGAAGGGCAAAGTGGGTGGAGGGCACAGTGGTCAGGGAGTGGAGGGCACAGTGGGCAGGGGTGGAGGGCACAGTGGGCAGGGGTGGAGGGCACAGTGGGCAGGGTGTGGAGGGCACAGTGGGCAGGGGGTGGAGCGTACATTGGGCAGGGGGTGGAGGGCACAGTGGGCAGGGGG
>NC_022031.1:40794897-40795710 GCF_000317375.1 Microtus ochrogaster
GGGGTGGAGGGCACAGTGGGCAGGGTGTGGAGGGCACAGTGGGCAGGGGGTGGAGGGCACAGTGGGCAGGGGGTGGAGGGCACAGTGGGCAGGGGGTGGAGGGCACAGCTCCATTCCTCTCATGGTAGCAGCATTCCCTCGATACCAAAGCAGATGAAGACATCTTGAGAAAATAGAGATAGTTTGATAATCGAGTTTATGATTGCAGATTGAATCTAATAATGGACTAGGAGGGAACGCATCATGATTAAGTGGTGTTTCCGAAGACAGGCATGGTTGGTTTCACATTCAAAGCTCAATCAATGTGGCTCACCACATTAGCAAACTGTACAAAACAACAACCCATATACCGTGGGGTATAGGTTAGTGGAAAAGTGATTGTATAGCAAGTGTGAGTTCAACCAGCATTTAAAAACAGAAACAGAAACAACAACAATAAAAAAATCTTATTGACCTCAATAAATACAGGGGCAAGAAAGTGAAGAACAGCTACATTGACTTCTGATGAAACTCTTAGTAAACTAACAAGGACAAGATCTTCCTCCACTTCATCAGGGACATCTCCCAGATCTCCAAAGCAGCAGACTGAATGTTTTCTCATGAACATCAGGAACAACACAGGGCATCTCATCTTCTTTTTCTATCAAAAATTCTGTCTGTTTAACATTGCTATTGTGTATGCATGTGTGCATAGTGTGGGGCATGTCATATGAACATATGCATGTGTACATAGTTGGGGTATGCCATATTCACACATGCATGTGTACATGGTGTGGGGTATGTCATATGCACACATGCATGTGTACATAGTGT
>NC_022031.1:40796761-40802101 GCF_000317375.1 Microtus ochrogaster
ACATGCATGTGTACATGGTGTGGGGTATGTCATATGCACACATGCATGTGTGCATAGTATGGGGTATGTCATATTCATACATACATGTGTACATAATGTGGGGATGACATATGCACACATGTGGAGGTCAGAGGATCACTAGGAGTCAATTCCCTTTTTCCTCTTCTATGTGGGTTCCAGGGATGGAACTTAGCATGGCTTGGGCAGCAAGCACTTTACCCAATGAGCCATCTTGCTGGCCCACGGGGCATCTGCTCTTGCCATTTCTACGAAGCACTGATCTTGGCGGTGCCGACCAGTGCCACTGAACAAGGAAAGAAATCAGAGGCACCCAGCCTAGGAAGTGAAAAAAACAAGTCTTCCACATCCCACATGCTCATTTATGTGGAAATCTAGTGAGGTACACCAGAAAGCTGCTAGAAATAACAGTATTCTGCATGCAATAGATCATTCTACAGAAATCCAATGTTTGCTACATGCTATCAACAGATAATTGGAAATGGAAGCAAAAAGAGAGGACCACTTACAACAGCACCAGGAGCCCTCTAAAAACCATAAATCCAAGAAAAGTTATGGAAACCCGTTCCCGCAGACCATAAACCATCAACGAGAGAAATGAAGGAAGACTTGAAAGTCAGAAGAATCAATTCTCAGAGTCTGTTCTTTCCAGCATGATCTATGAATAAAGCAAAATGCCAATGAACATGTAGAGGCATTTCAAAATTAATATTTAGATTCCAGTATTCATATGAAAAATTTGAAAAATAACTGTTACCACATAAGGCTCAGTAGGTTTGCCCCATGACAGAACAGAGAGGCAAGTTGGTGGCAGAGACGGAACTTCATTTTGATGGGACAGTTGATGGGAACATGACGCACAACTGTCTGAAGGGTCATCATGCCGAGAAGCTGATTTAGGAGCAGTTTATAGAGGCGATGGGTAGCCACAGACTGCTGGCTCCTTCTCACAGGCGACTCATATCCAATCTTCATCACCTGGTCATCAGACCTAGTATACGTCTGTGCATCTCAGGAACAAAGATGCTTATCTCTCTGGGATACTCTTATTAGGGACTTGTTTGCCCATATTCGATTTCTGACATCTTACAAAATAGACAGAGTAGAGAGAGGAGCTGCCCCAGGCTTTGGTGCTGATCACCAAACTCATGGTAATGAAAGGAAACACACTTTACCTGATTATAGTGCAGGGCAAAGGTCATATAAAGTTGAACTGTGGAGTTGGGCCTAGATCTGGTCTCAGTGCTCAGCTTCAGAACAGAGTTAAAAGGGTTATACAGGGAGGAGCACTGGGACATTTTGAGGACCATGGACATGGTGTGTTAACAAGGGCTTCCTGAGTACACACTACAGCAAACGAACATTATCACTGCCAGACTGAGAGATGCTTGGTGTGTAAACGTGAGGACTTGCGTTTCTCCTCCAGCACCTGTGCCGAAAAAACAAAAAACACAGACTTGGTGAAATCCATTTGTAATCATGTCACTGGAGAGGTGGGGACAGGAGAATCCCTAGAGCTCACTGGCCATTTGTCTAGCTGAATCTGTAAGCTCCAGGTTTGGCAGAGGCCCTGACTCAGAAAACAGGTGGTGAGAGATTGAGGAAGATGTTGGGTCCCACCCGACTTGTCGGTCCCACCATACTTAGGGAGGAGTGAGAACTGAGAAAAGAAATCAACAAGAGACAAGATGGAGTCGGGAGGACACCCAGTGAGCATTGTGCTCCGCCTCAAGTTTGTTGTTCCAGGTTCTTACAGACTCACATCCAAAGGGGGGGCAGACAAAAAGACTTCCTTACCAACGCAAAGAACAAACAATTTGCCTCCTTACTTCTCAACACCTGACAGCCACGCCCTAAGTCAAAACATCCTGATGACTGGCCTTTGAGGAGCAAGCTATCCAGTAGCCACACCTTACTTAGGTCAAAACATCCTGTTGCCTAACCTTGAAGGAGCAAGGAGAGGTCTGAACTCTCTGACCTTTAGTTGAGGTGGAATGGGATTTGCTTCTGTGGGCCTCTAGAGGAAGACACACATGATGACTTAGGGGCTCCCCATGTCCTTGCATGCAGCACATGCAAACATGCATAATATACTTCATGTACCGTTGTTGTACATACGCTGTATTGCTTAAAACTATCTCATTTTATTTGAATCTTAATCTCTCTCTTTGGTTTTCAGTTCTGACACACGTGGGTTGACAGCCACAGCCCCAGGAAATTGAAATTCCTTCTGATAGCCTCTGCAGCCATCCTGATTTCTTCACTTTCTTGCTTTTTGGAAGCCTCGTGTCTCCTATACTTCCTTTTGGCCTCTGAGCTGTTTCTAGGCCAGCTGTCTGTACTTCCCTGCCGCTCCTGAACCATCCCCAACCATTGGAGGGCTTGTGCTCATCAGTTGACTGATGCCCACTCAGGCTTAAAAAAACAAACAGAAATACTGCTCACTGTTGGGTGTGGTGACTCTCACTTTTAATTTCAGCACTCCGGAGGCAAAGACAGGTGTATCTCTATGAGTTCAAGACGTCAGGGTCTACAGAGTGAGTTCCAGACTAGCTTGGGCTGTACAGTGAGACCTTGTCTCAAAAGGGGGCCTGAAGAGAGGACTGAGATCGCATACTACTCTTCCAGAGGACCCAAATTCAGTTCCAATAACTCATATCAAGATGCTGACAACTACCTATAACTCCAGCTCCAAGAGATCCGATTCCCTTTTCTGGCTTCCATAGGCACCCACACATGTGGAAATGAATTTTGAAAAATCTTTGAAACAGCAACAAACCCTTCTTCCACGATACCTTCACTTTTTAGCACCTTGCCAAGGGTTTGGACTCTACATTTATGGTCACCTTCTCCCTTCTCTGAACACTCATGTCCTCATCTATGGGGACAAGCTCTAAAGCATACTTAACCCTAGAGGATTTTTTTTTTTAAAAAAAGAAAACTCAACAACATACAAACTAATCAGCATAGTTTGGGGTATGTATTAGATAGAATTCCACATAGGTGGTCACCATCACATGGTGGCTGATTTTTTTCCTTTAATTGCTCTGCTGCCATCCCTGTCTCTCCAAAGCCCTCTGGGCTGGTCCTGCACAGCATCCCACACACTGACGTTAACTCTTTATTAGCTGTCTGCTGACTTTCCTAAATATGACTACCTTGAGGACTGGCTGGAAAAAGTCATGTGTGAGGAGGCATCAAGTCCCATCCCAGGGGCTGGAGACTAAGAAGGTAGAACTGGAATTGGAGGTGAAAGAGGCAGAGAGATACCGGAGGAGAGTGTGAAGGACCCAGGCTTCTGAGCCTTCTGCACCAGCACACGGAGCCCTGTGACCTGGAGCACGGCAGAAGAGTTCTCTCTACTTTCATTTCTCTGAGCTATAAAATGGAATCTAATACACCTGAGGTGCTTGCATCATTTTTATGCCACGGCACAGCCCTGCCCAAGTGAGCTAACAGCTCTGAAATAGTCCGAGGGCACTGTGTGTCTGCTGGATCTGGCAAATAGCAGGGTATCCAAGTGCAGGGATAGGAGAAGGGGAGACAAGATGCAGGAGCAGAAGGAGGGGAAGGGAAGTGGGTGTAAGCCAGGGGACAGTGATGTCATCTAGTTGGACCACTCTGTGGGTAGAAAGAAAGGTTTATTGGGGGATCAAACTGCTGGGGCTGAATCTTGGGGTGGGGCTGTGGAACAGAGAATAGCAAAACAGTGTCGGGGAGCCTTGTCAGTTTTAAGAGGACACATAGAAGGGAGTGGGGTGAGGGTGGAGCAGCATGAAAGTGGGAACAGCCTGAGGGATGTCTTGGGGACTTTGATGCTGCAGGCTTGATTGGGTTAATCAGGAACAAGACACCAATTGCTGGACGAAGTTGGCTGTGGGGCAGACAAGAGGAGAAGTAATGGCTTTTCCTGACAAACAGAAACCTGCTTTCTTGAGGAACGTTGAATTTAGGTTTCTATTTTCCTGATTGCTATCCTGTTTGTCTGGAAAGAATCTAGCCTGAGCTGCGACCAGACTGTCCTTTAGAACATTGTCAGTAGCACTTACATTTTGGGGACCCATTTGGGACCAAACAGTAGGGATAGCACCTGGGATGGAGGGAATGGGACCAGGAGAGAGGGCTGCTGGTTGCGGGGTGTGGGCCAGGCTTCTAGGCCTGAGAGCTTCTTAGGTTGGAGGGAAGGTCTCAGTGAGGGCATGACTATGGATTAGGAAAGCCAGGAGAACTGTGTGTGTGTGTGTGTGTGTGTGTGTGTGTGTGTGTGTGTGTGCGCACATGCATGTAGCAGAGTGAGATTGAGATATGAGGGTGCCAGGGAGGGAGACTCCCAGGAGGACTGCAGCTCTCAGAGGCGTGAACCTGGGAGGAGGAAAAGCAGAGAAGGTTTGGAGGTTTGAAATAGCTCTTTGTTTTTTTGCTTTACTGAAACAGAGAATCTTGTTATGTTACCCTGGCTGCCCATGTCGTCCCAATCCTCCTGCCTCTGCCCCAGTGGTAGGATTACAGGGATGTACCACCTTACCCCACCTGTGAGGTAGCTCTTGGGGCCAGCAGGAAGGTTACAAAAGACAAGAATAGGCAGCACCAAGCAAAGATGAGCACTAGGGGCCCAGTTCATGGGTATCTTTAAAAGTGGGCTAGTTGGCCAGTTGTCTCTATAGCCTGTCTTGGTTTACCAAGGACCAGCTCGTTTTAAAGCTGAAAGTCCTGTATCCAAACTCTCCGAGCCAGAAAAGTCAATCATGAACATCCTTCTGAGCAGAGGGTAAAAAATGCTGGGCTCCCAGGGCTCTGTGGACCGGGGCTTACCCTGGGTGCAGCTGGGTAGAATGGTGCCTTAGGCATCCAGGATACAGACTGTCTTCCTGGGACACGGCTAGTACTTGTCTGGCGAGCCAGGGTGGGCACTGAGTACTCCCGCCAAGCTGTTTCCTTGCACTGGATGACTTGAGAGAATGATGTTTGAAGGGGACACAGTGTCACGGGACATTAAATGTTTTATTCCTTTCCTCCCGACATTGCCTAGCCTGGCTCCGGGGAGGTGCCGGAACCTGTGGGTTCCTGTAGTACTAAGAGCCGATGGGAATCGGGCGCTTCAGTTCCAATAGTAGTATTGGATGGTATTTTTCTGAGGGGTCATATGTAAGCTCAGAGGGCGTGGGGGAATGAAATCAGCCAATCAGCGAGGACCAACTGATTTCATTCCACCCTCACGCCCAAGTCACCTTCCTTCTTCTTCTTCTTCTTCTTCTTCTTCTTCTTCTTCTTCTTCTTCTTCTTCTTCTTCTTCTTCTTCTTCTTCTTCTTCTTCTTCTTCTT
>NC_022031.1:40802201-40805753 GCF_000317375.1 Microtus ochrogaster
CTTCTTCTTCTTCTTCTTCTTCTTCTTCTTCTTCTTCTTCTTCTTCTTCTTCTTCTTCTTCTTCTTCTTCTTCTTTTTTTTATTTTTTTATAAATTGTTTGTTTGTTTGAGACAGGGTCTCTAGGTCAGTGTCACAGATGGGCCATGTTGGACACGAATGATCACCTTATATCATCCCACAGTGTCAGGATTTATGGAGTAACAACAAATTCACAAGGTGTGGTTGTTTCAGTGGCAGCGATCTGCCAGCTATCCCTGCTGTCCTTGGCCAGCCCAGCTGAGGCAAACACAGATTCTTTCATTCCAACCTTAATTGCCAACAGTAACTCCATGCTCGCGCATTTACATACCGCACAGTAAATATATCTGTGTACCTATTGTTTTAATTACTACTCTGTTGCTGCGAAGAGAAACCACGACCAAGACAGCTTCTAACTTCCAGAGGGCAGTGACTCACCCAGCGCCACCCTGCCAGGCTGGCCCTTGCCCGCCTCGTCCATCCGCCAAGCTTGTCTGCTCTCTCCTCGTCTTTTCTCACTTTGTCTTGGGAGACAGTTTTGCTCCTTGACCTCTGACCTCTTGACAGCTGTGATTAATGAGGAAGCCTCCCGCAGACACGACTTTCCGCTGAACCCAGTTTAAGGCAAACAGATTAGGCTGTTTAAGTCAGAATAAGGCTGTTTAGCAAAGCTGGATTTGGCGATAGTGGAAATTAAGGAGATTAATTTAAAGGTAAAAAGGGAGTGACAAGCCGAGATCAACACCTGGAAACCCCTGCAGCCTGTATGAAGCCTTAATTGAGAAGTATGTGGGAGACTCCATCCGTGAAATTCAATTATCATGCAAGCCAAGAGGAAGCGCTTCCCTGGGGACGAAACCCGGCAGCCGCATCCAAACGACCCCACCTGTCTGTTTTCGTGTCGAGAGGGCTGAGAAAGCGTGCCTGGGTGATGAAATCTAGACAGCATGCATCAGCGTAATGAAAATTTCCAGGGGTCCCTTCCTATAATGGGAGCCCCCCCTCCACTCTCCCACCTTTTGTCAGCTCTGCCACTGGAGACTGATGGCAGCCGGCACAGGTAACCTATCCTGACACTTCATTGTCCCAGCATCAAAGCAGGCAGGGCTAGATGGAGTTTGCCAATAAAAGCTCTCTAGCCTTGTGCCCCTTCCTCTGTTTGGAGGCTTCTTGCAGGAGCAATCAGAAAAAAAAAAAAAAAGCACCACCGTAATGATTACAAATGAGCCTATGGTAATTGACTGGCTTGTTAGCTGCAGGGAGGGGTCCAGTATGTCACAAGCTGGGTGGGGACCTCCTCAGTTCTACCTTGGTCCCCTGGGTTCTGCAAAGATTGACTCTTGCAACCTCTGATCTTGAGGCAGGTAGGCTGCACAGAGTCCTTTTGGGCTAACTGCCTTGCGGTACCGGTGGTGAAGAAAATCTTTTTCCCTTCTAGAGCACAGAGGCTCATGTAATCTGTGAAGTGCCTTCCCATCCATCAACTCAGAAAAAACCCCGGATAATGCTTCCCATTATACAGAGGAAGAGGCTGAAGTCAGGCGATTGATTGGCCTCATCGTTTGCTGGATTCCCTTCTAAGGTGCAGCACCAGGCTGTCCATTTAGAGCAACAATTCTCAACCTGTGGGTCTTGAGCCCTTTGGCTGGACGAACGACCCTTTCACAGGAACCAAATATCAGATGTCCTGCATATCAGATATTTATGCTCCATTCATAACAGTAGCAAAATTACAGT
The DNA here is from genome assembly GCF_000317375.1 of Microtus ochrogaster. Classification (NCBI taxonomy): domain Eukaryota; kingdom Metazoa; phylum Chordata; class Mammalia; order Rodentia; family Cricetidae; genus Microtus; species Microtus ochrogaster. The sequence continues at coordinate 40,803,958 of NC_022031.1, forward strand.
TATGAAGTAGCAGTTGTTATGCCCAGTCCACGAGGACCCCAAAAGACCACCAGGGAGACCGACTCACCGAAATGCAAAAAGCAAGGTTTATTGTGTGCACATTACAAGCTGGCAGGGACCTTGTCAAAAGCAGCTGGTGCAGCAACAGCAAGAGGAGGAGCCCCACCCTTCTCGAGGGTATTATTTAAGGGCAAAACCCAGAAAAGTTACATTAGCAAGGTTTGGGGTGACAGGTTCAATCTTGACATTTGCCTAGTAGTGTCCTGGTGAAAAGCGATGGGTGTGTGCTGGCAGGAGACCCTATCTACCACGGTTGGAAGGTCAGGAATTTCCTTTGGATGGTCTGTTCCTGGGTGGTCTCAGTTTGTGGTCTTTCTCGGAACTGGGTATTGTCTCAGGGTAAACTACTGAGACTCAGGCCTCTGTTGAGTTTGTCATGGCTGGGTCCTATAGCAGTGAAAATAATCTTATGGTGGGGGGGTCACCACAACATGAGGAACTGTATTTATTAAGGGGCTGCAACATTAGGAAGGTTGAGAACATTTACTTTAGAGGAAGGCTCAGTCATGGGGAACTGTAATCTGGGGGGGGGGGGGGGGGTGGGAGGAGGGGGGGGGGGGGGAGGATTAGACAGAGGGATGTGAAGGTCCCCAAAGGTCAAGGACCACAGGGTCATGAGAGAGGGGTGATGTGGGAGAAGTCAAGGATGGGAGAGGTGGCATGGCCCTCTCTGACAGAGTGAAGCCTGTCCTGGTCACTAAAGCAGCACATATGCTCAGCAGAGTGGTTTTCAGAAACAGCTGGTTAAAAAAATGAATGAAGGATGAGAGTGTCTTTTTAAGGAGGCCTCAGAGAAGGCAGAGACATTAGGGAATTTGAAGGAGAAGAGGCAGGTCACGAGGTGTTGACTAAGAGAACAAGAACTCAGAAATGGTAAGACAGAAAAACTCGGCTTGTGGCAGGCAGCCTCGGTGGTGCTAACCACGAGCCTGTGTCCAATGAATCGCTCCCGCATTGGCTCATCTCACGCAGGGTGACAGTCAGGGTGCTCCTTCACACCCAGCCCCCTTTTCTCCACAGCACCGGGAACATTTGCTTTACAGGCCATCTGTGTCGCTTCCTGTGACTTTTCAGATTGCTTTCTCTCTCTCTCAAGAGTGGTTTTGAGTTCCAGTGACTGGATGCAGATCCAGGCAGGCCTAACAGAGAAGAAAGCTGTGTGGGCCTGTAGGTATGTGCGTTGGAAGAGCTGGATCCGATTGGACGTAATGTTCAGTGGATAGTGTGTCCATGAAGGTGGCTAGCGCTGTTGTTTTGAGTGCCTGTGTGCTTCAGGGTGGAAGGGAGGTGCACTGATGACTTTTCTTGACGCTGTGACCACCTGGTGAGAAACTCTGGGGAGGAAGGGTTTATTTAGGCTCATAGTGGGGAAGGCCTGCTTGCTCACACCAGGGGCGATCAGGACTCAGAGGGAGATGAAGTCTAGTGCTCAGCTGTTTGTCCTTTTAATTTCCTGCCTGTGGGATGGTGTAATGGTCTGTCCTGTCCCTTTAAGAGACAAGCCACACCTACTCCCTCCCCTGTCTTCCGAGGCAAGCTGATCTTCAGCTTCCAGCCTGAGTCCCTTCCGTGTCTCTCTCTCAAAGAGGCAGCTTCTATCTCTCCCTTCTCCCCACTTCTCCCTTCCCCCTCTCTGTTTCTGTCTCTCTGCCTCTCTCTCTTCTCTTCTCTTCTCTTCTCTTCTCTTCTCTTCTCTTCTCTTCTCTTCTCTTCTCTTCTCTTCTCTTCTCTTCTCT
>NC_022031.1:40806080-40814689 GCF_000317375.1 Microtus ochrogaster
AGAGAGAGAGGGCCTCGTGTGGCCCTGCCTTTTTAACGGGGAGCGACAGGTATCCGTAGTCCAGGGGGAGCATGGGAGTTGTAGTTTTCCAAAAGAACAACACTCACTCTGCATGGTGTGCCTATCCATGTCTGTGTTTCTTGCCTGCTGTGTGGCTCCCTGCCCAGGACCTTCGAAGACCTGCTGTGTGGTCTCATGGCGTGCCCATATGTCTGTCTCTCCATGTGGGACTGGCTGCCTTGTTGAGGTCTCTCACCCACCACGTGACTCCCTGCCTGGGACTCGCTGCCCCTCATGGCCCACTGCAGCCACTTGGGGAACTGCACTGTCCCTGCCTGGGACTGGCTACTCTTGGGACCAGCTGCCCACTGCCTGCCACCATTTCAGGGACCTGCGGTGTGGTCTCATGGCCCGCTGCTCACTGCAGCCACTTGGGGATCTGCAGCATCTTACCTTACTGTTACAGATGGTGCCAGCCACATGTGGGGTGAGCCTTCCCTCCTCAGTGACACCTCCCTGGGAGCACCTCACAGACAAGTCCAGAGGTGTGTTTTCTAGGTGAGCCTGAACACTATACAGGAGAGTTTACCCACCCTCCCTGGGCTGAAGGGCTGATGGCATATCCTCGGGTCTACTCTGCACTCCTGCCTTACCTTGCCATTTGTGTCTGGGACAAGGGGATGTAACAACCTCAGGATCAGCCTAACAGGCAGAGACTTATAAATGTCTATTGTGAAGGTTGAGAAGATGGTTTAGTGGGTCAGATCTTGGCTGTGCAAGCATGGGGATCTGAATCCCATCTCCAAAACACACATAACAAAATCTGGCTGTGTGCTTTTCATCCCAGTGCCAGGAAGGTGCAGATAGGCAGATCCTGGGGCTCACTGGCTAGCTAACCTGGCTTCAGCAGAAAGCCCCAGGTCCCAACTTGCCTCAAAAACCCAGATGGATGTACCCTGAGGGATAGCACTGGAGGTTGACATCTGGACTACAGAAATGCATACCCACATGTGTGCACGCACATAAACATGTCCATACATGCACATATATACATACAAAAGCTTAAGAGCACATTGCAGGGTCTCATCTACGGAACCCTGAAGCTCAGGGGTGTTTATTCTGAAGCACTAATGCAGATGGGGCAGCTAGGGGTCCTGTTACCCCAAAGGGTGAGGAGCCCCCAGACCTCCCATCCTCAGTCCTTGCTACAGACCCTGTGCATCCTCCAGGCTGACGCTGGCTGTCCTACATGACACAGCGTGATCCAGGTTGTCCCACCTGCAGCCAACCTGACAGATGCGGCTACTGCTTTTTGAAAAAAAAAAAAACCCAGCAAAAATTATGATGAGTTCAGAATTTATAATCTGGCGATTTCAGCAGATATTTGTATGCGCTGCTGAAATGTGCACTTTCAGATCGATTCCACACTGTATCTTTTTCAAATTATTATTCTAAGCTGGCAAAGTGGAGTTTATTACTGATGTAAAAATAATAAACTCTGGAATCATTCATTATTTTGCCCTCTCAAGAGTCTGCCTAGGGTTTAAGAAGTTGAGAAAGTCAGGGCTGGAGAGATAGCTAGGATTGGAGAGATGGTTCAGTGGTTAAAAGCAACTTCTCTTCCAAAAGACTGGGGTTCAATTCCCAGCACCCATATGGCAGCTTGCTGCTGTTTATAACTCCAGTTCCAGGGGACCCAACACCTTCACACAGACATACTTGCAGACAAAATACCAATTCCCATAAAACAAAAATAAATAAAAAATTAACAACAAACAAATTGAGAGTCTAGGACAAACTCAAAATTTCTGGGAAAATATTGGGGCATGATGTGCCCAGGGGCTAATATGGGGGGACTCGTCTGGGGGGCTTGGGAGGTATAGCTCCTCTTCTGGAGCTGTGACATAGTTGCCCGAGTGAAGGACTTTAAGGAGGATGATTGAGTTGTTTCTTGGTTTCATGGTGTTCATGGCAGCTCGGGCAGAGAATCAACCGTGGCAAGAGTGTGCAGCAGAGGAGGCGCCTTCAGAGTGGATAGAGAGCTAAGAGAACCAGGAAGGAGTCAGGGCACGGTGTCCTCTAAGAGACATATGCAGTGTCCTTTCCTCCAGCTAGCCCCATTTCCCAACGTTCCCACTACTTCCCTGTACCAATTATTCTTCTCATGCAGCGTAAGGGAGGCGGGGTTTACTGGGCGCTCATTTCCGAGGAGACCATCCACCACGGTCAGCAAGGTGTGGGAGCCTGAGACAGCTGGTCTCATCTTGGCAGCTGTCCAGAAGCAGGCCTGAGCTGCAACACTCTGAGGCCAGTCCTTGGGGAGCCACCTTTACCAGCCAGGTTCTGCAACCTCCCCAAAAGAGCATCACCGACTGGGTACCAAGTCTTCAAACTCCTGAGCCTGTGGGGGACTTAGCAGATTCTAACCTTGAGGATAGGGTCTATTCATTTCGTGATACATGCAGGAAAATCACAGGGTCGGCGGGCAAATGGAGGCCAAGCAGCCTGGAGCTTAGGAGGGTTACAACTTTTTCAAGACAGATGAGAAGTGGAGATAGCATTTTCCATGAAGAGCAGGAAAAAAAAAATCTCAACTGCTTCTTGCTCTCTCAGCAGAAACTGACCGTGGGGTAGGGAAGGAAGACATAACAAGACCCTAGGACCAAGTAGTTTATAACGTTCACCTGGCACTAACACTCTGCCTGCCACCACATGCCATAAACAGTTGTGAATTTAATCCAACTCAGTTTAGTTCAAAGGTCCCAGTTACCATGCCGAGCCCAAGCTTGATGGTTTGAATAAGAATGGCTCCCATGAGCTCATATTTTCAAATACTTAGTCACCAGGGAATGACATTATTTGAAAAGATTAGCAGGATCAAGAGGTGTGGTCTTGTTGGAGGAAGTGTGTCATGGGGGGTAGGCTTTGAGATTTCAAAAGTTCATGCCAGGTCCTGTCTCTCATTCTGCCTGAGGATCACGATGTAGCTCTCAGCTACTTCTGCAGCATCATGGCTGCTATGCCCGCTGCCATGCTCCCTGCCATGATGCTAATACACTAAACCTCTGAAACTGAAAGTGAGTTTCCAATTAAATGCTTGCTTTTATAAGAGTGATCTTCGTCATGGTGTCTCTTCACAGCAATGGAGCAGTGACTAGGACACCAGGCTGACTCATGAATTCCCCTCCTATACTTTAGGCCCTGGGATTATCAGAAAGCGATGGTCCTTAGCCTGCATGGATATGTACCTGTTATATTTGGGCCTGAGTCAGCTGGATGTGGTGCTTCCTATACTGCAGTCCAGAGAGGAAAGGAGTTATTTCCAAGGCAACGGGGCGAAGTCCAAGGAGGAGCATTTCTCGGAAGTGTGGTACAGCCAGGAAAGCGTAGAAAGATATAAACGAGCGATGTAGAACTTCTATCGGGACTTGGTTGTTTCTACAGACTAACAGTCGGGTTGGCTCTGGAATTGAGGGGCCTGCAGGCCATTGCGCTTACTGCAATGATGAGGACTTCTTGAGATGGGCGAATGGATAAGGACCCTAAGGACTCATGGTCCGTTTCATTTAGGCACTTACTTTTAAAAACAGGCTCAGGCATCACCAATGACAAGTTGTTCCCTATCATCCCAGGGAGCGTGTCTTTTATTCTAGCATCTGTGACTGCTACTATCTATGTATTTAACAATGAAGCAAGATGGCTCCTGTTGTGACATCACCCCACTGGTTAGTCTTAACCTGATCCCTGGGTACCACCTCTCCTCAGACACTTGAAGGTGATCAAGTCTCATGAGACACTGAGCCTGTTAATTTCCAGCTGGTGGCCCAGATCTCTCAGTCATTGGGAACCCCCTGAATCTGGTCCTGTCCTGTTCCTGTTCTCTGACTCTGGGTGCATCTTGATTTCTCATTGTTCCTAGAGTGGGACACAGCGCTCTGGGCTCAGGGTGGGTACCTTCTGGAACAAACCCATTCCTTTCCTGCAAATATCAAGGCCAAGGGATGCTTCTACATCAGTTGTGTGCCTATGGCCCACCATCCATAAACCAGCAACCTGCTTCCACATAAAGTCTCCTGATTTCTCTGTGTATGGGAAAGGGATGGGACAGGCAGGGTCCGGGGAAAAGGGTTTGACCTTGTGTGGGTTTTCACCTGAGAGCACTGTGGGTAGGTAGTTTGACATGCAGAAATCTGGATTCATTCTTGGTCCATGGAATTGGAGATTCTACTTTAGGCAAATCTCTGGGTGGCATATCTGTCTTTTCTACCTTTCATGGCCCCTTGGGGTCTCATTTGGCTCAGTCTCTCAGGCATAAAGTTCTTCCTAAAACCCCCACACTGGCCATGCTGCTCACATCCTGTATTAGGGCTCCTGTTCTAGTTCAGATGATAAATGTTTCTTTCCTAAAGCCTTGTGTGCAGAAGGTGTAGTCCCTAATGGTGCCATTAGGTGATGATAAACACTTTTGTAAGTGGGGCCTAGCAGGCTTGGTAGCTGGGGCATGTCCTTGAAGGGACCCCAGTCTCTCTTTCTTTTACTTTCTGGTAGCCCTGATGTAGTAAACTTTCTTGTTGGACTATCTTTGGACTGCCAGCTGGCAAATAATGACCCTAAGACTTATAATTAATTATGAAAGCTTGGCTTTAGATTAGGCTTTTTCCCAACTAGCTCTTATAATTTAATTAACCCAAACGCTTTTAAATCTATGCTCTGCCTCATGGCTTGGTTACCTCTTCTTAACACAGCTAAGACTTGCTCCAAGTCTGCTGGCGATATCCTTGTGCCTAGATTTTTCCTTCTCTTCCTCTCTCTCCCCGGAAATCCCGTCTATTCTCTCCTGCCTAGCTATTGGCTGTTCAGCTTTTTACTAAGCCAATCACAGCAACACATCTCCATACAGTGTACAAATAGTCTTCAGCCTGGGGTGCAGGGTTCTGTTCCACTACACAGACTCCACCATGATGTTCTGCCTGGCTACAATCCCAAGAAATGGAGCCAAGCGACCATGGGCTGACCCCTCTGAAACTGTGAGCCCAAAGGAACCTTTCCTTTTCAAAGTTGGTTCTCTTGGGTTCCTTATCACTTCAGCAAAAAGCTGACTGACATTTCTATCGATTTCAAGATAAAGTGTAAATTTAGGCATCACGATTTGGCCCGCATCTCTTTTTACCCTACTCCTTTTACCAAGTCCCGCAGTGCTCTTTGAAATGCCAGTCTTTCCCAGCTCCATGCCTTTGTGCACGCTCTCTTCTCTCTCTGGAATTCGATTCTGAAACTTTCTCCCTCCAGACACTTCTCAGCCTCAGGCGCTGCTGTCTCTCATGGAGTCCCACCTAACCCTTTTGGATGGCTCATTCTATGTGTCTGATTTACTGGTCCGTGCAGGGCCCACAGAGTGGCATTATTTCTGAATGTGTCTATGAGGGTGCTTCTGGAGGAGGTGAAACTGGAATCAGTAGACTAAGGAGGTGAATGTTAGTGGGACTTTGCTGATCTGGAGAAGGCGCCGCTAGAGCAAAAGACTGAGTAAGAAACATTGTTTCTCCTTTCTTCTTGGCTGCCTTTGGGATGCTGGACTTCTCCTGGCTTCAGACATAGGTTGTAGCCACACCCTAGGCTGTCCTGGCTCCTAGGCCTTCAGATGGGGCTTGAAACCGCACACCAGCTTTTTTGTTGGATTTCCAAGATGCCAGCAATAGCGCTGGGCTCCTTGCATCTCCAAAGCCGCATGAGCCGATTTCTTCTAGAAAAATCCCCCTATTCCCCTGCACTCTTCAGGACACTTTTATGACCTACATTGGGCTGTCATCACAAGTCCACATGTGTTTTTCTCACCAGACTGGAGTCCCTGGGGCACTGTCTGTATCTGGTTTGTCTCAGGGTATCCAATAAATGCTGCATTGCTAAGGCAGTGGTTAAAGGTCATGGTGCCCTCTGAAGAGCTCCCTGGAGGGAAAGTTGATGGAGAAAGCTCATTCTTCATATGCTCCCCAGGCAGGGCTGTGACCCCCCCTTCCCATCAACAGTCCCCAAAGAATTGGCCCTGACTTTAGAACAGTCTCAGCCAGTGCCACCCTTGGAAAACGTTGTGATTACCCGTTCTCTCGCTACAAGCTGGGTGCCAGTCTCAGGAAGCCGAGGTGGAGCAGCTTCATCGCCTTCATCTGGTAGAGTTTATGGTCTGGGTGTGGGGACAGGTCCAACTGACATGTTAACAGTGTTTTGGAAGTGGGGGCGCAGGACCTCTCTATGGTTAGATTGTCACTGGGTCGGGCGGGGCGGGGAGGGACACCAGGCACAGCAGAGGACCCAGGACAAGCAAAGAGCTGTGTAGGATGTGCTTGTATAGGGAACAGAAGCAGGAGAACAGAGGCTGGAAAGGCAGTGCAGAGGCCAGAACCAAGCAGGCTTAGCATGCAGGCTGCCCCGTGAGCGCTTGGGTCACAGGGTGGAACAGGGTCATGTGTTAGGGCACCGTTTGCTCCGCAATTGATTTCTTGTTTTAAGAGCATGAAAATATTTCTTCCTACAGTTTCTTCTTACTCTAAAGATGCTGATTTATGTGTGGGGGCAGTTTCCTGGCAGCTGGGAGTGAAGCGCCTTTTTCTACAGCATTGCTCATATTGTCTCATTTGCATTTTTGATAGAGGGATAAATTTTATAATTGAGAGCTCTAGCTAATGGACATATTGATTGGAGAATGCGATTCTCAGACACACTCTCAACAAATCCATTTTCAGCTGGGTGGTGGTGGCGCACGCCTTTAATCCCAGTATTCGGGAGGCAGAGGCAGGCGATCTCTGTGAGTTCAATGCCAGCCAGGGCTATAAGAGCTAGTTCCAGGACAGCCTCCAAAGCTACACAGAGAAACCTTGTCTCAACTCCCCCCCCACTCTCCCAAAAAAAAGAAAGAAAAAGAAACGAACAAACAAACAAAACCATTTTAAGGTGGTTTTCTTTGTACTAATTTGACACATTTTACACAAATGCTGTAGCATGTTGGCAGCGAGACTACTCGGTAGCTGAGGGCCCTTGCGGTTTTAATCTTGATGACCAGGGTTCGATTCCTGAAATCCCCATGATGGAAGAAGTAACAGATTCTGTGGGCTGATCCTTGGTCCGCACATGTGTGACACGGCACGTGCTCACCTCCTCCCCATGTAAAAGAGGTAAATTAAAAAGAGAGTTAAAAAACTGGTATAATAAGTACAAAATAGAGGGACCAAAGTCACTGTCCAAAATATCTTTAAAAAAATAAAAATATCTTCAAAACACCAAAGGAATTAAAACTTATTTAAAGAAAAATTAATGATTATTAATAAAAATATATTCTTGATGCCAAACAAATAGAAGAAACTGATGTCAATATCTCTAAATAAGGAAATATAAGGAAACAAAACAAACAAATATTAAAACCAGAAGCTACCCTTTGTTTTGTTTTTTATTTTTTATTTTTGTGATTGGGTTTCTCTGTGTAGCTCTGGTTGTCCTGGAACACACTCCACAGACCAGGCTGGCTTTGAACTCAGAGATCCGCCTGCCTCTGCCTCCCATGTGCTGGGATTAAAGGCGTACGCCACTACTGCCTGGTTCAAAAAGCTATTTTAAAGTCTTTTGCTCTGTATCCGCACAGTTATAACTTATGTAAAATTCAAAGTCAATTTCTTTTTGTTCTTGTCCTTCTTTCTGTCTCTCTCTCCTTCCTATTGTGGGATAGCTGTACACTGTGTGAAGATATATTGCTATGATTGTTTTAATAAAGAGCTGACCAGTCAATAGCTAGGCAGGAGGTATAGACAGGACCTCCAGGAAGAAAGAAGTAGGAATAGATAATCTAGGCACTGGGAGAGACACCACGGATACATGGGATGAGTCAGACACACAGAATGGGAGAGAGGTAAAAGCAATGTGGTAGAATGTAGATTAGTAAAAATATGGTTTACTGTAAGCTATAAGAGCTAGTGGGACAAGCCTAAGCTAAGGCCAAGATTTTGTAATTAATAATAAGTCTCCATGTAATTATTTGGGAGCTGGTAACCCAAAGAAAAATTCAACAACACCCTCCCCTCTCTGCTTCTTTTTTCCTTCTTTTAAAGAAGTATTTATTTTATTATTTATGCAAAGGGGTATGTACCTATATGTGGGTTTGTATACATGTGCAAGTGCCCACTGTGGGGAGAAGACGTCAGATCCCTTCGAATGGAGCTACAGGCTGAGAGCCATCCAGTGTGGGGGCTGGGAACTCAGCTCAGGTCCTCGACAAGAGCAGCAAGTGCTCTTAACCTCTGAACCATCTCTCCAGCCCCCTCTTCCTTTCTTCCTAAGAGATGATCTCATATAGTCCAGACTGGCCTTGAACTCCTTATGTAGGTAAAAAATGACTACAAAGGTCTGCTCCTGCCCCCCACTTGCTGGCTTGTACCCCCTTGCTCCTGCCCCCCACCTGCTGGCTTCTGTTCTCCTGCTCCTGCACCCCCCCCCCATCTGCTGGCTTCTGTTCTCCTGCTCCTGCAGCCCCCATCTGCTGGCTTGTGCTCCCCTGCTCCTGCACCCCTCCCCCATCTGCTGGCTTGTGCTCCCCTGCTCCTGCACCCCTCCCCCATCTGCTG
>NC_022031.1:40814789-40828593 GCF_000317375.1 Microtus ochrogaster
GGCTTGTGCTCCCCTGCTCCTGCACCCCTCCCCCATCTGCTGGCTTGTGCTCCCCTGCTCCTGCACCCCTCCCCCATCTGCTGGCTTGTGCTCCCTGGCTGGGTTTATTTGATATTGGAGATTGAATCCATGCCTTGATGCTGGGTAAGCACTGGGTAAGCACTGGGTAAGCACTGGATGGAGTGACATCCCTAGTCCCTAGATCAACTTTTTCCTGGGAAATACTGGCTACGACACTATTTTAGGAGAGCGGTTCACAGTATGAGAAGCACTGACTCTCCTAAGTGGCATGTGTCACCTGAAGAATAACGATGAACTTGAACTACAGATTTCTGCTTGAAGCCATGTGGAAATCTCACCACTGAAATAGGCCACTGTGCCATTGATGGGCACTGACCTGTGAGGCATTAAAATCTTAAACTATTTCCTAAATGCTCCTGTGAACACTTAGCGTTGCGGTTCACCAAATGTTTCTGAACACTTTCTCCTAGCTTCCAGAGTATTTAACTTTGCCCATATTGGCTGCCAGGAGGGAACATAGTTGTTTCTCTTTCTTTCTCTCTCTCTTTCTTTCTTTCTTTCTTTCTTTCTTTCTTTCTTTCTTTCTTTTTTTCTCTTCTTCTTCTTCTTCTTCTTCTTCTTCTTCTTCTTCTTCTTCTTCTTCTTCTTCTTCTTCTTCTTCTTCTTCTTCTTCTTCTTCCCCCCCCCTCTCTCTTTCTTTAAGGTTAAAGCTCATTTAACATTACTGACAATTTGTGCTCTGTCAAATCTAGCCACCATTTCAAGGGGAAGAAAAGATATTGATGCAAGTGGGCATGAGAATAATAATAACTTTTGTTTCTTTGCTTTTGCTTTTTCTGAAATAATGTCTTATATAACCCAGGTTGGTTTTGAACTCTGCCTGACCTTGAACTCCGAAACCTCCTGCCTCCACCTCTTGACTGCTAGGATTACAGATATGAGCCACCACACCCTACTGATTAGTTGGTTTTTGACTATAATTTGAAAGTGGATTGCATGTCTTAGCCTCAGTTTTCCTAAAAAGGAGAAATGTGGGTTTGTTGGTTGGAGGTTCATTTTGAGAAAGCAGCCCCCGAGAGCAGAAAGAGGAAAGAATAGAGCTGTAGGTGGCCACCTCTCTGGGCCCCTGCATCCTATCTTTCTGGGACCTTCCGGGCAGCCGTACTCTGTACCCTTCGGGGCAGGAGGACAGTTTCTCACAGGGGTCAGTCCTCCATCAGCGAAAGGCTGCTGGCTGACCAGAGGTTAATTCTCTGGTCCTTTGAAGTTTGCAAGCTCCTCAGAATGTCTCACCTGACCACAGCAAGAAGCCCTCAGAAGGCAAGAGCTGTGGGAGGAAGTGAGGTAGCCATGAGCCATCATGATTGCCCCTCGCTGCCTCTGAAAGAGCTAGAGATAAAAGGTGTGTAAGCAAATGCCCCTTGGAATAGCCACAAGGGTGGTCCTATACATGGCATTTAAGTATTTTATGACAAGTAACTACAGCGTGTTTCAAATAGCTATCAATAAAAATTACATTTTTCTATTTTGTTTATGACCATAAAGCTGTGTAAAGTGACTCATGGCTATTATCCCAGGACTTTTGAGGCAGAGGCAGGAGAATAGCTCTGAATTCCAGGCCAGCCTGAGCTACTGTGCAAGACCCCTCATGCCTCCCCATTCTGGTTTGATATATGCACACGGCACGCAAATCTTCAGTGCAGAGCTTGTTCTGTGAATTTCAAGTATTCTCTCACGGGTTGAAGAACTTCCCCATTTTATCCAAAACGACTGTTATTAAGAAGGAAGCAATAATATATTTAAGATACTCACCTAAAACTTGCCCTGGGGGAGTCCTTATTTTGATTTGCGGGAAGATGCCACGCAGGCTGGCAGCAAGACCGCTGAGCACAGGGCTGTGTCAACAGGGCAGAGATAGATGCTGTGCCACCTTCGGAAGGAAGCCTGGGAAATGATGGCTTGACTGGCTTTTGTCATTTGAACACTGGTAAAACATCACTCAGAGGAGCCTGCTGCCTCCTAGGGGAACACCTATTGCAGGGAGTCTGTGCTGCTGCTGGGATAGCTAAGATCTTCCCACAGTCCCTCTCTCTCCCCTCCCTTTTTAATCATTTCTGGTTACGGATTTCTGCTTGACGAGGCTGCTCAGTCTGCACGCAAGTCCTATGTGTCGCTCGACAGGGCGCTGTTTTCTCATGAACTTGTACCACAAGGCCTGGAAATACTAAAAGGCATCCCACAGAAATCTCTCTAGTCCCGGGAAGACTTCACATTGCCCATAGGGTCTAGAGCAGTGGTTCTCAACCTGTGGGTAGCAACCCCTCTAAGGGGTCTGCATAGCAGGTATTTACATTACGATTCACAATATAGCAGTTGTGAAAAAGCAACAAATTAATTTTATGGTTGGGGTCACCACATGAGGAGCTGTTTTAAAGGATAGATGCATTAGGAAGGCTGAGAACCACTGGTCCAGATGCAACAACTTCTCTTGGCACTCAGGGCTAAACGGCTTTGGTGAGTACATGAATCTCTTTCTTTGCTTCTTAGTTCAGTGGAAGGAGCCAAGACTGGCCAGATGGCTTCTAGTTCCGTGGATCCTCTGGCATGTCCATTGCTGGCAGTGGTCTTTCCTTGGGAATCAAGGTTTTTGTCCCTGAGAACCCAGAGTGACAAGGACATAAAGAAGTCTCTTGTTTCCATTAAAGGTTGTAGCGATATGAGCCATGTCTCCCTGCCTGGATTTCCTGGCTGTGGGAGACCATAACCTGCATGGACTGAGCGCATGCGCCCCACTCTGCCCCCTAATATCCCAGCCCTACAAAGACTTGTCACTCAGCTGGTATCTTCAATGAGCCTTCCAAAAGCTATTGGCTGTTCTATCAGTCCTGCTGATTCAGGGTGATGGGGACTTTGTTTAAATCAGTGAATTCTGTGACCTTGAATTCAAGGGTAATTTCTGGCTAGTTACCAAAGCTCTTTCTTTTCTTGGAGGCCTTGAGCTGGGAACTAAGTCTGAGCTCACTGTGCCCTTTCCCCAAGTCAGTCAGTATGGGTAGAAGTCTGTAGCTAACCCCAAGGTCCTCAGGCAGCCTGTTTCTTCTGGAATGTCTTGTCTACCTTGGTGCCCAGCTGACCACTAGCCTTTCTTTCCATAATTACCTGTCTTCAGGTGACTGAACAGAAGAATTTAGGCACATATCTGGCCCATTTGTGTTGTAGGTTATGACATAGCCACAGTGTCACAAAGGCCCTTAATTCTAACATTAGGAAAAGAATGTTACAGTCTCGAGTGTGTGTGCGTGTGCGTGTGCATGTGTGTGCATGTGTGTGCGTGTGTGCGCGTGTGTGCGTGTGTGCGCGTGCATGTGTGTGTGCGTGTGTGTGCGTGCGTGTGCATGTGTGTGTGTGTGAAGGTGGAGAGTTCAAGACAGAGTTTGTCTGTGCAGCCCTGGCTGTCCTGGAACTCGCTCTGCAGACAAGGCTGGCCTCGAACTCAGAGATCTGCCTGCCTCTGCCTGCCTAATGCTGGGACTAAAGCTGGGTGCCACACATTCTTATTCTTAAGGATCAGCTTCCTTGAGCTACTTGTGTTTTCCACGGGAAAACTGCATTGCAAGTATGGTAGGGATAAAGGATTTAGCAGAGGGCGTTAGGGTACGTTTGTTTACAGCCGTGAGTTCTCAAAGGAGACCGTGAAAGGGCTGGAGAAACTGCAGCGGGCACTGTGCTCTCAAGCACAGGGTGGGCATAAGGTGGAGGAACTGCCCTCAGCCGACTGTTAACGTGGATGTGTGGGGTGGGAGCTGGTGGGGAGATCTTCAAAGGCAGCCACGTTGGGGTACACCGCCATGGGGTCTGACTGCCACACCCAACAATGGCTTCCCTCTTTGCATGGCCCTCTTTGGGGCATCTTCATGATGGACTGGGACAGACAACAGCGTTCCTGGAAGGGCAGCTCCAGCTTGAGATAGGGGCAATGGTACCAAGCTAGCAGCAAGAGCAGGTGCACAAAGCCATGTAGCCATAGAAAAAGACTTAGGAAGAAATCCAGCAAGGGATATATATATATATATCATATATATATATATATATATATATGAAGGCGGATCGAATTAATACAGGCCAATTGGTATAAAATAAAAGCTACTTTAATATAAAGGATATATATATATATATATCCTTCTCTCTCTCTCTCTCTCTCTCTCTCTCTCACACACACACACACACACACACACACATACATACACGGTGGTTTTCTATATTGGTGTGTTGTCCGCAGGGTGTGGCAGTCAGACCCCATGGCAGTGTTACCTGATGAGGCAGCATTTGAAGATCTCCCCACCAGCTCCTACTCCATGAACCCACATTAACTGACATTTGCATCTGGGAATTTTAGCCATTGAAGGCAAAAGATATTCAGAAATAAAACCGCATCTGTATTCAACATGTACAGATATTTTTCTTGTCTTTGCTCCCTAAACAATACAGTGTAACAACTGTTTACACAGCATTTACATGGTGTTAGGGATTCTAACCTAGAGCTAACTTAAAGTCTGTGTGGGAAGGGCTGGCCGGATGGCTCAGTGGTTAAGAACATATACTGCTCTTCCAGAGGACCCAAGTTTGGTCCCCAGTGCCCACACCAGTGGCTCCCAACCACCTGTAACTCCAGCTCCAGGGGACCCAATACCTGCTTCTGACCTCCATGGGCAACTGCACGTGCATGCATGCACACATTTTGAATACATTTTTAAAGTATATAGAAGGATGACTATTTTTTATAAGGGACTAGAACACCTGGATTAGGGCATCTTCTGGGATCCTGGAACCAATTCTTCAGGTATACTAAAACATAAGTGAGTGTATGGATGAGAGGGGAGGGGGTTAATTCACTGCATTGGAGGTAACCAGCTTGGAAATTGCAGGGCTTCCATGGTGAGTCTGCAGTCTCTGGGACAGACCTTCAAGCAAGACAGTGGCTCACTAGTGGACTTTCTTCTTTGCCAGGAAAGCAACAGTTCTACCCTTGGGGACTTGCACATAGTTTGATTGGGCCCGCTGGATTATCTAGGACAAATTCCCTTCAAAACCAACGAAAGATGGCCCTTAGTCACATCTATCAAAAGCTTTCATGGCAATATCCAAGTTTGCGGCATAAGGAATAATTGGTGTCGGGAGTCCCACCCAGTGGCCAGCATCCTACAGCCATTTAGAAGTGATGTCCATGGATGTATGTAACGTGGCGATTATGCCTGCTTTACAAGAGTATGCGGTGCTATGGGAAAGTGTTCGTGCAATTCTAAGGTTTGAAGGCAGACTGTGAGGCAGTGAATAGAGTATTCTGTTCACGTAAGAGGCTGCCTTTTTTAAATACGGACAACTAAGATTCCACGTCAGAACCCTCAGAGAGGTAATTACCGAAGGCTGAGAGAATAGGGAAGCATTGAAATTTTTCCCTGCTTTGCTTATGCATATTTCTGACATGATTTACAAGGAATAAATGATACTTTACAATATGAAAAAAAGGGGAACATTGTATCTGAAACACATTAGGAAACCCTGCTAATTAAAGAACAGGGGGTCTGGGGGCTATGGGTGGGGACTCCTGTCTACTCCCTACTCCCTCGGCTTCCCCTTCACCATCTACTGCCGTCAGTCACTGACAAGACCGGAAGCTCTCCGGTCTTAGGATGGCAATGCCTCCCTCTTATTCCTCTCCTTATCGGGCAAGAGTGGATGCTGTGGGCGAGACGTCAAAAGCGGGGGTTTAATTTTGTATACACAGTGGAGAGAACCTTTAATGTAATATTAATTCATTGTGCAAATTAGAAAGGTTTAATAACCACACGAGCCGTCGGGAATCCTAGTGTGACTCCGAATGACATCTGCATTAATGGTCTAATTAATAATGTATATGTTAATAAGAATCTCATTAAAGCCGGAGTACGATTATCAATGCAGGACGCAATTCCTTAGCGTCTGCAGGCTGATGTAGAGCATTGGTGATTCCAGCTGCAATTTTCGGTGATAAATGACCTTTTAAGTCTCATTAATTGATTTAGAAGGTAGTGATTAGTGTAAAAACTCAAGTCCTTTAAAGTACAAAAACCACAAATCAGGAGGAAGCAGGGCAGTTCATCGCAGGCACTGATGGCACACAGCCGGTGATAAGACAGCAGATAGGTAAACCAAGGCCACCCCTCCATGTCCCCTCTGTCTGCACAGGTCTGGGTAGTCATCAGCTGCTCTCAACATTCTAATAAGAGGCCTTTCAACGCTGATTAATGTCAGTGCAGAAAGTAGTTTTAAAAGCAAGCACCAGAGAATGAATTGACTCTCTTGGCCACTTCTGCCCGTGGTTGGCTGCTCAGGCTCCCCCATTACCGTTTTAACCTTACTGATGCGATTCCCATAAGGATGTCATTCACCACAGAGAATCGGTTTATTGATGGCTTTTGCTCAACTGACTCATCCTGGGATCTGCTGCTGTGGCTCTTCTTCCTCGGTCTCCGTTTCCACCAAGTTCAAGTATCCTGGCTTGGATTGAGCAAACCGGAGTCGTGCCAAGAAGGTCTGACTCTTGTGTCAATTTTCAGTCAATGAAAATTACCATCATATGGCCTTTTAGCCCGTGTTGATTGCATTTTCTGTTGATGGTTGCTAACAAATATCTCGGTCAGATGTCGGCATGGGACTTAGAATTTACCTTTATTTCTAAGATAATTTGTGGATTGTGAGGGAAATTATGAGCTAGAGCAGAGAGAGAGAGACAGAGAGAGAGAGAGAGAGAGAGAGAGAGAGAGAGAGAGAGAGAGAGAGAGAAGAGAGATGCTGCTCTGAGCTGGATCTTGTGTCATAGGGAATGGCCAAGGGGACCCAAGTAGCAGTAGCAAGGCCACACCACTCTTTAGTATGAGAGGCCACTCACACTCCTGGTATTCCCGACTCCTGGCACAGGATCCAGTCAGAGAATGTCTCACAATGAGCCTATCCTTCCTAAATGTGCAATTATGGGGACTCTACTGTGGCCCAAGGGCTCAGTTAGGATTTAAGGGTTCAGGGGTGGGGCAAGCAGTACGTGGGGGAAGAAGAAAGAGACTGGGGGTGGGGGGCAAACGTGTTGAGCGCATAAACTCAGATGCGGGAAAAAGATAGCCAGGAATTTAGTAACTGATTTGGAAAGCAGTGGCGCTAAGTGGCCTTTTGGAGGTGGCACAAGTGACTTGGGTTCAGGTGGAGGAGCAATGTTTGTGTCCACAGTTGTTAAGTCTCTTCTTTAGATCTCGGGGCTGTGTGCTTGAATCTGTCCCTCTGCCCTGTCCACTGCTATCCTCTCCTGGAAGTCAGTGGGTTCCCAGGAAGAGCTAGGGAGCCCAGGTCTGGCCCTGCCTCTTAGTGCCCATCGTCTAGGATGCCTCAGTTTCCCCATTGTCCACGGGGCATTAGCTCTTGGCATCTGTCCCTGCCCAGAGATGGAGGCTCTGTCCACTGGCTCCTAGTTCTAACCCTCACGGATGGCTCTAGACAGTTGAGGCCTCGGCTGGATTGCAGCCCCCATCTCTGACACTGCGGGTGAGATTTCAGGTGGGGTCGCTTCACACAACCGCACGCCCCCTGTTACTTTGTCTCCCTTCTGCGGTCCTTGTCTTCTAGGATTGGCTTTCTCTAGGTTCTTCAGTCTGACGCTGCTGTCGTGTTGAAGATAACTACTGATGTCCGCAGCCCTGCCTGGGGCGATGTCCTCGCTTTACCTGCTCACATCAAGCTGCCCCTCATGAGACAGAGACCAAAACTTCTCAGGCATCTAACATGTGTTGATCTTTATGCTGGATTTTTTTCTTTAAGTAAATGTACTGCTTTGGGGTTTTTGAATTAATTAATTGCGTGTGTGTGGGTAACAGCACACCCGTGGAGGTCAGAGGATGACTTTGGTGGGCTGGTTCTCACCTTCTAACATGATAAGGGGTCTCTCTGGGTTGGATTTTTTTAATGCTAAAATCACAGCGTAATGGGATTTGTTGTTCATATCCTGCTGATGGAGAAACTGAGGTTCTGAGAGATTTAGTGTCCTGTTGAGGGCTCTAAAGATAACGACTATTTCAGTCCTTTTTCTCAAGGCCTCAGAGAGCTTAAAGCAGGTCCTGGGCTTTGTCCAGTTGTAGATCTACAGTGGCCTGGAGGTATTTTAGGGCATCCACCAATCATCCTCACCAAGGTTAGCAGGGGCAGCTGAGCTAATGGGCCCTGGATGGCAGTTCCTAGCTTAGCCCTTTCCTTCTGGAGGATGGGGGTGGGGGAATACACTATCAGTGAGCCCGGGAAGCCCCAAGTCTGGGTTAAACAGAGACACTAAAAGCCCTTGGCCGCCTGCAGAATCTTATTTTAGAGAAGAGAAGCAATTATGTCCCTGACTATGCAGAGAATGAAAGAGGCCAGCACAAAGTCATGTCAGGGCAGGGCTGGGCTGCACTGGGTCTTCCAACACCAGGCCATTCCATTTCCTTTTCCCATGGTGCAGAGGTCGCCACCAAAGCTTTTGGCAAAAGCTTTTCTTCCTTTGTCCCTCCTTCCTTTAAATCCTTTTTAGAGTCACTGTCTGCTTTCCCCTTGATAAGAATTTCACAGCAATTCACACACCCGGAGGGGTGAACGCATAGCAGATTTCTGGAGCCAGCCTGTAATTATCCATCCTTCTGCCAAGGGAGGGAAGAATTCGCTTGACTGGGACGGATGCTGACGGTTCTGTCACCTTTCTGTGTTGGCAGAGGCTGGCTCCGTGGGGGCCCTGGTTGGGGGAGAGGGGACACGGAGAGATGAGTCTCTAGCAGGGAACTAGAGGTAGGACTCCAGACAGCAAGGGGCAGAGAGAGGTATGGCCAGCGTCCAAGAATGGTCAAACAGTGGGAGTGTTGGGGCGAGCAGGTGTTTCGTGTGGAGAAAGTGGCACGAGCCAGGGCCTAGAGTGGAAACTGGAGTGAGTGCTTTGGCTGCACACCAAGGTGCATAATGGGAGGTGAAGCTGGATCCACCATAAGCCCTAAACGCCTTTCTTCTCCCTTGGCCTTGGCCAGAGATTATCAATGAGCGAGCATCCTCAGAACAGATGGAGACTCCGAAGAGCCTATTTGTCCCCATAGTGCTTTTGTTTTATTTTTAGTTGTTGAGTTAGTTGCCAACCTTGCAAAATTGGAAGATTTCACACACAAGGAGAAAAAAAAAAAAAAAGGATTCCTGGCTCTCTGGAAAAAGCCAAAGATCTGGCAATCCTGGGCTTGGCAAACATGACTGGCGTGTGTTTGGGGATGGCATTGTGTGGGGAGAGTCTGTGCTTAACAGATCTTGAACGGAGTCTGTGTACCCCAAAATTAGAATCACAATAGAAGAATATTTAATGATATGGACAATATTTTTTAAAGATTTATTTTCATTATTTTAAGTTGTACGTAGGTAGGCATGTGGGTATGTGTGTGTAAGACTGTGGGTATGAACAGAAGTCCAGGTGTCTGCAGAAGTCAAAGCCATCAGGTCCCCTGGGGCTGGAATTACAGATGATTGTGAGCACCCTTGATGTGAGTGCTGGGAACTGACCTCAGATCCTCTGGAAAAGCAGCAAGTGCCCTTAACTTTTCATCTTTTCATCCCCTGAGAGAGTCTTGAAATAGGCAATAGGAGCGATCTAGGCCAGAGCAGGAGATCAAACTCTCACTATTTGCTGATGATATGATATGATAGTTTACATAGCGACCCCAAAAATTCTACCAAGGAACTACAACTCATAAACTCTTTCAGCAATGTAGCAGAATACAAGATTAACTAAAAAACAAAAACAAAAAAAAATCAGCCGGTTGTGGTGGCGCACGCCGGTACATTTACACAATGGAGTACTACACAGCAGAAAAAAAAATAATGACATCTTGAAATTTGCTAGAAAACATTGTTTTGAGTGAGGTAACCCAGACCCAGAAATACAATTATCATATGTACTCATCCAAAAGTGGTTTTTAAAACATAAAGCGAAGAAAATCAGCCTACAAACTACAATCCCAGAGAATAGACAACAATGAGGACTCTAAGAGAGACTTACATAGATCTAATCTACATGGGAAGTAGAAAAAGACAAGATCTCCTGAGTAAATTGGGAGCATGGGGACCTTGGGAGACGGTTGAAGAGGAGGGGAGAGGTAGGAAGGGGAGCAGAGAAAAAAATGTAGACATCAATAAAATATAGCTATGTAATACACACACACACACACACACACACACACACACACACACACACACACAGGCTATGGAAAGCATAAGATCCGATGTTAAGCAGCACAGCTTCAGCGGGCCTGTCTCAGCTCCATAGGCATTTGCTAAAATGCATAGACTTTTGGTCTGGCTAATTTTGAAGTGTAATTTTTTTCTTATTTGCAAATTCTTTACAATAAAGTTTTAATTAAAAACCTTAAATACCTAGCTGCTGCACAATGGAAATTCTCCCAGGCAGGTGGGAAATTACCACGGTCAAGGTGGAGTCAACAATGGTCTATAACCACCAGGGTGGCAGAGGGAGCACAGGAACAAACAGGATGTTTTAGCTGGCTGGCCAGAAACTGTCCTCAAGATGAACCCCAGGAGCAGGGGTAGACCCATGGGCCCTACAAGGTTGGGCACCAGGGCTGGTCCTGGAAAAATGTGTACGTGGTACGTGTGAGCAGAGGGCCATGGAAACTTGCTACATTTGAAAGTGTAAATCCTTCAGAGATGAGATAGTGAACCCCTAGAGCAGAGGAAAGAGGCTTTACATAAGAAGTCAGGAGCCCCAGTGTTAAATCCAGCTTTGTGAAGCTGGGTGATTCCTTTATCTCATGCGAGCATTTATCAAGATCCCCACCCATGTGGCAAGGAGACCTCAGAGGACACGGGAGCCGCAGGAGGAGGGAAAGCACTTTCCCAGCTGAGGCTGGCCCTGTGGCTGGAACTGAGATTCACCCAGACCCACAGATCATTGACCTTTGCACGTCTAAAGTGCTCTATTTGTCCAGGTCATGTCAGAAGGGAAGCTGTCTGGGTAAGTGGGACCCTCCCCCATCCTGCTCCACTCACCTTCCACACATGGAGCTGACTAGAGATGGTTAGGCTTTTGGAGTAAAAATTGGCTGTAAATCCTGGCCACAAGGTTCCAGCCGTCATCCCACAGACAAATACTGAGTGTGATTACAAGGTAGACAGAGAGCATCTCCAGCACTGTCCCCATCTAGTTGGTGACTGTCCAAGCACTTAAGGGCTTTGGGGATTTGAGGGTTAGGGAGCCCCCAACCTGGGTTTGGAAGGGATGGTTCAAGGAAGACTTTCTACAGATGTGACCCCTGAGTCAAACTAATGTTTGAGGAGGGGGAGCAGGCAGAGAGAAGGGGTTTCTGGCTGTAGGAGCTGGGGCTGTAGTTACATGGAGAGGCAGAAAAAGTGGGCAGAGAGAGGCAGGACAGAATTTCTACCAGAAACAACCACTGTGTTGAAAAAAAAATGCTCCAGTTACTATTTTGTGTTACTATCTCAGAATACCTCAGTTCAGGAAGTTTTTTTTATTATTGTTGTTGTTGTTTATATTTTTAAAAACTATTTTTAAATTGTATGTCTATTTTTAATTGTATGTAGGTATGTGTACACATGACTGCAGATGTCTATGGAGCCCAGAAGAGGGCACTGGGTCCCTTGGAGCTGGAGTCACAGGCCTTGAGCATCTGATGTCAGTGGTGGGAACTGAACTCAGGTCCTCTGGAAGAGCAGGACTATTGAACCAGCCCTAGACTGGGTGTTTTTAATGAGCAAAAAATATGTTGGTTCATAGTTTTAGAGGCCAGGAAGCACAAGATCAAAAAGATGTATCTGGGGACATCCTTGCTGTGCCATCCCTTGGCAGAAGCCAGTTAGGCAAGGGACAGCAAGAGGGGACTGAGTTTGTCCTTTCATGAGGAACAGACTCCTGCAGTAGTGTCATTGACCATTGAACACCGTGCCCACCTCCCAGTACAGTCGCTCTGGGTATTACGTTTTCAGTCCTTGCTCCTTGGGGCACATATTTGAAGATTGGCAGGCCCTCAGCCATTCGGTCTTTTGATTTGCAAGTGTGGAAACTGAGGCCCAGAGAGGTCTCAGCTTTCTGAGGGATAAAACTGAGGATCCAAGGCCTAAATGTTGACCAAGACCCTTGGGACCCTAACAGTTAATCACAGTCTTCTGTTGGAAAGGGGCTGTGAGTATTCCCAGTGTGCTCTTGAGGAAACAGCGAGAAAACCATCTGTCAAGGCCACAGAACTGGCATGAGTCAGGATTGGAACTCATGCTGCAGAGACCCTAGTCCCCCATGGAGTCCCCCATGAAGCCCACCATACTGTGTTGCCGTCAGTATTGGCCCTGGGTCCTGAGACTGTCTGCATCAGTCTGGTACCCAGACTAGGAAGCTCATCAGAGAGGGCAGGGTCAAAGCCCCAAGGCCACACTGAGCCAGGCACTTCTGTAAGAATCTCTAGGGCAGGAACAAGGCACCGTGTGTGTGTGTGTGTGTGTGTGTGTGTGTGTGTGTGTGTGTGTGTGTGTGAGAGAGAGAGAGAGAGAGAGAGAGAGAGAGAGAGAGAGAGAGAGAGAGAGGTGCATGGCTGTGGAATCCAGAGGTGGTGGTTGGTCTTCCTCCATCGCTCTCCACCTCTTTCTGAAACAGCCTCTCTCACTGAAACTAGAGCTCACTGGAATAGCTGGCTAGTGAGCTCCCGGGGTCGCCTGTCTCCACCTCCTACACTAAGATTACAGTTATATGTATCCACCCTGTCTTAGTTAGGTTTCTAATGCTGGGATAAACACCATGAGCAAAGCATCTTGGGAGGAGAGGGCTTATTTGGTTTATGCTTCCCTATCACAATTCATCATCAAAGGAAGTCAGGGCAGGATCTCAAACAGGGAAGGAACCTGGAGGCGGGAGCTGCTGCAGAGACCACTGAGGGGTGCCTCTTACTGGCTTGCTTCCTATGGCTTTGCTCAGCCTGCTTTCTTACAGAATTAAGGACCACCAGCCCAGAGATGGCTCCTCCCACCATGGGTTGGGCCCTCCTCCATCAATCACTAATTAAGAAAATGCCTTACAGCTGGATCTTATGGAAACATTTTCTCAATTGAGGTTCCCTCCTTTTGGATGACTCTAGTCTGTGTGTCAAGTTTACCTGAGAGCAGCCAGCACCCCCGCCCAGCTTTTCACTCTGGTGCTGGGGTCAGAGTTCAGGTCCTCATGCTTGCAGAGTGAGCCCTTTCTCCACTGAGCCATATTCCCAGTCTTAGGCTTTGGTACTGAATTCTCTGCATGTGATCCCGTGTCCCTGTGCCCACATCATTCTGGGGTCTTGCTACATGCAGATTCAGGGGTGTGACCTAGGCACAGCAAATTTTAAAAGGTTTAAATTTAGGTTACGGACTACATGTGAGGTTTCAATCCGTGTACAAGTGTGTACCGATCAAATCAGGCTTATTGGCATACCCATCACCTCACACACCGATCTTTCTCTGTTAGGAACCTGCGAAAATCTTTGCTGCCAGTCTTCTGAAATGATCAATTAATTGTTGTCAACTATAGTTATTGTACTATGGGCCCTGGGGTTCCTAAAACTCCACTGATAGTGGTGATGCACTGCTCCAGGGATGAAGCATTTAGCAGGGAGTCTGGAGGTCTTCATGGGTCCTGTGTCTATTATCTTTCTTATCTCTCTCTCTCTCTCTCTCTCTCTCTCTCTCTCTCTCTCTCTCTCTC
>NC_022031.1:40828693-40845763 GCF_000317375.1 Microtus ochrogaster
TCCTGTGTCTATTATCTTTCTTATCTCTCTCTCTCTCTCTCTCTCTCTCTCTCTCTCTCTCTCTCTCTCTCTCACGCACACGCACACACACACACGCATGTGTGTGCATGGCGCAACCCCACCCACCTTCCTCCTGGCCCAGGCCTTTCAGTGCTGCTTTCAAACCAAGAGGAATTTTCCATGAGGACACTGAATCCTATAGGTGATGGCTGCCCGCAGAATCACTGGTTGCTGGTAGATTCTGGGGCACCAGAGGAAGAGCTGGTACTGATGCAAGCCAGATGCTACAGCACAGCATTTAAAGTGAGCCTCCCTCTTAGGTTCCTGCAGGTGCTGACCCAGCACGTGATCCCTTAAACATGGCTTGCTTGTCCCTCACTCCAGTCTGAACCCTTACAGGAAGTCTCTCTCTCTATCCCAACTGCCTTCCCTCTAGCCTCACCCATATAACCTCTGGTACTTCAGCTATCGCCTCTATTTTCTTCTGGAGGGTCATCTGTTCCATCTTCCTAGGCCTCCTAGAGTATGGCTTTCACTGTGGGTTCTGAACTAGCCAGGCCCACTGGCACACAGCATGGTCCTCCCTGGTGGTTCTGATCTCTGCTCAGGTTTAGGACCTGCTATCCTGGGAGTGACAGCAGGCATCAGCCCCACATTGCAAGCCTGGTGACAGTCCCCTTTGGGCTTGTCCCACATCTCAGCAAAGGAGGAGGAGGTGCCTGCAGGAGATCTGTGCACAGAGTCCTTCAGCGCGAACTTCCAGGCCCCCTGTCCTCTTGGGATGTGCTCTCCAACCTCTCTTGACTGCAGGCCAAAGTGCCCCTGGCAAAGTGCTGTCTTCCAACTCCTGGACCAGGCTGCACACTGCAGCCTCCACTGTCTCCATGGATACCATTAGCTGGCCGCAGAGGTCTGGCTTTAGAAATGGAGTCTAAACAAGAAGAGTGATTTTGAAGCCATGACTGTGGCCAGTGAGGGCCTGTGGGCTTTAAATGTAGTGACTGCCACAGAGGCCTTGCTGGAGCCACCATGCCTGGATCAGGACAGCTGGGAAGAGGCTTGGAAAGGAAACACCCCTGTGACTGGAGATGGAGTTAGACCCAGGAACTCTAGACCCACCAGGCCTACCTCTTCGCAAATCCTGTAACTAAGGGGCAGACTCCCAATGGTCAAAGGCATTGGTATATTCCTTATTCAGCCACCAGTCCCATAGCTGCAGACCAGCTGTGTGTGTGTGTATACATGTGTCTGTGTGCATGTGTGTGTCTCTGTGTGCGTGCGTGTGTACATGCATGAATGTATGTGTACATGTGTGTGTTCATGAGTGCATGTGTGCATGCATGTGTGTGTGTTGGGGGCTGGTAGAGGAGCTGGACCAAGGCCTTGCCCCTAGACTAAGTGGCAGCCTCATGCTGATGGTCACAGGACGCCTGCTGCCTTAATCCATCCTCACTGCTCTAACAGAACATCTGAGACTAGATAGTTTATAAAGAGCACAGATTTTTCCCTCATAGTTCTGGAGGCTGGGAGGCCCAGATAAAGGTGCCAGAAGCATCCCAAGATAGCACCTGAATTCTGCAGCTTTAGACCAGGATGAACACTGTGTCCTTACTGGGCAGGGGAGAAAAGAGCCCATCCCCATGAGTTCTTCGTGTGACAACATGAATCTCCCCTTGATGGCGGAGCACACGTGACCTCATCCCTCCCATCAGGCCCCACCTCCTAACAGCACTGCATGAGGACTCCTGCCCATCAATGTGGTGGACACAGTCAAACCACAATACCCACTGTGTGCTGCTTTATTCCAGCCATCGATTCTCCCACACTTACCTGTCACCAGGCATCGTGATGATGCCACTGCGGTTATTAGTGATGCTACAAGGGCTGTTGGAAACTACTCTTACCGCAGAAATGGAGGCATGAAGAGGTTAGGTAGCCGGAGCTGGGGGGGGGGGCAGCGTTCCCAATGGAACACAGGAGATCTGTCTCCTGACTGTCTTTAGGGCCCCGCAGGCTCCACTCTGTCCTTCTCTACAGGTGGAACTCACCTTGAGTTAATAATGTGTTAAACAGCTATGTAAATAGTGAATCAGGAACCACCCCCTTCCTGCAGGTGTGACTGGTCAGTTCTGGTTTGTTTAAGTATGGCATTTTAATTTATTCACTTCATGCATGCACATGCCCACACTCTGCGTGTGTGTGTGTGTTGTGTGTGTTGGGGTGGGTTCCTCAGCAAGGGTGAACCAGGCAGCTGGCTTTGAGCCTGTGAGCCTTAGCCCTGGCCTCTGGAGTCCCCCCAACTGCTTCCCCTTTGCAGTTCTTGCTCAGCCATTCTGAATGGACTCAAGAGTACTCAGGCTGGTGGGCGTGGGTCTCAGACCTGCTCACGGGATGGGACATGAGGAGCAATCAGCATACATGCCAATGCTACTGCCTAGTTTTTATTTGGTGAGAGGGAGCCTAGTGTTTTCTGGGTAGAGACAGGACTGTTGATAAGGAAGCAAGGTCTTCTGAAATGGGCCCTTCCTTATGAGCTGTCTGACCACTGAGGTATTCCAGGTGGCCTGGATTAATCCTGAGCAAAGCTCAGTTACATAGCAAACAGGGAAGAGGGCCAAGAGGATCTATCATAAAAGGAGGGTAATGCCAGCTAGACCCTGAACTGGGCCCTTGTGGGAGGATGCATGGGCCCCTGGTGTGTGGGGTGAGCAACCCTCTCATAAATTTAATCATTATCTTCTCCATACACAGGAAAATTCAGTCCTAGTGAAAACATGTGAGCACAGAACTGTTTAAGACATCTAGTACACAAACGATGTGGGAGCCCCCTCTCTGTGCTGTGATTACCATTAATGAATAAGGAAACTGCCTTGGCCTGTTGATAGGGCAGAACTTAGGTAGGCGGGGAAGATGGAACTGAATGTTGGGAGAAAGAAGGGCGGAGTCAGAGAGATGCCATGGATCCCCATGGATCTGCCACCAGAGACAGATGTGCTGGAACTTTGCTGGTAGACCATGACCTTGTGGTGATACACAGATGAACAGAAATGGGCTAAATTAAGATGTAAGAGCCAATAAGAAGTTAGAGCTAATGGGCCAAGCAGTGTTTTAATTAATACAGTTTCTGTGTGGTTATTTAGGGTCTAAGCTAGCCAGGCGGCCGGGAACAAACAAGTATCTCCCTTGCAACACACAAAAGCTTCATTCAGATATTCTTAAACCAGAGACTTCCCATACATCCATCAACAGGACAAATGATGGTCTGCAGTGGATCACTCACTGATCAAAACCAAGACATAAACCAACACCACACTGGGCAAAAGCAAGGCAAAACCATCATCGCACACAGCATCACAGAAAACGCTTCCAAACAGTGACTGACTGGGGTCTGCTGTACACAGCAGGGCTCCGCGGTAGATGCTCTGGAGGAGACAAAGCTAAGATGAACTAGAGTCGTGCGCGCAGTGCGGTCAGTTTCGGAAGGGCACCAGGGAAGCTCCCACTGAGGTTGTGCCCCGAGTCTTCATGGGAGGTTCCATCTCCACAGGTGGAAGATGCCCCAAATCCCTGGCACAGCAGGCCTAAGACCTGTGCGTTTACGTGTATGAAAATTTGCTTTCAGAACGTAAACACATATGGGCTCTGGGTAATGACATACGTGTTGAAGAGTTTCTAGGGGAAGCATATTGCTGTCTTGGCCTTCTGTGGAAACGCACCCACCGAGTCAGGTGTGTAGGCAGGTGGCTAGGTGGCTGGATGGTGAATAAAAGAGGGCCAAATATTAGTTTTCACCAGCCTGTGGGGGTTCACTTGGTTTTTTCAACATAAACAGAATTGTTATCGGGGAAATAACTGGTGCTAATTGCATTCCTTGGCTGGACCCTGGCTAGCCTGTCTATATGTTTTATACATGAATTTATTCAAGGGTTTTATACATGAATTTAGTCCTCCACTGATTGGCGTTTGAGCTGACATTGCTCACTGTGAATAGCAAGGTTCCATCCTTACTTGGGTCTTTTTGTGCACGTGAAAGAGTGCGTTTCCCAGACAGAGACTCGGAAGTGGCTTAATCGACGGAAAAGCTCTCTCTTGCTTTGTAAGGAGTCAGCGGAACTGGGCTCAGGGAGGGGGAGGGTTTACTTGGGGTCACCTGTCCCCCATGCTTGATCTACAAAGACAACCTTACCTTGCTTTCCCAGCCTGCAGTGGATGCCTAGAAATGGCAGAGGCCGAGTTACCTCAGGGTGATGCGATCTTGAGAGGAAACTGGTCAGCTCTGCGGTGGGAAGGGCAGTGGTTACCCCACCATAGTGATGGGCTCTGCACCTAACTCAGAACTTAGGGGTGCCGCAGAAAGGTGGAAGGCAGAGAGGCATGGTCCCCTAAGTGCATGTCCAGGTCTGGCAGCGAGCAGGGACAATAAGAACAGGCAGAGCTGATAGAGGTCCTGATGTCTGCCCTTCTTGAGGAGGACCTGCAGCTCTGAGCAAGAAGGACCACCCACAGGCCAGCAGGTGCACAGAGCCGTCCTGAGCCAGGAAGGCTGGACTCCCCTCCTCACTTAGCAGCATCTCTGCAATTCTTCCCATGACAGGGAGACCCTGGGAGGTGGATGGGTAACTCGGGAGAGGACTGCTGTCGGTGGGAGGGGCGAGGCAGGAGGGTGAATCTGGGAACCGGAAGGAGGCTTAAGGATCTTGGCGCTGGTTAGAGCTAAGAGTAGCTTCTCACTATTTAGCAACCAAAGTGTGGGGTAGACAATGATGGACAGATTTCCAAGCACAATGAGTGTCAGAGGGAGTTCTGGATGGCTTGAAGGCACTATATAGTAAAAAAAGGAACTAGCTAAAGCCCTTGTTTCCTCCTACGCCCTTAAGCTTAATATCAAATTTGAATACCCTAATTGCAAACCCAAACTCCCCTAAACAGACTCATTAGAACTCATTTTATTAAATTCCTTTAAGCGTTCTGAAGTGCATCTGCAAGTGGATGCTTCCTGGGTTTGCTTGGAGAACTTCCCATGCCTGACCTAGCAAGCAAAGTCTTCCCAAGCACTTAACTAACTCCTGCAAATTTAATAACTCGGAATCATAAATACAGTGAATACCGGATTCTCATAAACATTTCAATAAACTGTTTACAAAACTAATCAAATTATCTTACGACTTTTAATTTAAAATCACAAGTCTCAAATCAATTACCCAATTACACATTTACAAAGTAATCCAAAATATGTCAAATTCTATTTTACATTGCAAACTGACAAGTACCAAATATTCAGCTCGTTCTTAAATTTATCACAAATGCATTAATATTATATGTTTAGTTGATTTTGTTATTCCTGTATTTAATTTATACCTTCCAGGGATATTAAATGATGCCCCCTCCTTTTTTGGCTAAATGTGTTGCTTTTTCATCATAAAGAACTGAAGTTGTCATGGCCTGCTCATTTCGAGCCAGCCCAGGTTCATGACCACAGTGTCGTTCCCATCTCAAATACGTTGCTTGTTACGGTTTGGATGTGAAAAGTCCCCCCAGAGGCTCAAGCATTTAAGCATGGTTCTCAGATGGTGGCGCTGTTTTGAAAGATTGTGGAAACCTTTGGATGTGGGGCTGTGGGGGTAGGGCTTCCAGGTTTGGCCTAAGCTGTCTCTGTTCCTTGATCCACAGAGATGTTAACAAGTCATGTGACCCAGCTCCGGCTGCTTCCGATGGATTCCCCGCCCCCATGCTTCACCTGACACAATGGTCTATATATACTGAACCGTGAGCCCCAGCCCCTACTCTGTCAGGAGTTCTATCAGCAGTGAGAAAGATAACCCACAGGTATGGCTGGAGACTCAAGCCTTCGTCATCCTGGCTCGATCTTCTCAAGGGCTTTTTAATGTGATATTAGTGGATTCCAGGCGCACGCTGTTTGATGCCTCTGGACTCAGGTCTCTTACATACCGATTGCAGCATTACCTGAACGAGAGACTACTTGGAGTCTCCAAGGCCCCCTGCCCCGCTGAGACCATGCTACACTCTGTTTTACCCAACTAATCACTTGATTCACTATCTCCTGGAATTCTCTCTTCTTTTCCAATTTCTCCTCTCTGGCAGTCAGCACTTGAAACAAGATCCAGTGATTGGATTCAATCTCACTCCATGCCTTTGTCTGGCAAGTCGATAAACTACGTTTAATGGCATTGTCTCGGAGGTGGGCCAGGCCAGTAGAGATACTATGGTGGCCATGAAGGTCATTTAAAAAAAAAAAAAAAAAAACGGTGGTAGGGAAGAATTGACTGACAGTTAACTCCATCCTGACACTCACGTTCAGGCCCTGCTCCCAGTCAAAGCCTGACATTCTAGACTCTACAGTGTAGAGACCCTGGAGCTAGCCCCTTCCTGCCCGTCATGGAATTCCTCTAACAGCCTTTGCTTGGAAACTGCTGGGTCCTGGCCAGGCCCCACTCTGAACTGCACTGGGTGTGACTTCTTTTCTGACCACCTACTCTCCTTCCACAGATGTCCACACTGAGGCAATGTGGGAAGGCTCCCCTCCCTACTCCTGTTTCTGCACCCCTTCTTCTTCCTAGAAGTCTCTTCCAGTAGATCTGTTGCATGCCTCATCCTGTCTCGGTGCCCGAAGTCCTGGTGGAGGGAAGGGGCAGCAGGGTGGTGGGGTTGGCTCATTCTCTGGCTGGCTTTGCCAAGGACCTCCTGTTCAAAGTGGGACACAAAGCCCTGATGTAGTCTTTGGCACAAGGTGGCTGGTGATTTCACAAGCGGCGACCTGGAAAATGTCTGGGTGGAGGATGGCACCTTTGATGGCACAAGGCATATGCGTTTGAAGGACAGAGGGGACGGTGCCAAGGAGGAGTATGATGGAACTGATTGTTTGAAGAAGGCGGGACATCCTGCAGAGGGAGAATGAGCAACTGAGAGCAGTCAGCCGATAGTTAGGAGCTAAGGGTAAGAGCTGGAGCTGAATCTTTGGTTGACCGCAAAAGAAATTCTGATCTTGGCAGTGAAAGCAGACTCAGAGTTTAGGGGTGCAGAGAGCACCTGACATGAAGTGTTCCACCAATGCAGGTCTTCTGTGCTAAGGGCACGTTCTGGGTAAAGAAACCCAGAACCCCAGGAATTTACACTTGGAGCCCCCCTCCCCAAACTGCTGGAGTTTCTAGAAATGGTGCACCTCTTTAGTGAAGCTATAACTTTGTCTTGGAAGAAGATACGACAAGAACTTCCCAGTTTCTCCAAGAATGCAAGAGTCCGGTCCCTGAGAACAGTTCCCCGATTCCTCACCATCCAGAGCAATCACAGGCTTAAATGCCAGCACCGCCCGGTCTGGAGTACGTCATTCCGATTAAGGGAGGGAGGTGACGTCTCTGTGAGGTGCAAGAGTTAGGGGGCACACGCTGACACGAAGCGGTAGAAGTGAACCGCTGAGAGAGAGAGCCAGGATTCAAGCTCTATGCAGCAAGAGTCCTAGTCCACCGTTCTTCGCTTTTCTCCCCGATCCCTCTGAAGACGCCCAAAACATCAGGATCTCAAGCCGGATAAAACACAGCCGGTAGCTGCTCATTCTGGCTGCACGACTTAATTAGTTCATCTTCCAGCTAACTGGCCGGGAGCACGAGAACGTGAGTCAGCTGACACGAGGAACTGACTCCCAGCTGCCTCCTGCTCTATATTTGAAGGTCAGACATCAGAGCCCAGCTGTCCATATGGAATTCAACCACCAGGGCCCACATGACTGCAGGCAACCAGACAATGGGGAGGGGACATACCCCCAGACTGGAGGTCCCAGGCGCTCAGAATGGCACAACCGCCTCTCCATCTTCCCATGTGAGTCTCGCATGGTTTAAATCTCACAGGAGCCAGACACACGTTTCAATGTCACCTTCGTTAGGTGGCTTACGAGGTTGGATGCACCCTTGAGGCAAGCACAGGCAATAGCCGCTGGATGAGAGAATGGGGTGCCACAGTTGCACACACCCAGCACCCCAACGTTCTAAAGGGAAGGGGAAGCCTTAGGATACAAGTGTACAGAGTCATCCAGATTAAACCTAGCCCTTCTACTGTCTGCTGCTGGAAAACAGACGGAAGACATCTTACCAGGCTGCTGGGCAGTGTCCTTCTGAGGAGAAGGAGCCAGAGGGAGGTGAAGAAGTGCTGTGTGGATGGAAGGGTGTGATGGCGGTTTTAGCGATGGGTTTGCGAAGTGGCCATTAACGGAGAGGAGACAAGAGTGCATCCTAAGAAGTAAGATGCTGTTACGGTTTTTGTTGTCCATTTTAGGAGCAGGAGAGGAGGAGAGTCATCTGCTGGCCCCAGAGGCAGAATGAGGGAACAGTAGGCCATGGGGACACCAAAGGGAGGAAGATTCCATAGCAGATTTATACCAAGGCAGAAGAACTGTCACAAGAGGCAGCGAGTGGCGAGCTTGCCAGGCTGAGTGTGTGCAAGCCCAGGCTGTGTTGTCAGTGGTGCCGAGAGAACCTTGCAGCCACTAGGAGACTTTCACTCAATCCCCTCTTGGCCCCTTTCGGGCCTCATGTTCTTGATTTCATACTTGGTGGGAGGTAGGGATGGGGATACAGGCGAGAGGGTGAGAACAAGAGGCATGAGCCCTGGGTCCAGAACTGGCCCGGCCCCAGTGTGCAGACCCCTCACTCAGCCACTGCTCTCCCTTGTGCTTCACCTCCACCCCAGCCCTGAAGGCCTGGGACCGCAGCTCTGAATTCCAGTTGTCTTTTCCAATGGCCTTTTACGTGGAAGGCCAGATGCTGAAGAGCTAGCCTGGAGCTGCTTACCTCTGCCTTCTAGGTGACCTTGGTGGTCCTTTCTACCACAGGAAAAACAGCTCAGAAAGGATTTCTGAGAAACCAGGAGCTCTTGTTTCCACTCTGGCTGTTCACCAGCCTTCCACAGTACTGAAATGGGTTCTACATTTTGCAGATTTTCAAATCCGTCCATCTGTCCATCCATCCTTTTTTCCTTTGTTAATTCCCAATTCTTTTACCTGGACCCAGCCCTGCAGGGCTCTAACCCCTTATCCTCCCTCCCTTATCCTTCTTCTTAGCTCTAGATACAAAAGTTGGAGTGTGGATGTGAACAGGAAATAGCCTGACCAGTGTCCCTGGATCTGCCAAAAGTCGATTGAGAAGAAGTTGTCCTAATTATAAAAACATGCCCCCGCATCCCTGCAACAATCTGTCCACTCTGGTATCCTGCGGTTACAATTAGTCTTTAGGGAGCCATGTCCTAGCCTGGGCTATGGGTGGGCGTGGAGCTCCCAGACTGACTGAATAATACAAGCTCAGCCCTGCCCACAGCGTGGTAGGCTTAGGTCCCTACTTCATCACACCCCCACTGCAGCAGATCTTCAGGGAAGTGATGACAGGTGATTCCCCAGGATCACACAGGAGAGTAAACTCACCTGGATGCACATTGCTCCTCGCTGAGCAGGGACAGCCCACTTTCCAAGGTGGATGTTATAAGTGTTGCTCCCAGACCCCCAAGTACCACTGGCTTGGATCTGGGTCTGTTTCTTTGTTGTACTAGCTTCCAATGTTCAGCACCTAGGACTCCTGCAGCCTCCTGCCCTGGGCTACTGGGGAATCTTCTCTCCTCTGTGCAGCAAGACTGAAGAACGCGGGAACTCACCTTCCCTTTAGCGTCAAGTGCATTGGGGTTTTTGCACATTTGCAACATGATGCTTAACATACACTTTAAAGGCCAGAGGGACCAGCAGCTTCCTTCCGAGGGAGCCCCCTTGTTGCCTCCTTCTTACTTCCCTCGCTTCCCAGGTGCTTTCCCTAGCAGCACTCTTGATAAATTACTTGCATGTGGATTTTTGGTCCCACGAATTTCTTATCTGTCTCGGGTTCCTAGACCAGGGCCTTATTGGATAGGAGCTCAGAGACAGTGAGTGGAGCAACCCAATGAGCCTACAGGAGTCTAGGGACCGAGCCCAACTCCTCATCCACAGATGAAGAAACAGGCCCAGTGTAGGGAAGGCAGCTGCTCACAGTCCCAGCCTAATCCAGAAGCCTGGTGTCATGGACTGTCAGGTCAGGGGGTGATCCTACTGCTTAGAAGTTTCCCCCAGAGCCGGGCGGTGGTGGCGCACGCCTTTAATCCCAGCACTTGGGAGGCAGAGGCAGGCAGATCTCTGTGAGTTCGAGACCAGCCTGGTCTACAAGAGCTAGTTCCAGGATAGGCTCCAAAACCACAGAGAAACCCTGTCTCGAAAAACCAAAAAAAAAAAAAAAAAAAAAAAGAAGTTTCCCCCAGAAGGCCGTTCATAGAGGAGGCAGTTAAGTGTTCAGTGTTCAGGACCCCTGGAGGTGAAGGATAGGGCAATGAGGGCTTAGGGAGGAGACATCTCATTCAGGCTTGGGAGGAGAGTGTTGGGATCTCTTGAAGTAGGAACATTTGGGCTGAGCCTGGAGAATGAACCATAAGTGAGCAGGTGGAGGTCAATGACTTTCCAAGCAGAGGGAACTGCAAGGGCCAAGGCAAAAACAAACAAAACACCAAAACAAAACAAAAAATAGCAGTACAGTGTAGGTTATCCCCTATTCTGTGGGTGTAACAAAATACCTGAGTCTGGGTGCTATAGAAGGAAAAGAGGTACATTTACCTTATGGTTCTGAAGGTTTAACGCCCAAGAATGGTTAGCTCCTTTTTGGGGACCTCTGGCAGGGCATTATGACATTATAATGGTGGTGTTATAGTGAGAGAATGCATAATAGGAAGAGATCACATGCAAGGAGTCACAGAGGAGCAAGGCCACTCTTGAACACTTCACGTGTGAGAAAAGCCACTGTCTTGTGAGAACAAACCTGTTGAGTCTGCTCCCACAATGACCAGTCACTCTCCTTAAGGATCCATCTCTTGAAGGGCTCCCTTCCTAACATTGCCAGACCCAGAGCCAAGCTTCCAGTGAACAAACCATGGAGGGACACACTAACCCCACAGGGTTCAATCAGAATCACCACAAGGCAGGTTTGGTGGGACATCCCAACCAGGACTTTCCTCAAAATGGTCCTCGGTGGGACTGGGACAGAAGCCTGAGAAGGGTAACAACAGTCAGTGGGGGTCCACTCCTGTCTCCCAGTGCAGACTCTGGTTCTGAGGGCTCCTAGAAGCCTCGATCCTCCTCCCAAAGCACCCTCTGCCCAAGTTTCTCTCTGGCTGGTCCCTCATGCTGGAAGTCTAAAGGACAAGGATCTGGTCGCAGATGCCCTCACTGAGGGATGGGATTTTATTTTTAATAATTCTCATTACTTTTATTTATTTGTTTGCATGTATGTACTCATGAGCATGTGCCAGGATGTGTGGAGGTCAGAGGGCAACTTACAGGAGCTATGTAGGTCCCCAGGACTAACTCAGGTCATCAGGCTTGGTAGCAATTGCCTTTACCTTCTGAGCCATCTCACCAGCCTGAAGCTGGGATTTCTGATGCCTAGAGACCTCTGGATCAGCCCTGAACCTAGTCAGTGGGGTAGTTGGGGAAGACCGGGGGTCTGCCAGTAGCGGAGGGGGCTGAGCT
The DNA here is from genome assembly GCF_000317375.1 of Microtus ochrogaster. NCBI lineage: Eukaryota > Metazoa > Chordata > Mammalia > Rodentia > Cricetidae > Microtus > Microtus ochrogaster. The sequence continues at coordinate 40,840,239 of NC_022031.1, forward strand.
CATTGCCGCTCTGCATCTTCAAGTGGGCTGCTTGAGAACACTGGTCTATAGCATGGGGACATGAGCTAGGGACAGTTTGGGTCCCAGTGATAATCTGTTCTGTATCTCAGCTGTAATTATAACATTTTCTAGTTCTTTTTTTTTTTTTTTTTTAATTTCTTAGTTCTATTTTGTTAGAGTCAAAGTCTACACAGCCCTGGCTGACCTGGAGCCTAAATATAAACACCAAATTGGATTTGGACTTATTTTTAATTTTAAGTTTTTATAATTGCATTTATTTATTTGTGTGTGTGTGTGTGTGTGTGTGTGTGTGTACCCATGCATATGTGGAGATCAGGAGATAACTTGTGATATAGCTGGATCTCTCTCTTCCTACCACATGGGTCCTGGGGATTGAACTCAGGCTGGCAGCAAGGGTCTTTACCCGCTAGACCATCCTGCTGGCCCATGACCTTGAATTTCTGATGATCTTTTTGTGTCTACCACTCAAATGCTGAGCTGACAGGTATGACCCACCATGCCTGGCTAAGTCTCCTGTTGTGGAATAATCTTTCTGTACACCGTGAAGATGTGTCTTTACCAAAGCACTTTCTGATTGGTTTAATAAAGAGCTGGATGGCCAATAGCTAGGCAGGCAGAGGTTAGACGGGACTTCCAGGTGGAGAGAGAGGAAGAGGACATGAGTCCAGGTAGGGGAGAGACGCCAGAGGACATGGAGAGGAAACAGGAGGTGCAAGATGGGAAGAGAGGTAAAAAGCCATGGAGCAAGACATAGATCAATATAAATGGGTTAATTTTAGTTATAAGAACTAGTGGGGTAAGCCTAAGCTACAGGCCGAGCTTTCATAATTAATAACTCTCCATGTTGTTTATCTGGGAGCAGGTAGTACAGAGAAAGCCTGATACAGTTTCCTTTTTAAAAAACAGTTCAGAACTGGGTTAATGTTAGTAACATGTTAACTGGGTTAACACTAGTATAAAGCCATGGGCAAGAGGCTGTTACTGAAACCAGAGGAGGGGAAGAGGATCCTAGAAAAGGACCTCAGTTCTGATGGAAGGTGGTGGACAAGTGGTCCATGGGCCGAGGTGGACTTAGGTGCCTCTGTTAGCTGCTGAGAGAAGTAAGCAACATTAGGGAATGTTCCAGTTTGCTGTCTGTTGCTGTGATAAACACCATGACCTAAAGCAGCTTGAGGAAGAAAGGGTTTGTCTGGCTCACAGGTTACAATCCATCACCCGTGGAAGCCAAGACAGGAACTCAAGGTAGGAGCTTGAAGCAATAACCATGGAGGGATGCTGCCAACTGGCTTCTTCCCCTGGCTGGCTCAGCTAGCTTCTTACATAGCTAGTCCCACCTGTACAGGGATGGCTCTGCCAATTGTGATCGGGGACCTCTTCCATCAATGAGCAACCAAGAAAATGCTCCAAAGACACACCTACAGGCCAGGTGGATGGAGGCAACTCTCCAGTGGAGGGTCCCTCTTCTCGGGTATCTCTGGGTTTGCTGAAGCTGACTCTGACAAGGACTGTAGTGGTTTGAATAGGTATGACCGTCATGGCCTCATGTGGGGCCTCCTGTGTTTGAATGCTTGGCCTGTAGGGAGTGGCCCGAGGAGGAGGTTTGGCCTTATCAGAAGAAGTGTGTCATTGTGGGAGTAGGCTTTGAGGTCTCTTACACAAGCTACTCCAAGTGACACAGTTCACTTCCTGCTGCCTGAGGATCAAGATGTAGAACTCTCAGCTCCTCCAGCACTATGTCTGCTTGAATTCCAGCCACCACCACAATAATGGGCTAAACCTTTGAACTATAATCTAGCCCAATGAAATGGTTTCCCCTATAAGAGTTGTCATGGTCATGATGTCTCTTCACCGCAATAGAAACCCTAACCAAGACAGGAACAAACTCCTTTATCAGTGTAACTCCACTGGCCTTTTCCCCCCAGTTAAAACGTTATGAAAAGCCTGAGCATGCCCAGAGGTGTTCTGTCCACCGTCCTTCTGATGCAAGTGGAGTATGTCTAAACATGCCCCAAATGGGTTTGCCTTCTTTCCTTCTTCAGTTTTAAGCGGAATATGCCTAGAAATGTATTCCTTAACTGGCCGCGCCCAGGAATGCGCCCTAGTCTATAGTGCGTTCCTCTGTGAATATGTAGAGGTTTCGTCATTGAAATCCCTAGGGTCTCTTTCTTCAGGGAGGGCCTTACTTTGGAAGCACGTCCTTTGCTCTCCTTACGTGTTGTGGGCAGCCTGTCTTCCTCCACTCTTTATTTCTTGGCCATGCGTGTATTGCTTTTGCACTCATCGGGATGTGAACCCTTACACTTGATTATAGTTTCTCTCATGTAATTTGGGGTGAGACTGTGGGATGAGACTCACTTTGCACTGAGACTGCAATTCGTTGCAGCTGGTCTTCCAGGTGTGCCCACGTGTGGGACTCTAGGTATACAATGTGCTTACAAAGCAACGCAGGGATCAGACAGCAAGAAAAGTAAGAATCCCCACCAGTTCTTCAATCCTCCCCTAGTGAACACAGCGAATGAGGCATGCCAACACTTCTGCAGACAAGTCACATGCACAGCTGCTCTTACTCCCGTAGAAACTGGAGCTGCTGCTCTGGAGGGATCACAGTGGCTTCTGGGAAGAAGAGGATCATCAGATGGAGCTAGAGAGAATGTTTGGCATCTCCTGGGGACAGCAGTCACTTGGCGCCATGTTCAGAGGCTTGCAGCCGTGGGTATAGTTTGGGGTGGTAGATGACCCTTGTGGCTGCACAGAGACCTATGGAGAGGAGTAGAAGAAGGGATTGGACAGCACAGAGAGTAGCTCACACACCAGGACAAAAACAAGTGTGTGTGCATGTGTGTGTGTGTGCATATGTGTGAGTGTGCGTGCGCGTGTATGTGTGTGCGTACACACCACAGTGCATGTATGCAAATCAAAAGACAGCTTTTTAAGAATTTGTTATTATTTTATTTTATGTCTATGTGTGTTTTTCCTGCGTGCATATCCACGTACCACATTCTTGTGGTACCTGCTGAGACCAGAAAAAGGCATTTGATTGGAACTGGAGTTACAGACAGCTGTGAGCTGCCGTCTGGGTGCTGGAATAGAACCTGGGCCCTCTGGGAGAGCAGCCAGTGCTCTTAATGGTTGACCATCTCTCCAGCTCCCTCAAAGGCTTAACTTCTGACAGCCAGTACTTTCCTTCTACCTTGCCAATGCAGCGTTTCTCTTGGTTTTTGCTGCCCTTGGGCTGAGGACTCCAGGTTAGCAGGTCTCAGAGTTTTGGATGACTCTGCTGTCTCCATGTCCCCCGGCACTGGACCATGGACCCATAGACCTTCCGGGATTATGAATGCATGCCACGACTTTTCTTTTTTAAAAAAAAACAAGGATTCTGCTGATCAATCTCAGCTTATCAGGTTGATACAGCAAATGCTTTAACTTGCTAAGTCGAGATGCTGGCCCCAATGACAGGTAGGGGTGCTGGCATTCAAATCCTTACACACACACACACACACACACACACACACAGACTTCACTCCATGTGCCTCACATGAGTGGCTCCAACCTTTCAGTCCCCTGCCCCAGCATGGCTGCTATGCAGGTCCCACTGCTGATAAGAGAGAGAGAGAGAGGAGAGGTAGGTTTTGTACCCTGACCCATGTAGTATCTGGACACAAGACCAAACTGCTTTGTTCTAAGTGATGCTGGGGCGGGGGCTGTCCATACTGGCTCCCATGTCCCTTCATCATCCAGTCTCCTCTGTGTGATTCTGTGGCTCCAGAGAGAGGCTCAGACCAGCTTCTGAGCTGCCCAGGAATTTGAGGGTGGGAACCTGGTCCCGGGTTAGACTGTGACAAGAAGGATGGGGGAGAGAAAGAGGGAAGTACAAGGCGGAGGACAAACATAGCAAACACCGTCTCCCCAACCTGCTGGCCGAGACCCAGCGGTTGGGAGATGCCACTTCAAGGCCAGCTCCACTGTCCTTTCAACCTGGCCCCGAACAATCCTGCGTGTGTTTCCAGATTGTTCCATGTCTAGGTTGGACTTAGGTCAGCAGTTTCCAGCCAGCTCATCAGTGACATTTAAGTGTATTTGTATTTGGGAATCCATACATAAAACATAAGTGACATTGTTATAACTTTATGTTTCTGTTCATTACTCACTAAATGGAAGCGATGAGGGGATTTTTGTTTGTTTGTTTTTATTTTAAAGAGCCCAAATAACTTTGACATTGTAAATACTAGTTGTGATTCAGGACCAGCATCAATATCCAATTCATTATTCAAATTTGGTTCCAGCGGGTTGTCAGCATCCTTCTCCACGCTGAGCAGTGGTTGCAGATGATAACGGATTCTTAGAACACTTTACCTTACGCTCTTAGAACATCCTTTAATTAGATGCATCTAAGAACTTTAAGAGGGATAATAGGCAATTATTTTGTTTCAGGGTTCAATTATTAACAATACCCCAACCCTGTTTTCTCATCCCTTAAACGGTTAGTATTCAATTTGAGGGAGCCAGGAAGTGGGTTTCTTAGTTAAAGCACTCGTTCTTTGGCAGAAAAACACCTTTCAAATATAGCTTGAAGGATGCTTAAGGTTGTCATTTAAGGAATCTTACGCCTCAGTTCCCTCGTCTGACAGTTTTTCACTCAGACTCCCAAACAGTCAAATTCATTTTGATTACCTGTTGGATCTGAGCTTTAAGATTCAAATTTACCCTAAACACATTATCTAGTGTTGCCAGCACGGGACAAGGTGACCCTAGGTGGACAAACTGAGCCAAAGTGTGTTTGCAGGTTAGTCAAGAGGGATCCAAGCTAACAGCGAGCTCTCATGGATCCTGATAGGATGGGTTGGGGACCTTACCCACCACCCTGTCTGGGGTGAGCAGAGTCAGCTCCCTGCTGGGCTGGAGTCTGATGGGGAAGGGTGTGCCAATCAACTTGGAGTGAGCTTGCTGTCAGAATGGAGTCAGTCTATACCCAAAGAGGTCAAGTTTGGCTACTCGTCCTCAAGAAGTTTATTAAAGCAATAGTCAAAGGGCTGGAGAGATGGCTCAAATGTCAAGAGTGTTTTGTGGCTCTTGTAGGGCACCCACATTCCATTTCCAGCACTCACATGGGGACTCCATTCCCAGGGGATCCAGTACACTCTTCTGCCCTCCACTGGGTACCACATATGCACATAGCGCACATACACATGTGTGTGCGAGCCAACACAATTAAAAGGAAATAAATTACTTTAAGAAAGTGTGGCTGAAGAGACGGCTTTATGATCAAAAGCCCACACTGCTCTTTGCAGAAGACCTTTGTTGAATTCTTAGCAAATGGATGTAACTCCAGGTCCAGGGGACCCAGTGCCCTCTTCTGGCCTCGAAGGGCACCTGTCCTCACATCACAAACCTACAAACAAACTATGTCACATACCTACAAACACAAACTATATCACATACCGACAAACACATACCTACAAACAAACTATATCACATACCTACAAACACATACCTACAAACAAACT
>NC_022031.1:40846203-40850224 GCF_000317375.1 Microtus ochrogaster
ACACCTACAAACTATATCACATACCGACAAACACAAACTATATCACATACCGACACACACCTACAAACAAACTATATCACATACCGACAAACACATATACATAATTTTAAAAATCTCTTAAAAATAACCGCAAGACAGCCAAAATAATAATAATAAAGCCTAGAAGGGGAGATTTATTCAACATCTCCACATTGGAAAGGGGAGCAAAGAAACCCTGCGGCCCCTCTAGTCCGTCTTTGGGATTCTGAAGTGAGACTGGAGCTTAACTAGAGGCATAGGACTATGTACATCTAAGCAGTCCGTCCGGCGACGACGTGGTCCCACCCGTCATCTGCTCATCTTTGCCTCATCCAGTAAGGTGGTCCGACGAGCTGTTAGAACTGAGACTCTCTTTTTGGGAGGAGGCATGGGCGGAGACATGGTCGGAGACAAGTTTTCCTTTTGGGCTCCAAGGGTTTCAGCCTTTTTCTTCTCCCCAGTAAGATTCTCAAGGAAATTCCCATTTCTTGGGGTCCATTGTTTCAACAGTCTGGTAGCCAGGTTGAGGGACTCAAGTGTCTTTAAAATATCTTCGTTTCGACAGACTTACATGACCGATGGAGTATCCAAGCTCCTGTCACATGTCCCGTGGGGAACACTGCAGGCTACCTCCCCAAGCAGCTGTAGGAGCACACGGAGGACAGAGGCCCAACTGGGGACACTTCCTCCAAGATGTCCCAGAGACCCCAATAGCAGAGCAGCAGGCGTGGGAGAGTCAGTCAAAGCCAGCCTGCTCAGCTGCGATCCTTAGATATATATTTAGGGGAGGCTGGGAAGACAGCTTGGCTCGTAAAGTGCTAGCTGTGAATGCAGGAGGCCTTGACTTCAAACCCCAGTGCCTATGTAATGGTCCTGTAACCCCAGCAGTGAGGAGGCAGAGACAGGTGTGTCCCATGCTAACCAGCCTAGACGAGTCAGCCAGCTCCTGCTTCACTGAGAGGCCCTGTCTCAAAAACTAAGGCGGAAAATGTCTGAGGAAGACACAGCAGGGAACCTCTAGTCTCCACATGCAGCGCACACACATGCACAAGTGCACAAGCATGCATATGCTCTCATATGCAAATACATACAAACACGTGACCACACACAATACTTGGCCTATTTCTCCAGCAATGCTTGGTGAAGGTGGATATACCTGAAGGACTCTTTTGGGTCACTAGAGGCTCCAGAGAGCCTACTTTGGAGACTCCAAGCCTGGACTGCTGTCTGAGGTTTGCCCGCCTGGCCCTGAAGGGGCACAATGGCCTTGCAGTGACTGATTCTGTTTTCCTCTCCCATCCCCCACCCAGCATGTTTGTTGGAGTAGAACCCCACCCCCCCAACCCCCAACCTATGGGATTCCCTTCTAGAAAAGTCATTACTGCTTCTCTTGGTCGCCTGCCAGCTCTAAAGTGTCTTTTTAATTGCATCTAATTTGGCCTCATCTCATTAAATCCTTAATTTAAACCGGAGTGATCCCTCCAGCTCTAGCTGCCTAATGACAAAGGGCCCGCGCAGCCCCTCCCCCACTCGCACAGCTCCTCAGTCAGAGCTGCTCTCATTTCCAGGTGGTCTCTCCGGGAGGTTTCTGACAAGTGGCTGTCGTCCTCGCCATGCTGAGCATGGCGCCCAGCCAGGAGGGCTTCCCGGGAGCTGTAATTAATGGGAAAGGCTCACCCCCGCCACCCCGCTGGAGCCCCAGCTCACAGCCCCAAAGTGGCTGCTGCAACAGTATCCAATTCTACAGGTGCAGCCATGGGCGAGGAATGAGGCAGAGATCACACAATGAACACATGGCAGGAATCTCCGAGTCCAGACGCGTACTTTAGCACAGCCTGGCAGTACATTGCTGTATGTAGAGATGACCCTCAAGAAGCCTACAAATGAGCTACAAAATGTAAACCTCCTTCTCCACCTTCTCTGGCTCCCCCTACCCCCTCCTTCTCTCTCCTCTCTCTCACACTTCTCATAACGTAAGTTTAAATAAGTTGGAGATTTTGTACTGGGCTGTCCTTGGGTTTCCTTACACTCATGAAGCCTGTGGGCTGGCACACCAGGGCAGTGTAGGATCTCCCTAGCGAAGCCTCACTGATCCTATGCTATAGATGGGAGCATTCAAGCTTGCGGATGAAGAGACAGGTTCCAAGATCCAGCTGGCTTCAGTGGAAGGGTTCTCTCTCTCTCTCTCTCTCTCTCTCTCTCTCTCTCTCTCTCTCTCTCCTCCCAGACTCACCCTGATCCCTCCTCTAGTCACCCAGTAACTCTTTGAACATGGCTGCACTTCTGTCCCAGGGCGTTTGCCCTCGCTGCCCCTCCTGTCCACTATGCTGTCCCCTGGATCTCACCTGGCTCACTTCTCCTTCTCATCAGTTCTAACCTACTCTCTTATCCTCACTCTGCTCCCCTCGTGTTTTAGGGTTTCTGTTGCTGTAAAGAGACACCATGGCCATGGTAACAATGATAAGGAAATATTTCACTGGGGCTGACTCAGAGTTTCAGAGGCTCAGTCCGTTATTGTCATGGTGGGAGGCACTGCAGCAGGCAGACATGGTGCTGGAGAGGCAGCCGAGAGTTCTACGTCTAGATTAGCAAGTAGCAGGAACAGAGTGAGACACTAAGTCTAGCCAGAGCTTCTGAGACCTCAAAGCCCATCCCCAGAGACACACTTTCTCCAACAAAGCCACACCTACTCCAACAAGGCCACAACTCCGGACACTGTCACTCACTCCCTATGGGCCTACGAGCCCATTTTCCTTCAGACCACCACACCTCCCTTGTTTAGTCTGTTGGTATTTTTGTATGTGTATGTCTACTGGCATGCATCATCAGTTCCTATGTATGGATCTGTTTGGCTTCTGTGGCATTGCTGGAGCAAAGCATTTTTCTGTCCTCTTCATGCCCCGTGCCTGGTACCCAGAACACTGTCTGCCACCTACTAGTTCTTCCGCACTTATTCGTTGCATGGTTCTAGCCTGGTAACGTCTAACTTTCAGGACCTGTACCTTCCAGGAGTTCTTAGCTCCTCAGCTTGCAGGACCAACATCTTGCCAATCGCATCTGAATCAGCCCACCAAGGAGAGCCGGTAGGTCCTTCTCTGGGGATGACTCCTTGCCTGTAGCTCAGGGAATGGATCACCACGTTGTGCAGACTCAGGAGGCTGACTGCTACACAAACGCCTGTAGCTTCCAAGATTCTTCTTAGAGAATGGGCTTCCCATGACTGCTCAGAGTCTCTGCACGGCTTGGACCCAGGAGGGAAGTGCAGGTCTGAGAATAGTCTGGGTGTCTAATTCAGCACGTCTGGCAGATCCCTTCCGCTCACCTCTATAAAGCACGTCTCCTCTAGAGGAGTCAGTGACAGAGAACATGTGATGGAATCCAGGCGATATTCAACAGGCGCAGCCCCATTCCTGGGTTTCTGAAACCAAAAACAAGAGGAGGCTGATTTTATTTTCGTTGTTTGTTTTGTTTTGTTCCGTTTGAGACATGGTCTCCCAGTGTAGCTCTGGCTGACCTCGAGCTGTCTCTGCAGACCAGTTTGGCCTTGAACTCACAGAGACCTGCCTCCCAAGTACTGTGACTAAATGCATGCTGCACCAAGCCTGGCCTCAGAAGCCTGAATTTATGGAATTCAATCTTTCCTTTGAATTAAGACTTGAAGGGAGAGTGAGATGGTCCAGCAGGTGCTGTGCAAACCTGACATCCTGAATTGGAGCCCGGAACCCATGCAAAAATTGGAGAGAAGCAAGTCCGCAAAGTTGTCCTTTAAGCTCCATACACACACACACACGCGCGCGCGCGCGCGCATACACACACACACACATACACACACATTCACACACACACACACACATACACACATACACACACATACACACATACACACATACACACACATACACACATACACACGCACACACATACACACACACATACACACACATACACACACACATACACACACATACACACACACATACACACACATACACACATACACACA
>NC_022031.1:40850324-40855893 GCF_000317375.1 Microtus ochrogaster
ACACACACACATACACACACATACACACACAGACACACACATACATACACACACAGACACACACACATACACACACATACACACACACATACACACACATACACACACATACACACATACACACACACACATACACACACATACACACACACATACACACACATACACACACGCGCACACACGCACGCACACACGCACGCACACACGCACGCACACAAGCACACACATACACACACATACACACATACACACATTCACACATACACACATACACACACATACACACATACACACACACGCACACACACACGCATGCATGACAATAACAATGACGACAAAAATACCAATAAAGTTGAAAACATAAAAAATAATTAAGTGCTGTCAAAACAAAGGGTCCGAATGTTGTTCTTTCTGAAAGCCACTGAGTTCCTGCCATGGTTTCATGGATGCTGCTAGAAGATACTAGACTCCTGCGTCAGACAAGACGTTTACCAAAGCAGTCTGGGCTTCCTGCTTGAGTTCTTCCTCAGTCCTCACAGGGAGGCTGGGTGGTGTGCTCAGTGGGTGTTAGGTAGCTTTTACTTCATGGCTAGCAAATAAATGGCAGAAAAGAGCTTAAAAGAGAGAGGTTTATTCAGCTCAGGGTTTCAGGTCAGAATTCGTTGTAGTGGGAGAAGTGTCACAGTGAGCTTGATCCATGGTGTTGGGAGCATGCAATAGCAGCTTGCTACCTGGTGCCAACCAGGATGGGGCTGGGAGCAGAGTCAGGCTAGAACCCCCAAGGACAACTTCTGGTGACCTATGTCCCCTGGATTGGTTTGCCTTTGTGTTCTAAAGCTTCTACAAACCTCCAAAATGGCACTACCAGTTGAGGACCAAGTGTTCAAACTCATGAGCCCATGCTGGGGGGTGGGGGGAATTACCCTGACAGAGATAAGCATAAAAATAACCCAAACATTTTAATAACCTGCAAGCAGAGATAGTTTTTTTTTACCAGAACTGAGATATTATCTTTTTTTTAAAAAGATTTTATTTATTTATTATGTATACAACTTCCTGCCTCCATGTATGCCTACAGGCCAGAAGAGGGCGCTAGATCATTACAGATGGTTGTGAGCCACCATGTGGTTGCTGGGAATTGAACTCAGGTCCTCTGGAAGAATAGTCAATGCTTTTAACCACTGAGCCATCTCTCCAGCCCCCTGAGATATTATCATTAGTCCATAGGACAGCAAGCAAATCTGCCCCGTGCCCTGGAAAGAGGGATGTTCTCTATCCTCCAAGGGAAAGCAGAAGCATTAGACAGCTTCAGGATGCAGCTCAGGTGATAGATTGCTTGCATAGCATGCTCAAGTCCCTGGGTTTGACCCCCCCCCCCAGGGCCCCCTGGTGTAGTAGGAGGGCCGCTTGTTTGTTCCTGGCTGCTCAGCCCCAAAATAATCACACGGAAACCATATTATTTAAATCACTGCTTGGCCCACTAGCTCTAGCTTCTTATTGGCTAACTCTTACATCTGAATTTAACCCATCTCCATTTATGTGTGCATCACCACGAGGTCGTGGCCTACCAGCAAAGTTTTGGCATGTCTGTTTCCTGCAGTGGCTCCATGACTTCTCACTGACTCCGCCTCCTTTCTTCCAGCATTCAGTTTAGTTTTCTCCGCCTACCTATATTCTGCCCTGCGCAGGCCTAAGATAGTTTCTTTATTAACCAATGGTAGTTACAGTATACAGAGGGGAATCCCACATCACCATGGGGAGCAGGAGAAATCTGTGGAGAGCCAGGCATGGTGGCACATGCTTGTGATTGTAGCACTTGGGAGATAAAAACCAGTGGATGTGGAGTCCAAGACCAGCTGAGCTACAGAGTGAGTTTGAGCCTGGGCTTTATGAGACTGTCTCAAAAAACAAAAACAAGGTGGACACCGGGACTGCAAGATGGTGTCGCTCATGCCACTGAAGGAGAAGAAGCTTATGGAGTTTAAACTTGGAGAACTGCCAAGCTGGATACTGATGCGAATTTTACCCCCAGTGGCACTGTGGGAGCCTTTCAGAGAGGTTACGACCAGTATTACAACAAGTACATCACTGTGCGGAAAGGCAGCATCTCGGGGGTTAACATGGTGCTGGCAGCCTATGTGGTTTTCAGTTACTGCATTTCTTACAAGGAACTCAAACATGAGCAGCGACACAAGTACCACTGAAGAAGGGTCACTATGGGGGGACCGCACACCCGAGCATAAGCGCCTCTCCTGCGCCCATCCATGAAAAACTCAACTCTGGCTGGATCTTCATGTCCTAAGAACTAGTATCCCATAAAAGGTGACTGACTGGTTCATGAAAAAAAAACAAAACAAAACAAAACAAAAAAAAAAGCAAGGCAAGTAAACAGTCTATAGAGAAACCTCTTATGATACACCATGTCTAGAAGAGATACAGTAAGTAACAGTAGGCTCTGGGTAGGAGGGTGTTACAGTTTACATCTCGAATGTTCTCCAAAGGCTCCTGTGCTGAGACTTGGTCCCTGGCATGGTGCCACTAGGAGATGGTGGAACCAGAGAGGTAGGGCTTAGGGGAAGGTGTTAGGTCACTTGGGTGTGCCTCTCAGGGAACTCTGAAACATGATTTTTTCTCTCTCTCATGTCCAGGGCATCGCATGCACATCTCTGTCATCCATTGTCACACATCATCCATGATGGTATATGTTCTCATCATAGGTACCTAAGAAACAGGGCCACAGAGGTAAACCCAAATCTGTGAGCCAGATAAACCCCTCTTCCTTATAAACTGCTCATCTCAGGTATTTGTTAGAGGGATGGAAAACTGGCTAACACAGTCTCCTGGCATTTCTGGTTCTTTCCAGACCTGGGTGAGCCTGCGGGACATGCCTCACGGATTCTCCCATGCCCAGCTCCACACTCTTTGGGCTCAAAAGCCTTCAGAATTTCCAGATGATGAAGGTTCAAACAGAAAGCAAAGCTGAGGCCTTAGAACTGTGATATGTGGTACCCAGCAGTGGCTGCCTGAGGAGCGTGCACAACCTGCCTCAGAAAATCCCATTCCTAACTCAATGTGCCTTTCAAACCTAACTGCTCATCAGCACAGGGGGCAATGAGGTATGGCAACACTCCAGAAATGGGTTGATCTGTCAATCTTACCCTTTGCAGGTAAGACCACCTCCGTCTCCTCAAAGAAGGAAGGAGCCTACATGGTCCAAAGTTTAGTTAGCCAACTAACTAAAGTGAGTGAACACCAGCTTCAACTAGAACTCCATGACAGGCCCAAGACCCTGCCCTGTGGCACTTCCAGACTGGCTGCAGATACAGATGTCAGTATGGACATAGTCATGTGACCAAGGGCCATTGTAGAAGTGAGCAAGGAGGAGACAGCTATCCAGAGGAGGCCATTCCAGACTCGAGGCTTAAAAGGATGACTACCCAGGAAACGGGGGGAAGGCAGATGACAAGAAAGGGCTATGGGTTTAGAGATGGCCCATCCCTAATGTCAAGGAGTCAGACATGATACCTGCCTATAATCTCAGCCTTATGAAACCGGAACAGAGGGGTCATAGTGAATTCAAGTCTAGCCTTGGCTTCACAATGAATTTCAGGCTAGTCTCAGAAACATAGTAAGAACCTGCCTTGAGAGAAGAAGGAGGCAGGGAGGGGGGCAAAGGGAAGGAAAACAGAGCATCTTTGCCTTCATCCTGAGCGCAGTGTGTGGCCACTGGAGGGGGCAGGGGACACTGGCTGTGGTTCCTCTTCCTATTGGGGTCCACTCATTGATTAGAGAAAAGTCTATAAAAGATCTAATAGAAAAGACCAGGTAGCCGGGGTCACTGACACACTGGTAATCCCAGAAGTTGGAGGCAGAGGCCTGAAGATGCAAGTTCAAGACCAGCCAGCACTGTTTACACAGAGAGTTCCATGCCAGCCAGTGCTGTAGAGTGAGACCCTATTCCCAGGAATATAATCACCCGCAGTTTGTGCACCCAGAGCAGCCACTCAGTGAGCTTTGTTCTCCTGTTTCCTGGGCAGCCAATCACCCAAGCGTGGCCTGGGGGAACCCCTTCTTTTGTCTTCACATCCCACACCTTCAGAAGACACACAGGAAGACCACTGCCTCCTGGTTTTCTCTGGTGCAGGCCCACAGCGGCACCCGTCCTGGCAGGACCTTTAGACTCATGATGGTGAAGAAGGAGAGTTCTCACCCTCTCCAGACCCACGAGAGATGCGTAGAGAGGATCCACGGGCTCATAGCCTCTCCCTACTGCCCCATCCCCCATCATGGTTGCATCCTCGTCCTGCAGTAGCTCTGTGATCTCTGGCCATCTGTGGTGCGGGGATCTGAATTGAGCCTATATCCCAACCGCCGTGGTGGCCTTCAGTGTCGCCTCTGAGGATCAGAACCTATACTGAGCATGACCAGGAGCAGGGAATCTCCCCTTTGCAGCCAGTCCTGCCTCCCTTCCTGCCTTTTACAAATCCTGTAGCCTACTCAAGCTCTGAGGGGTAGGGGAGTAAAAAACAGAATTCATGCCTGAAACTGACAATTGTCATATCAAAAGAGCAAAGGCCACTTTTAAAAAAAAAAAATACGTTGAGAAGAAATGCAAGCAAATATCTAGACATGGTAGTTTCTAGCAACAGAAATATGTTGTGAACACAAGCTCTCAGGTCCCTGCCTCGCTCTGGCGAGAGTGCAGAGCAAGCTTCCTTCCTAGTCAGGGATGAGGGCTCTTAGGACCGGTTCCCTCCTTGATCCTCTGCCTGCGAGGAGCAGAGCCAGTCAGGTAATGAAGCCGACTGCATTCACACTTCTTCCTGATAATTGGTCACCCCTTTCCAGAGCAGGTGGGTTCTGATGCAGTAATTGGCAGGGGACTGAGTTGAGCACCTGGGGACGGGAAAGGCGCTAATTGCCAGCCTCCCTCTCAATGCCCATCCTTACTGATGGAGGATAAGAGATCTCTGCACGACTCCTAAGTACTGGAGGGCAGGGGTACGCAATTGAGATGGGGGTGATGGCAATCAGTAGTAGAGTCTGGACTCAGGAACCAGGCTGGGGGGCTGACTGCACAGCTTGAGGTTTTGCTTCTGGTGCGAGGAACCCTCAGAAGGGCTGTTCTGAGTCTGGGCACTCCTGAAGTCCTTTCCAAGTGAGGCTGGCCAATGCCCAGCCTGGGACCTAGAGCCCAGGTCAGTGGCTCAGGCTCTGCCACCTCAGGAGCTTGTCAAACAGTCCTTCAGACCAACACACTGTTGGAAACCAGATGATTCGCAAAAAGCAGGTTTTCTTCAACCACGTTACACCCCAGAGTGTGTGCCTTTCATTCCCCGCAGTGGACTGGGAGCCTTGATCTGCAGGCGGCCGGTGTGCCTTTGGGATCCAGGTCCTATTCCAGTCCACAGGCACCGAGCTTTGGTGCTCAGTTCTGCAGGGGGATGCCAGTCAGGTCTGCAGCAGGGTAGTGGGCTCACTTGTGCCACCCTTGGTCACCTCGAAACACCCCATATTAACACCCAAAGGCTTGTGGGTGGGTATGAATGCTCACAGCATTGGGCTCCGT
>NC_022031.1:40856028-40880134 GCF_000317375.1 Microtus ochrogaster
GGCTCAGGTTCTGCTCTGTCCCTGCTCATCTGAGCCGGAGCCTGGGAGTTACAACAGTCCCCAGGCACACACCCTGCCCTCTGTCTCCACAACTCTGTCACAGATGAAAGTGTAGTACAGTCCCTGTTAGCTCAGTGGGACCCTCCTGGCCTCAATTTACCCTTCTCTCCCAACCCCTACCTTGTAGCCAAAATGGCCTTCGTGAGCTTCTGTCTGACCTGACTGTTCCTTGTTTAAAAACTGAATTCTGCCAGCTCCTGCCCATGCCTCAGGGCCGCTCTCAGTGGCTCCTTCAGATCTTCCTAGGAAAGCTATTCCTTAATCCTTTTATTTCGTTTCGAGAGTATTATATCTGTGCTAGATAGAAAAATGCTTCCCCTTGGTTATGTCTATCTTTGAAGCCTGTAAATATATTACCTTATATGCTTTCTTAGTCTGTTTAGTCTGTTTTCTATTGCTTTAACAAAATTCTCGAGTCTCTGTAATATATAAAGAGAAGGGGAGCCAAACATGGTGACACATGCCTTTAATTTCAGCACTTGGAGACAGAGGCAGGCAGATTTCCAAATTTGAGGCTAGCCTGAAATACAGAGTAAGCTCCAGGACAGCCAGGGCTACACAGAGAAACCCTGTCCTCGAACCAAAATCCAAAAAACTAAAAAAGGAAATAGAAGAGAGAGGTTTAGGGGTTCAAGGGTATTGTGCTGGCTTTAACCTGCTCTGGTGAGCACCTCATATAGACGGTGGTATAAAGATGTCAGCAGTGTATACAGGATCAAGCCATCACAGGTGAGTCAGGGAGCCAGAGGGAGGCAAGTAGGGAGGGAAGGAGACTCTTCCTTATCCTGATAGGACCAGCCTCACTGTGCGTCAGGGGGACCTCCGTGGAGAATAGGAAATGGGACTGATTCCAATTCACAGCCAGAAAGCTTGGCTCCCTAATGCCAGCCTTCTTGCTGTCCATATCCCAAACCATGCAAGTGTGGTCTCAAGTCACTCTTCCCTAGGTCTCTGAGGTCCCTTAGTTTTCTTTCCTACTCCAGCTTCTACCCCGGAACCCCCAATCATAAGCAAGATGTCAGACTCCGAGGCCAGGGAACAACCCTGCTCCAGGAACCAACACAGTCCCCCCATCCTCATTTGCAATGAGGGGACTGAGCGGGGGAGACAAAGAGATCAAAGTGGCCAAACCATGACATGGAGGGGACAAGACAAGAACCCAGGCTGGGCCTCACTTGCCTCTCCAGGGACTCTAGACAGCAGGATCAGAAGCCCTTTTCTCAGATGGGGAACTGAGAAACACAGACGTTCAATCCCTTGGGTGCAGTCGGTTGGTTGAACTATTTCCTAATCTCTCTGCACTATTCTGACAGATGGAGAAACTGAGGCCCGAGGGCTTCTCCAGGGCCGTGTATGAGCAGAAAGCAGGCTGTTGGAGTTCGACTCAGAACCCTCCAAATCCACGATAGGGGGAAGTGCCTGGGCCGCGCGGAGCCTGGCTAGCTTGCCGCCTTCAATTAGACCGTTTGCTTTTCTGACCAGAGGACGATTTAACTAATAGCATCAGTTTTCTGACATTATTGATCGGCCAAGATTAAATATGTTTGTCACAGTCAAGTGAACTAATCACTTTATTGTATTTCAAATACTAATTTCACCAGATAGATGTTGGGGGTTGGTGACCCAGGGGAGGCGGGAGGAGATGGGTGTGAGCGTGGAGCGGGTGCAGGAAGGCAGGGGAGCAGATCAATGCAGGGAATCCATCTGGAGGTGGCCAGAGCAGCAGGCTTTCCAGTGGCCCGTGGTGCTCAGCCTCGGGGAATCTGCATCTTCTCCACCCTCCAGGCACCCTTGAAATTTGTCTTCTCAGGAGAAGCAATTTCTCAGGCATTATTGGAAAATGGTAGACATTCCCAAATAGCTACTCTAAATCAGCCCTCAGCTGCGCCTCTTGAGCCTGCTCTCACTCCGCTAGATGCAAATGCTGCTTCTCTGGGCCATTAGCCGTTCCAGGAACCACCGGTTTACAGCAAAAGCTGGAAATGAACTCATCCGTCTTTCAAGTCTGGCTCTGCCATTCCCATAGCTCAGCGTGTTAGACGGGAGCCCTGGGTTTCTTAATCAGCCCCTGGCCTGAGTGCAGAGGGGCCAGTGAGACATACACCCAGAAGCACACAAACGTGCGGGCACTCAACTGTGTGGACACACAACACAAATGTATACACCCATCCACAAAGTGTGCACACACGCACACGCATGATAGGTGAACACAGATACCAATATGTGATGCTCTGGTAGCTACATAGACAAGCTCACACAGGTACACTACTGCACATGTTCACATGCAAAACACAGGATGCTGGGTCTGGCAAGAAGATTCACCACGGAAAGACCCTTTCTGCCACGTCGGAATGAATGCACTTGACTTCTGTCCTTGGAACCCACATGGCAGAAGGAAAGAGCTGACTACTGCAAGATGTCCTCCACACATGCATCACGGCATCCACTGTTGCCCCTGGGGCTAAAGAAAGGCGGATAGTTCTCCTCCGTTATTGGACTTCCATGGCTCAGGCCTTGGGGAGAAGATACAGGCAGAGCTGGTTCCCCACTGGGCATCAGGCCCCAATGGATAACACTCCCAGCTCTCAGGAGCATGCGCTGGAATGGGCACAGCCAGAAGACTGTGGTCCTCTAGGGGAGAGCCCTCCAAGCTGCTCACCGAACCCACAGGCTAACTGAACGCAAATCAGTTCTTTGCAAGAAGCCTGGTGTCTCTCATCCCTGTAGCTTGCAGGCCAGGTCGGCTCTGAACTCTGGATGTAGGGAAGGTTTGGCATTTTCCAGTCCTAGTTGGTAGAAATATCCTTGTCCTTAGAGGAGAAGGGGCTCAACAAGGGGCGGAACCATTGGTGGCCAGCTGCAGCTGGAGCTGGGGCTTGCTGACTCGCACACAGGTAGGCTGCAGACCCGTGGTGATTGCTGGCCAAACCCACCTAGTGTCTGAAGGGGGCCAGGGCTGCTCGCTGCTCCTTCCTCAGGCTTGTCATGGTGGCTGCATTTCCTGGCCATAGCTTGCCCTTGAGCAGAAGTTCTTAATGCTTTACACTGTGGCCTTTGCAGAGAGAGCTGCGTGGGGAAAGGCTGCCTGAGCAGCAGGCCTGAGCGGGTACTATTTGGAGTAGCATACTTTTTGTGACTTGGAATCTGTGAGATCTGGAACCTTCCTGAGGCCCCTTTCAGGCTCCAGAAGATCGTCGCTGAGAATCCTAGTGGGTTAAAGAAGACAGAAAAATCCCCGGCATCTCCGCAGGGAAACATGGGAAGGCAGAGCAGCGGGGAGCAGCTTTGCTGATCACACTGGGTCTCCGAGTGTCAAACCAGAGAGCACGTGTAAAGCATGTAACCCGGCCTCTTAGTTTCTGCTTGTGCTAGGCAATTCCAGATGTTTTACCTCTTGAAGAAAAAAATCTTTTAATACATAATGGAGTACCCATTTTTTTTTTGGAGGGGGGGTGGAATTTCTCGTTCCCCTCCTGAAGCCAGGCAGCAGGCCAACCTCCAAGGCATTTGTTAAAAGCCAGACCTAGGAAAGGTTCCCCAATGGGCTTTGAGGCCCTGTGGATTTGGAGTCCAAAGGCCTGGGCTCCAGCTCTGTGTCTTTGACCTCAGCAAGTTGCCTGAGGCCCACGGAACCTGGGGGTAAGTTGGTGCTGAATACCAAACCATACACCCTCAGAGCAGATAAAGTTGACGGCCAACAAGGAGACATAAGAGGCCAGGGCAGGGAGAAGCATGTTCACAATGACCATGCCCTGGGAAGGAGGTATTCTCTTCCCAGTGTCCCAGACTCCACACAGACTTTCAGAGCCTATGTCAAGCAGGGAGGACCCAGAGGGCATAGCAGGGTCCTTGGCAGACTGGCCTTAACATTTCAGGAAGGAGTTACCAGTGTCCTTCCTCAGTCCTCAGCAGGGTCGCCACTAACTCCCTTTCTCGGTAACACCATGGGGCCTTGCAGTTGTATATACTAGGGACCACTCACTGCTTCCCAAGTCCCCATATTCCCTGACTCCCAGAATTCTGCTCCCTTATCTCTGGATGCTCCCTCTCTGCAGGTTCCTGGTCATCAGTCCTTGAAGGACAACATTTCTAAGACTGTATTTCTGCCTGTCTGTCCATCCGTCCGTCCATCCATCCATCCATCCATCCATCCACCCATCATGTATCGTCTAGCTATATCACCTATCTATATCAATCAATCAACCATTGTCTATCTCTTCAGTCTATCAATCATCTATATATCCTCTCTCTACCCATCCCTGAAACACCTTGCCCACCCCATGTCCTCTGTCACATTGTGGGCGTTCCTAAGACCGGGTGGAGCAGCCGGCATACGGATCCATCTGCCTACATAACTCTTGCACTTGCTCCCTGCAGTGGTTTTTCTCATACTGCCAGCTCACGCGCAGGCAGTGTCTGGTGCTGACTCGGCATCTCAAGTTCCTCAGAGTTTAGGTCTCTGGTTTTTGCCTTATGGTTATGCGAAGGCAGCGGCTGTGCCAGTCATCCCATCTGCATTCTAGATGAGCAGAAGGAAGACATGGAAGAAGGGGGGGGGGGCACAAACCCAATTCTCTTTAAAGAGCCCTCCAAGAAGCTCCACTCAGCAGGTTCCCCTACTGCACCTTGTACCTCAGCAGACATGCCTGCCTTACAGACATGACAGAGTGTCCTGTCTGCATGGAGTTTTAGTAGGCATGCCATCATCACTTCGTGGAGTGAGTAAGCGGTCAAAGAGGGGTTACTTCTCTTCAAAACCCTCCTCTGTCTGCTTTAAGCTCCTCTCACCCCTCCTGCACCCCCATCCCTTCTACTGTATCTCCACCCATGACCAGGGGAGCCTCACTGCTAACTTGAGCCCTAGGCACATCCCCCTCATCAGCACCTCCAGTGTCTTTCTCTTGATGCCTCCAGATCAGACTCCCCAGCATAGAGACCCCAGGCTGGCATTTTTGACCCTGAACTCTGAAGAATAACTGTGATCTCTGGGAAGCAAAAGTTGGGGCTTTGCTGCTATGCTGCTGGTGGATTTCAGAAAAGAGCATCTGGCTCCAGGGGCTGGGCGGCTGCTCCAGAGTGAACAAACACATTAGCTCTGCCGTGCCCAGATAATGAATAGAGAGAGGCTCCTCCATCGCGCTGATTTATATTGTTATGGCTTCTTCCACAGGCCAAGGCGAGCATCCTTCCGCCTCCCACCTTCCCTATTTGCTACAGCAAGGAAATCACATTTTTCACGACTCCTGGGAATTACCGGATGGCCGCGGCTTTATTTGTTAAGGATTGAACTTGGCCATTTCTCCAGCGGGGGCTGAGTCCTGCTGTCACGCACAGCTTCTCATCCAGAAAGACACCGTGGAAAAGACATCAGAAGCAGGACCCAGTGTGACAGCGACAGTCTGGCAGGGCCCCCAGGACTGGGAGGCTAGTACGGTCTCATGGCAGGGAGGCCCCGATGCCACTCTGCTGGAGGGGAAGAGGTGAGGGTGAGACTTTGAAAAAAGAGCGAGGAGAATTGTGTCATCTAAAGCCCCGGTCAGCCGCTGAAGAGTAAATCATCCAGAGGCTGAGAAGCAGGCTAGGCCTCCCAGGGCAGGAGCTTGGGGCCTGCTGGCCTGGGGGCTGTGGTGAGGATTTACTGGGGTGTCCAAACCCAAGACCTTGGCTACAAATTTTTCAGTGCATATATGCACTTCCCTGGGGCTACTGTCCAGAACATTCATTAATTCTCAAAGGCCAAGAAGTGCTGGTCTCATCAACCCTGTCCCCACAGGGAGGGGACCAGCCATATTCCCCAGGAGGAACAAGTCAGGACTGGGAAGGTTTTCTTTAAGATAAAGGGAGGGACTTTAACAAGCAGAACCCTCCACATGTTTTAACTCTTTCTACAGTCCTACAACCCTATAGTTTCTAGGCAGAGAGTTCTGTTAGGCTATGCTAACATGAAGTAGTAATTTGATTTTATTAGGTGCATATACATGAGCATAGTTACATATTTGTATCATCTCCCTCCCGTTCACAAAGATCCAGGGATGGAAGAAAGTCAGGGAGAAACACGGACCTGGCCTTGCTGTGTTTTCAACAGAGAAGCCATAGCCACCTCTGTCCCCTCCACCTCCTGTGGCTGTGGAATTTTTGTGCGTCTTCATTTAGAGTCAGATGGGTCAGAGACTTATCCAGCCGAGGCCGGGGCGAGAGCCGAGGCCAGGTGGCACGGTGCGGCACCCTGTTAGCAGAAGCAAATGATGGTTGAGCACCTTTCAGGGCTGTCCCAGGCTAGTGAAGTCCCAGGTCGCTGCTCCACCAGGGACAGCCTGAGTGATCACCTCAGCGGTGATTAATGCAGCCTCCCTCGGCCAGCCCTAGGTCTGCAGCCAAGGGCCGCTGTCATTTCTTTATTCTTCCGCCCCGCCATTATTGAAAATCAATAAACTGTCCCAGCCCAATGAAGTTCAGCCACTGGGATGGAGTCCATAAATCAAATAAAAATTAAATTGTATTTAAATAGGAACTAGGAGTAAGAAGGGCTGTGTTGGAGTGGGGCTAGAGGGCCCAGAGGATGAACAAAACAAGTACCACTTGGCCAGAAAGGTGAAAACTGATTTCTCTTGGGGAGCATCTCGCCCCTGCTCTCTATTATCCAGCTCTGAAGGGTGAGGCCCAGAGTCCCCTTTATCACACAGCAGGGGCCACTGCTCCAAACCTTGGACCACCCCAGAACCCTCTGCTCTTTTTCCTCTCCCATCCGGCCCTAGATCAACTCAAAGCAACAACCGAACTGACATGAAGTTGAGAGGAAATTCAGGAGAGAGGGTCCACACAGTCAGGCCCTTTGCTCTTTTTTTTTTTTTTTTTTTTTTTTTTTTTTTTTTATGTTTCCACCTTTGTGTTCTAAGATCCTAATCGGTGTCTTCTGCCAGTAACTGCCACCAGAAAAGGGTCAGGAGCTGGCACAGGGCTGGGAAATCTTCATGTTCTCCCAGACAAGGAAGATCTACTACCATGGATGGAGCGGGGTACCCAGAAAGGGTTTGTCTTACTAGCAGGCCTGACAGAACCCTAGACTAAGGCGTCTGGAAGCCCAGGAAGGATCTGACCCATGTGTGCACTGGATCAGAACACAGTATTTAAAGGAACACAAAATCTGGCAATGAAGCAGAGCAAACGTGCAGCGCCTACCTACAAAGGGAAAAAAACACCCAGCGGTCTAAGAGGTAGGAAAATATGGGCGGTAACTCAATACAGATGGTGAAATCAACAGATGAGAACGTTAAAACCACGATCCATCGGGTCCGCGTGACCCCAGTGCAGAGAGGTTTCAGATCCCAGGGGATACGTGAAATGGGATCTATCTATGCAAGTAACTTGCTCAGCAAGAAAGGGATAGATTACCGACGCTTGCAACAGCACGAGCAAATTTTAAAGCCATTATGCTGATTGCACGTACATGAAATCCTAGAGAAAAGTCAAACCACGGTAATTGGAAGCAGATCTATGGCTGTAGGATGGGTGGGGGTGGGAACTGACCTGTAGGAGGCAGAATGGAGCTTTGGGGAGGGGTCAATAGAAACGTTCTTGTCGTTGATTGTGGGGATGATTATGAGTGTGTACGTTTGTCAAAACTCACTGTAGGGGACTGGAGAGAAGGCTGGGTAGTTGAGAGTGACAACTGCCGTTCCTAAGAGTCTGAGTCCCCCATGTTGAGTGTCGCACAAGAGCCTGAAATTCCAGCTCCAGCAGAATCTGATACCTTCTTCCAGCCTCCTAGGCAACTGCACTCCTGTGCCCACACCCCCGCAAAGACTCACACGTACATATAAAGAAACATAAAATAAATCTTAATTTAAAAAAAAAACCTCACTGTCGGGGAGGGTATGGTCATGGCTCTAAGAAGAGGACGAGAAATCTGTGGACATGAAGTATCCGGACTACGGTGGTTGATGGACCAACCTACACACGCGATATCACGCAGAGGAGCAAACACACACATACAGCTGAACACAAGCACATGTTCGTAGAGGTGGGGGGGCATTTGTCAATGCCAGCGCTCAGGGCGTGACGTCGTATTTCAGTGCTACCATCTGCTACCCCCAGGGTAAAGGGTACATGCGAGAAGGGGTGCAGGGGAGTTCTGTAATGGTTCTTCCAACTGCAAATTTTAAATAATTCCTCCATAGAGCTCTGATTTTTGCCATATTTCCACACGAACTGTCAAAGCTGTTTCTTCTCATAACCGGCTTTTTCTTGTCACGTCAGCTTCCACAGAACACGTACTGCACCGAGACGCATGCTAAGGAGATGTCAGAGCTTCTTGTGGTTTTTTCTTTTTTCCTTTTTAAGCCCACAGGGGAAATCGGCGGCTTTTCTGTTATCCAAGGATGATTGGAAAAGTTATGGGACACACCTGAGATTTCACCCAAGGGTTGGAGGGGTAATGAACTACAAAGAACCAATTTGAAGAGACATTGAAGAAAAAAAAAATTAATGTATTTTCTACTTGTATCCTATTTAACTTGGATTGTCCAAAGAAATAGATATAGCTTATTACATTATGATAACAGGAGATGGCCTGTATTATTCGTCTATCGCCCAGTTAGCTTCAGCTGTCAACTGGACACATCCCAGAGTGATTAAGAGCGTCTCAATTGGAGGATTGCCTCTATCAGATTGGCCTGGGGGCATTTCTACGGGGGCATTTCCTTGATTGTTAATTGATGCAGGAGGGCACAGCCCACTGTGGGCTGTACCAGCCCTGGGCAGGTGGTGCTGGGTCATACCAGAAAGCTGCCTGAGCCTGAGCCAGAAGGAGAAAGCTTGTGAAATGGGTTCTTCCATGACGTCTTCTTCAGTTCCTGACTGAATTCTTGCCCTGACTTTCCTCAGTGATAAATTATAACCTGGAAGTGTAAACCCAACAAACCCTTTCCTTTCCAAGTTGCTTTTGGTCATGTGTTTATCACAGCAATAGACAGCAAACAAAAATAAAATTGGTACCAGGAGTGAGTGTGTGTGTGTGGGGGGGTGTCTTTGTTGCAAGCGTCTCTGCATCTTCGACAGCAGACTCTCTTTGAGGACTCCAACTTTGCCACCTGGTGCCAAGTCTCAGCCTCTCTCCAGGACTCTTCATTCCTTCGAGACCAGTACCATGTGGGAGGCTCATATAGTATTTGCTAAATTCTGCTGCCAACTTGATGTGTAGACTTCAGACCCTGGACTGCAGCTTCGGTGTGATGGCTCTGAAGAAACATTACCCGGAAAATTTCACCTCAGTGATGTTGATCTCATTAACCTCAGCTGACTCTTCAGCCTAGCTGACCAACAGTCACAGATTTTCAACACAAAGTAACACACAAATGGTCCGCAGAAAGCCTTTGCATCTCCCTGGAACATCACACGCCAGGCTTCTGTTCTCTGCAATTTCCCCCCCAAATTCTTATCTTCCAAGCTCCCATTGAAGAGTGCACTAGGCTATGAGCACTCAGCAGCTTTTTCCAGCTTGGTGTTCCAGATACTTCCACACACTTTCCCCAAACAACAGGGTCATATCTGCAACCACAACAACTAACCTCTTTGAGAATTGTTTTATTTCTTCCAGGCTGCTGTAGGAAGTCTTACAGCTTGTGGTTACCCGCCTACTGGGGCGTGGCCTCTTAGACCATATATGCTAATGCAGAGCCTGCATCAGCCCACCCGCCTACTGGGGCGTGGCCTCTTAGACCATATATGCTAATGCAGAGCCTGCATCAGCCCACCCGCCTACTGGGGCGTGGCCTCTTAGACCATATATGCTAATGCAGAGCCTGCATCAGCCCCTTCTCTTCCACGCCCCCCTCCTGCCTTCCCCTGCTCTTTTGGATTGCTGGATTCGATCTCTGTTCTCCATTCAAACAGAGAATTCTGATTTGTGAGTTTACCCCTAAATAAATAACCATCTATTTCTCAATTCTGAGCTAGTGTGGGATTTCTTTTAATCGTCCCTTCCACACCAGGCTCCTGCATATCCCAACCTAGAAGACCTTTTGTAGGTGTCCAGTGCCTTAGTCCTATTTCTGTCTTTGGCATTAAATGGGGCCCCAATAGAGTCAGCCCATATCTGTTCTGAAGTTACAGGTTTGATTAAAATTGGATCAAAAAATGTTTTGCATCTGTAGCGAACATGTACAAACTTCTAAAGTTGTATTATTCCCCAAACAATACAGTACAGATGATGCTTACATACTTTTGGGGTTTTTTTTTTGCATTGAATAGATGTAATGTAAAGATGGATTGTTGGGCCTGCTCTCCCATATTCCTTTGCTGTTGGCATCTAGGCTCAGCCAAGTCCATATATTTGCCTTTAGATAGAGACTATTGATACAAAGAAGTAGGAGTCTAGAAAGATCCATTTCTGGCCGTGAGCTAGAGAAATATTGAGTTTCCAGTCACAGCAGCTAAAACCTGATGACCATATGACATTGTATCTGGCATATAGAGGTACAATGCTGATGGCTGCAGGGGCTTCCCCAGATCCATCTGGGGCTATGTAATCCTGACTGCTGTCTGGTCTCCTTCATCTTCCTTGCCGGCCCTCCAGTCCTTACTGAGAATCTTTCTTCCTGATGCTGTCAGTGGAGGAGACGGACAATTGACTGACAAACAAATTGCACAGCTTATCTGCCAGTGAGCGATGTTATAAAGTGAAAGAAGGACAGGGAAGGAAAATGGGGACAGCTGGGATGGGGGTGGAGGGGGGCAGCCCCCACAAAGAAGGGATGCTGAGCATTGGCACAAAGGCAGAGATGGGGTCTCACACACAAGGGGCCCTGGGGTCAGACCACAGAGAGGGCTGGGAAGCCAGTGGGAATAGCAGGGTGGTTAGAGCAGAGGACCAGGGGAAGAGACTGAAGAGTTCCCAGGCAGCCAGGCGGTGGCCTTGGCAGTGACTACAGGGACCTAGAATGGTATTGGACCAAGAAACAAGCCATAGATACATATTACAGCTTGGATAATAAATGTGCCCCAAAGACTCACAGATTCAAAACACCTTCACGGCCACAGTGTTCAGCGTGGAGAAGTCACTGTATCATGGCGACTGTAACCTCATCAAGAGATTGATTGGTCCCTTAGTACTGAGTGGACTATGACGAGGTGGGACCTATTTAAAGGAAGTGGCTGAAGACACGCCTTGAAGGGTGTGCCTTGTTCCTGTCGCTCTCACTCTTTCCTGGTGGCCACAAAGTGAGCAGCTTTCCTTCCGCTTGCTCTTCAGCCATGATGTTCCCATCTCATAGACCCGGAGGCAGCAGAGCCGGCTATGCATGGAGCAAACGCTCTCAAAGTGCCAGCCATGACACCACGCCTTTCTTCTGTGCTTGTTTCAGGCCTTTGCTTTTGTTTTTTGTTTTTTTGTTTTTTGTTTTTTGTTTTTCTTTCTGTTGGAACAGGAAGCTGCATACGCAGACTGGCATAGGAGCAAGCCCATGGGTCATCACAGTGTGCCAAGCAGAGAATATGGTGGCTTGAGCTTGGTGCTACCAGCCGTGAGCCCAAATCTGGAGATAGACTGGAAAAGAGTCAGTTGGATTTGGAGCCAGGAGCCCGAGTTGGCACAAAGGGTTCTGGGCAGAATCACTGGAAGAAGGAGCTATTGTTTTCTGAGGGAGGACAGTGTGTAGCATGGTCTGAGAACGAATAAGGAGTCTCAGAAAGCTGCTGTTTCTTTTTGCTTTGGTTTCTGAAACAGTGTCTCACTATATAGTCACAGCTGGCCTGGAATTTACGATGTAGACCAGGCTGGTTTCGAACGGATAGAAATCTGCCCCTCTCTGCCTCTGGGATCAAAGCTCCTATGCCAAGTCTGTCAGAAACTTTCCTTGTGTTTATGTTTGAGGGTTTTGTTTTGTTTAGATTTAAAATTTTTTTATGTGTATGAGTGTTTTGCCAACATACATGTCTGTTCACCACATGTGTGCCTGGTTCATGTGGAAGTTGTCAGATCCCCTGGACATGGAGTTATGAGTGGTTGTGAACTGCCACATGGGTGCTGGGAACCGAACCTAAATTCCCTGTGAGAACAACCAGTCATCGTCACTACCAAGCACATACCTTTAATCCCAGCCCTTAGGAGGCAGAAATCCCAGCCCTTGGGAGGCAGAGGCAGGTGATCTCTGAGTTTGAGGCCAACCTGGTCTACAGAATGAGTTCCATGACAGCCAGGACTACACAGAGAAATTCCATCTTGAAAAACTAAAACAAGCCAACATAAACTCCTTTTCCAAATAATGATATGTCTCTCTCAGACAGACAGACAGATGATAGCTCTTTCCCACTGGCTTTATTAACCAGGAGAATAATTACTGGTGTCATGTGAAAAAGAAAAAACCCAAGAAGTTTGCCAGGGAGGTGACACTGTGTCTTGGGTCCCTCAAGGCTCCTTTGCCCGCTGCGGAGGACCCTGGCTCAGATAGACACACACCTGGGTTGGGCTAGCTGACCGCTGAGAGCCAGATGACCAAACAAACTCCAGGAACCTGGAGATGCTGGGCTATCTATCAGTCAAGAACAGAAAGATGCTTTGACGCCATTCCCAGCCTCCAGACTGTGAAGGGCTCATGCCCACTGCCATGTCTACTCCATCACCACCCTACTCCAAAAGGCAGCAGGGATACTGGGAAGGGTGTAGGGAATTAGATAGGCAGAGGCATAGACAGAGGCCACAGTGCAGGCAAAGACACACTTCCTTTGGACAGGAGCAGACGATGGGTGCACAGTAGGTACTTAACTCTGCATGTCTGACTCTTTGTAGTTTCTGGAGCTCTTTGACACTGTCTCTTTACCATGCTGTGCAATTGTGGAGGCCCAAAAATGTGAGCCTATTTCCACCTTGTCTGAAGGTCAGAGAATTTTAGCTTGTTCAGAATTGTTGACAACAACCAGGGCTACAGGTCCTGAACCAGGATGTGGTGACTTGGTTCTTTTGACATGAAGATGACACATACAGGTAGATCCATTCCATCCTAACAGAGGGTCAGGATAAGCGAGCATCCTTCTGCTCCTTCTGTAACAGGAGGTTTAACCTGGGGAGGAGCTGTCTTCAGTATGCTTGGTCTGGTGTGGGTTCACTGCCTACAACAGAATGCTAATGACTTGATGTCTCAAAGTGTTAAAGCAGTTAACTGTTCCAGCTGTCCTTTGTATCATGTTAAAGAAGTCTTTTGTTGCCTTCTTTCCCCTTTTGCATTGGGGTATAAAAGTGTATGGAAAACTGGTGATGTCAGTATTCACTGGAACTCCCTCCCAATACTATCCTGTTTTCTATTTTATTATTTTTACTTGCGTCTTTGTATTTTTTACTATTTTTTCTGGTACTCATACCCCTACCCTGGTAAGTGGTATTTTTGTCGAGGCTGGTCTTGACGGAAAGGGAAACGGAGGCTCTAGGGCCACGTGCTAAAAATCAGCAGAGCTGAGATTTGTTGGTGTTTTTTTTTTTTTGTTTTGTTTTTTGTTTTTTTTTTTTCGACACAGGGTTTCTCTGTGGTTTTGGAGCCTGTCCTGGAACTAGCTCTGTAGACCAGGCGTCTCGAACTCACAGAGATCTGCCTGCCTCTGCCTCCCGAGTGCTGGGATTAAAGGCGTGCGCCACCATCGCCCGGCTAGATTTGAACTCAAAGTTCTTTGTGCTTCTCAGCCCCGCAGAGGCTCTGAAGCTGATGACTGGGACACCTATGTGTCAGGGTAATGACAAATGAGTGTGTTATTCCTCAGACCAGCCATGCCACCTTTGTGACTCTCAGTCAGGGGTGGGAGTCAGGCGCAGGCACCACAGGACACAGGACGGATCCATCACTGCCTGATCTAAGGTGTTTTTATTTAGATCCCCCTCATGGTGCCTCCCGGGGACAGCCAGGGAAAAAGGCATGTTTTGATTCCAGCAGATCTGTGTACCTTTGTGCCAGCCTGTCTAAGCCCGAGGAGAAAGAGAGATGATAACTTCATTCCCACTTGGGGGCAACTGGTTATGTCTGGAAACATTTGAACATCCCATAAAGCTCATTTCTTTTGCAAATGAGCCAGATAACACGGCACACTTCAAAGTGAAATTCCGTTGGGTTTTCCATCTGGCAGGCCTCTGGGGGAATGAGCCTAGCGCTGCCTTTGTTAATCAGGTCCTAGGAGTTGGGATTTTACGCTGAAATACGAATAACTATGCATTTGTGGGGAACAAAGCCAAGATGTGATCTCAACGGCCATTTGGACCAAAATTCCTCACTGCCTGCTAGCGCTCCCTGCTCCTTCTACTCAGCTTGCTTCTTTGGTTCAGACAGCTATAAGCTTTTGTCCCTGCATCCAGAGGGGGTGGGCATGACTGGGCACCCTGCCCTTGACTGCCATGCGCTCTTGGCAAGAACTGTTGTCTGTGTGAGTCTGCGGCTGTCTGTGTAAAGCCAAGGGCTCCCATAACCCCAGGACACAGCTCCCCAGAGTCCTGCATGACATGGACCCCGCTCCCCGTGGAGAGGGTAGCGGCTAAGCTCACATTTCCTGGACCCCACTGTGGTAAGTCATGATGCAGAGTAGATGTATTAATAGGGTACACTCGCTTGAGTTTTGAAAGTCAACAGTGAAGAGTTCCATAGTCCTATGTGGTCAAATATGCCTGGAACCCCAGAACTAGGGAGACTAAGAGGCAGGGAGCTGAGACAGGAGGATTGCCGTGAGTTTGAGGCAAGCCCAGGATACAAAATTTGAAGCTAGCCTTGGGCTACATAGTGAGTTCTAAGCCAAGCCAGGTTAGACTACAGAGTAAGACCTTATCATAAACAAACAAAACAAAACAGAGACACCACCCCCACCTCAACCCACCTTTTGTTCCTTCCAGAAAGCTGGGTCATTGAAGCATGGAATTTCCCTGCTGTGTGTCCAGAACTCTCTGTCTCCAGAGCCAGTTGCTGTAGTTTGCCTATACCCAGGCAGCACCAACAGTATTCTCAGGGCATTTACAGGCATGGGGTTGAGTTCGGCTGTCCTGGGAGCCGTCAGTAGGGCAGGCTGGAGGCTGTCTGTACGCAGGCTGGGGGCTATCTATAAGGCATGCTCGAGGCCTTTTCTCCAACCTTTTCAATGACCAGGTCATCTCAAAGTCTAGGTGGTGGATATTCGGCTGGGTCACTTGCTACCTGGGTTAGGAACTAGACAGTGGCCAGGATGTCTGTGGGATAAGAAGATCAGAGACAATCATTCAACTGGCTTCTAGTGTGGATTGGGAGGGGGCCACTCTTTCTACATCTCCTGGAGACCAACAGCCTTGCTTTCTCCACTTCTCCCCCAGTGGAGGTCTGGTCTCAACAGGCTCAAGGCTGCTGAATGGCTCAGCCAAGGCTAGTAGCAGATATGTAAAAGGGAAGCTAGCCTCAGCCCACCCTTCACCCTTCCCTCGGCTTCACCATGGGCATGGATCTCATCAGGACAGCCACCTCTGGGACCTCTCCTTTCCCTCAGATCTGGCTTCTGCCCTATCAAAGCCATGAAAATTGTTGGAATATTCAAACATAGAATGGACAGGGAGTAAAAACTTAGTCTTCTGGTACCTCCTTGAGAAGCTAAGTGTTGAGACTACCGGACACAGGTTCGAAGCCAGACTGTCTCGAGTTTGAATCCTGCAGCAGGTGACTGAAATATGAAATGTACCACTTTGTGGGCTTTAGTTGCCTAGTCTAACAGGACTCCACCAACACCTGACAGGAGACTGTCGTAAGTGAGAGAGTATCAAAGCCTGGACCACAGACACGCAGGGATGGGGCCTCACAGCACCGGGATGAGATGAGAAAGGCACACTGCCAGCTGGCACACAGAAGGCACCTGATACTCGGGGAGTGAGGCTATTAGGCCAAGAGAAAATTACCCAGGAACCCAAGCACCTGCAGGACCCTGTACGCCTTCAGCATTTGCCAATAGCAGATTGCAGAAATCATATCAAATGTGCCACTAAGGCTTGTGTGGTGGTACATATTTATAATCCCAGTGCTCAGGAGGCTGAAGCAGGAGGATTGCTGAGAGCTGAAGGCCAACCTAGGCTACATAGTAAGACCCCGTCTCAGGGAAACAAACAAACAACAAAAAGTGCACCTAAAGCCAGGCAGTTGTGATGCAGGCTTTTATTCCAAGTACTTGGGAAGGAGAGACAGGCAGATCTCTATGAGTTCGAGGCCAGCCTGGTCTACAGAGCGAGTTCCAGGACAGGCTCCAAAACTACAGAGAAATTCTGTCTCAAAAAAACTAAAGCAAAACAAAACAAAAAGTGCATCTGATTGTAGATATGTGATATGCTGTCTATCCATGACAAGTGTCTTATTGGTACATGTCTTGACCGGCTGAATCTCCTTCTTCTTAGTCCTTCTAACAGACTCAGCACTCAGGCCTGGAAGATAGCATTGATTGTCCCTTTTCATGAGCTCCAAGCTGCTTGCAGCCCGGGTATGCCTGGAGGCTTAAAGAACAAACCTCAGGAGGCTCATGATAGAGAGAGACATAGGCCAGGCCAGAACAGCGGATGGAGTCGAGGACTGAGGGAGGAAGGTCATTGGCTAATAAAGAAACTGCCTTGGCCCATTAAATAGGCCCAGCCTTTAGGTGGGTGGAGTAAATGGAACAGAATGCTGGGAGGAAGAGGAAGTGAGCTCCGACTCAATAGCTCTGCTCTCTGAGGCAGATGCAATGAAGCTCTGACCCAGGATGGACGTAGGCTAGAATCTTCCCGGTAAGTGCACCTTGGGGTGCTACACACATAAATAGAAATGGGCCAGGCAGTGTTTAAATGAATACAATTTGTGCGTTGTTATTTCGGGGCATAAGCTAGCCAGGCGGCCGGGAGCTGGGTGGCAGGAACGCAGCCCGCAGCTCCTACTACAGAGGACGTTGGAGTCAGGCCACCAGGGAAAATTGTTTCAGTGCTAGAGATGCAAAACACACACATTGCTCCCTTTGAGAGCTGTCTTAAAATGGGCTTTCACCTTCACTCTTCCCCTGCCCAGCTGTGAGACTCTGGCAAACCAGATCTCTAGCCGTGTGAGTCCATCTGTCCCTCAACAGGCTGCGGCACTCAAATAGCCAGTCTCTGAGGCACACGCCAGTGAACACTACTCACCCAAGTTCCCAGAGTCCTGCTGACATTTAGATGGAGCCCATCACCACACTGACCTTGTGTGACCTTTTTTCCCCACAGCAGGGCCTTTTCTTCTCTGTCCCTCCATTTGTCACAACCACGGAGTATACTCTGTCCAACCTGTCTCACAAAAACCCAGTGCCCAGGACAGACAGAGTGTAGTTGAACAAAGTCCTACGTAGAAAGCCCAAGGGCATGCCTGGGTCACTGAGGAAGCTGAAGCCATCATCAGCCTTGGACTTTCAGGGCTGCATCTGTAACCTATGCGCGTTCAGCCTTCAGAAGAGCGTGTGCGTAGCCACTGGACACCTCTGCTGCTCTCCCAGCTAACTGCAGCATTAATTTGGGGCTTCTGTCTCCACACCCCCAGTGTTTCTTCAGAGACTCCGTTAAACTATGTTATAATTAGGACTAAAAAAAAGCCTGCAGTGCATTTTAATATGACCCACAAAAGCAGCCGTGTGTGTGTGTGTGTGTGTGTGTGTGTGTGTGTGTGTGTGTGTGTCTTGTGTCCCTAGTGTTGAGACAGGCGTCTTTCCCAGTTGCCTGGCTCCAATGGTCCTCACCTCCAACAGCTGCTCCATGAGGAGGACCATCACAACAGGTGTAAGGTCAAAGGTGAACTGCAAATTTGCAGGCACAAAAGGCAAACTGTGGAGGGCTGACCGAAGTCCCCAGCAGTTGGCTGAACCATCCGGCTCTCCAGCTGTGGCAGAATTGGAAGAAAGAGTGAATGTTCCCTGTAAGCTGGGCCACTGGAACTCTCTTGGTCCTGCCATGGTTTGGCTTGTTCACAGTTGGTCGTCCCAGGGGCTGTCCATAGGTTTGGGGTTGGGAAGTGAGCCAGGGCTCCTCTGGTTCCAATCCTCATTCCAACACTAGGGCTACAAGGGGTTCTAACACCGGCTTCAAATGTCAGCAGCCAAAGACTAGGCACAGGGTCACCGAAAGATAAATAGTACAGTGGCCATCTCCCCAGCTGGCGTTTTTCTCAGCACCCAAGTCCAGTTCTTTATAAAGGTGCAGAGGCCCAATGGCATCGTGAGTATGAGGGGCACCAAGGTAAAACTTAAAAGGCAGTTCCAGCAATCCCTGCCTCCCAGCCTCTCTGTCTCCTTCCCTTTCCCCTTTGCCTTTCTTTCTCCTCCCTCTATCTTCATTTAAAAAACCCAAAACAAAACTACTACATTTCAAAAATATTCATGCTCAGGAATTACTTAAGACATCTGGACCTTTTTAAAAGTTACTGCGATTTCAAGAAACAGGATGTACGGTAAGAGTAAGGCTGAGATCCCACTTAGTTAAGCGAAGTCACTCGCTGTGTAGCCTTTGAGATCATCTCTGAAATAGGACTTTTTTTTTGTCTGTTTTCAAGACAGGGTTTCTCTGTAGCTTTGGAACCTGTCCTGGAACTAGCTCTGTAGACCAGGCTGGCCTCGAACTCACAGAGATCCACCTGCCTCTGCCTCCTAACTGCTGGGATTAAAGGCGTGTGCTACCACTGCCTGGCTGAAATATGACGTTTTAAGTCAAGGTAAATGTCTAATACTTTGGATCTATCATTTCTATTTGCCCCTCATAATTAAACTCACCTGATTTTTTTTTAAGTATTATAATTATCAGTGAAAATCTTTGATCCCTTCCGTTTCTTTGTATGGCCCAGATTCGGGGATTATTGAGGAAACATCCATTTAGAGTTGGGGGCAAGGAGTGAGGAGACACTGAGGTCACACAGCTGAATAGCACTTGATCCTAGACTCCCCGGCAAGGCACAAATCCCGATCAAGTTGCACCCCAGACCTGTACACCTAGAGTTCTTTTCCCCAAGGAACAGAATGGCAGGAAGGGTCAGTCCTAGCCCCCATTAGACCTGACCCATTGGGTGCCCACTCCAGACCAGAATCCAGGTCTCTCTGGGCTTTGGTAACCTTGTGTGACAGCATAGTGTTAGACCATGCTCGTTCTGGGCTCTCTGAGCTCTGGTACTCTCTGCTCATGAACTTGAACAGCAAAGCAATCAAAAACTTAACATTTTGCAAGCCAGGCAGGTGGCCTGCTTGCCAGCTGGCTGCTGAACCCACGAGCACGGCTTGTCCTGTGCCGGGCTTGGCGGTGATGAGGAGGACGGTTTGGGAATAGGCTCCAGCAGATCGACCTCGCAGATGACTGCCCAGCTGCCGAGCTGACGGGAAGCAGCAGAGGCGGGCAGGGGGGTAGGCAGCCTGGGAGGCAGAGCAGGTGGCCTTAATACAGCAGGTTTGGCAAAGTCACGTCTGGACCTCCTTCTGGGGTCTGTCAGGCTGCTGGAGCGAGAGAAGGGAATGAACTCAAATGCACGGTGCATGATGGGAGAGGTGGGGGTGGAGAACAGGCCAGGCAGGGTCTGTGGGTCTTAGCATGGCTGCCTGCACACTGGACACTGGGCATCCAAGACCACAACCAATGCCTGTGGTGTGGAACAAAGGCTGGCCGCCAGACTGAAGGGAAGAGATAGAAGACCGAAGCTCAGTACTGTAGGATGGAACAGGAAGGACAGACAAGTCCTGGATGTACAGGGAGGGATCCAGGATACTACACACATCTTGGTTCAGTCACCCTCTTTGTGTTCTTGGGCTGTGGAATAATCCTCTTATACGCTGTAAAAATTTGTCACTTGAATTGGTTTAATAAAATACTTATTAGCTAGCAGCAGGAAGTATAGGCGGGGTAACCAAACCGAGAATGCTGGGAAGGAGAAGGGTGGAGTCAGAGAGTCGCCCCCAAAATGCAGAGAAGCAAGATGAGAATGTTGCACTGAGAAAAGGTACCAAGTCACATGGCTCTGCATAGATAAGAATTATGGGTTAATTTAAGTGTAAGAGTTAGCTAGTAATAAGCCTGAGCTATTATTGGCTGAGCATTTATAAGTAATATTAAGCCTCCGAGTCAATTATTTGGGCAGCAGCTGCCATGTATTTGAGACTAGGTGGGTGGGAGGAAAAATCCAACTACATTCCTGCCCCTCTCTGGGCCTCAGTTTCCTCAGCAACGTGAAGGGGTTCCTGTCTCACCCACATAACTTTTGGAAGCAGACAAAAGTAAGTCAGTTCATAGACAGGAAAGGACTGGCAGGGAGCCAGGGCCAGCCTGAGGCCCCCAGTCCTTGGTCTCACTGGGTACCAGCCTGCTGGCCTCCCACTATCTGTATCGGAGGCCATAAATTGGAGTCAAGGTTGGTGTGGTGGTGGTGGCTGTCCCTCAGAACCTGTCCTCTGGGAGAGCAGTGAGAGACTTTGAGCAGGTGAGAGGGAAGCCTAGGATCCTCCTAGGACACTTCCGGTTACCTGTCCCTCTCATTGCTTCCCAGCCATCTTACAACCTTAGAAATCGTAGACCCTGCTAACAATGAAAATAATCTTTCACTCGTGTGTTTATGTGCATGTGTATATGCCATGGTGTACACAGAAGTATAAACAAAACCCAAAAGGCTTGTGGGAGTCTGTTCTCTCCTTCCGCAGTCCACAGGACTGACTTCCTTCAGGCTTGGTGGTAAGGGCCTCTACCCTTACCATCTTACCGAGCCATCTCAGTGAACCTCAGTGTCTACCTGCCCAGCTCTGGGAATTCTGGGAAGCCGTGGCACAGTTGATGGGTTCACTTGTTCATTAGTGAGTTAAATCAGAGTTGATGTGTGCTCGCCCATCTTGTATCTGTGAGACCCATTAGCATGGCTGTACTACCATTCATTAATTGAAGACTCTATAGGTCAGCAGTGCAAGCCTGTCTGGCCTGAATTAACCACGCGGGTCTTCTAGAGTCAAGGTATCAGCCAGCAGCATTGCTTCCTGACTCTCTGTGGGAAGAGCTGACGTCTGAACTTATTCTGGTTCTTGGCAAAGTTCAGCTCTGGGAGGTTGGAAGGTTGAGGCACCTCCAGCTGTCAGCAGTAGGTACCAGCAATGAGAGAGCTTACCTCTCCCCAGGGGTTCCTTCTTAGCCAGGAGGAATGGCCAAGAACTCCTCCTCTGTGCCGGCCTGAGAGAGAACCTTTCTTTGTGTGTAGTGTCTATCTTCCATGTTGGAGTCACCTGGGAGACACACCTTTGGCTGTCTGTGAGGGTGTTTCCAGAGTGGCTTAACTGAGAAGGGAAGACCACCCTGAACTTGAACCAGGGTCATGGGCTGAATAAAAGGGGCAAGGGAGAGCCCTGATAGGCATCTGAGCCACTCAGATGAGAGTGAGCTCTCTGCCGTGCCTTCCTTGCCATGATGGGTGATACCCCCCCAGCTGTGAGCTAGGATGAGCTTTTCCTCCGTGGTGCTGTTTCTTGGTATTTGGTCACCAAAATGAGAGAAGTAGCTACATGCTCACACTCTGCAGAAGACTGTGTGAGTTCTTTCCGTACGAATTTGTGTGTCCACCAGCTCAGCAGAGTCTGCAAACACATCTCATTCACTCTCGACTGAATTCGTGAGTCATCTTGGGTCCTTTTCAGGAAGTCACCAGAGTACAGCTTATGCAGTGGAATGGTTATGAGCCACACATCAGCAGAGAAGCCAACACTCCGCTCCCTCCCCTTCCGTCCCTTATCTGGCTGTATCTCAGCTGCAACAGGCCCCACAGGAGCCGGCACCAGACAGATAAAAACATCAAGGCCAGTTCCAACTACACGGAAGATCCTGGAATTTAATTTAACTCCTAACAGACAGTGTGCTGATGCTTCTGTGGGCTCCCAGAGCGGCCTCGTGGAACAGCTGGTAACAGCTGTGGTGGCTTTGCCTTCACACTTCCCTTAGAATCCCAGGGGGTTCCACGGAGGTAAGGATCTTGCAGAAAAACTCACAGATGCCCAGGACCTCAGTTTGGGAAGGAACTGCACAAATCAGTCAGTGACCTTTCTTGTTTTTTAAAAACCACTGAGATCTCCCCAAGGTCTTGTGATTTTCCTTTGTTTTCCATGACTGGCTTTAAGAATATAAACAGAAGGCTAGGGAGCAGCTCGGTGGGTAGAGCACTTGCTGTGGAAGCGTGAGGACCTGAGTTTAGCTGCCCAGAATCCAGGTAAAGCCAGATGTGGCCCTTTGTGCCTGTAAACCTAGCACTGGGGAGACAGAGCCACAGGGCTCCCCGGAGTTCACCAGCTATCAGGGCTTGCCAAATTGGTGAACTCCAGGTTAAGTAGAGTCCCTGTCTCA
The DNA here is from genome assembly GCF_000317375.1 of Microtus ochrogaster. Taxonomy (NCBI): domain Eukaryota; kingdom Metazoa; phylum Chordata; class Mammalia; order Rodentia; family Cricetidae; genus Microtus; species Microtus ochrogaster. The sequence continues at coordinate 40,878,407 of NC_022031.1, forward strand.
AAAAATAAGGTGGAGAGTGATTGAATAACAAACCCAATGCCACACACACACACACAGCTTACACACAGGCACATGCACACACCCATCCAGCACATACCACACACACACACACACACACACAGATTACACACAGGCACGCGCACACACCCATCCAGCACATAACACACACACACACACACACACACACACACACACACACACACACCGAGACTCTCCCTGCCTCCTCGTGTCCCACAGCTGGGTCACAGCCACCAGCTGAGGGTAGACACTAGGGTGGATAAAGGAATCTGTCTCGCTGAGCTCCAGACAGCCATCCAAGCTCCTCACCTCGTTATCTTTATATTAAATTCCGGCTTTTCATATTAAACCATGACTATTTTTATATTAAACTATGACTCTTCCATATTAAAAACTCTGATTCCGACAGCAGATAATTTAGTGGCAAAGTAGCTTTTAAGGTGAAACAAATATAGGACACATTTTCTGTGGTTTTCTTTTAATAATTTTCTATTAGCAGCTGAGGTTAGCCCTGATCTTATTCCATATAGTGATTAAAATTACACTTCTAACTCGCCGCCTGTTGTGGTTTCTCAGCCAAATGCCTGGGAACTTTCTCCTTCGACCGTAACCTTGGAACCACACCGTCCAAGCTTGCTTATTCAACTGAACTCTGGAACACTTTTTGACGGAATTCAGTAGCATTTAAAGTGTGTTTATTTATTTATTGGGAACTTCTAGCTAGGGCTCTAGGGTGAGTGATTTCTGGAGCAGAGCTGGCCCATTATGAATAAAATGGAACCACGACTCTAAGTAATTCATGATTAACCCAAGAGTGAAGCCGTTAAGAGATCATTAAAAGCAAGGTGGGGTCAGGCTTAAGGAAGGCGAGGGCTCATCCTGGAAGCGGCCGTCAACTATGTAAACATTTAAATGTCTGCGAGGAAAAGATGCCATAAATAGAATTGCAGGTGAGACGCTGAAGAAAAACGTTTCTAACATTCATACTGCCGGTGAATAGCTAAGTAGTACAAAGAACTTTCTCGACACAGAAGGAAAACAGGTCAAGCAGTAAATGTGCAGAAGCCTTGATGAGAGAGCGCTTACAGAGAAAGACGCATGTGCAAACCGAGAAAGAAACACAAAAATCTATCTATCTATCTATCTATCTATCTATCTATCTATCTATCTATCTATCTATCTATCTATCTATCTTATAGTATATGTATCTATATCTATCTTTACTTCCCAGGCCAGCCAGGCAGCGTTGAAAATGACTAAAACTTGAACCTGGTGAGGAGGCAGGGGGATGCTTGGCTGGGAAAGAAATAAGCGAAGAGGCTATTTCAAGGCAACCTGGCAGAGCCCATCAAATGCCCCCGACATTCGTTTTCAGCAATTTATTCTGTACCCTTCCCCATTCAGCTGTGCAAAGACACACAGCTGAGGTTGTTCACGGCAGCTGTTTGTACACTGAGCTTGAACCGTGTAGATGTCCACTACGAAGAAACATTGTTAGATGAAGGCCTGGGAAGATAGCTCAGCAGGTAAAACCTTGTCCGGCAGACCTAATCACCTGAGTTCCATCCCTGAAAATCCCATAATGATGGAGGAGAGAACTGACTCTACAAGGTTGTCCTGGAACACACGCACACATACAACTACGTGTGTGTGCGCATATAATAATAATAATAAATATCCATATTAAAAAGAATTAATATGAAAAGATAT
>NC_022031.1:40880234-40900665 GCF_000317375.1 Microtus ochrogaster
TATATATCTTTCACAGTTGCATGAAGGGTTGAAACACAAGATACACTTGTGACAGATACGTACATAGTTAAAGGTCTAGAAGCATGGCACCTGTGATAGACACAACATGGAAACATGGGCGTTACAGGGACTGCTTCTGAGGAACTCAAGTGAGAGACTTCCAAGACTCATTAGCATGCTTTTTGTTTGGATTATAGTTCGAGAAATTGCAAACATTTAGAAAAACATGGTCCAGCTCCTTTTGCTGGGTCCTGTCCTCTTGCCCAACACAGACTCGTGGATGCGGGAGTCTAGTGTCCTGGAAGACTGTTCGCTTTCGGCTTAGGTGCAGGGATGGTGATGACAACCTCACAAGTTCAGGGACAATGGAGGAGCTGTGGGGAGGAGGCGGAGTGAACTAACTCTGCTTTGATCTAACTAACTCTACAATGTTCTACACCTCCTGCTAATTGCTACAGCATCCCTGGAAAAGCCAGCCACTTGACTCCTGTGGGATGCTGGCTTTCTAGAGAGGATGGAGAACAACAGTAGAAACCACATGCATCTGCTTTTGGGACAGTCTTGTAGCTATTCCAAGTCAAGTTCAGCGGATTGGCAGATGTCCGTCCACACTGCAGTCACGCTTCCTTTTCTTGAGTGTGTTTGCCTCCATCTGCTCAGAACCTTCATGTAGTTGTTGTTTAGAATATTCAGGAGATAACCAAAGCCCATCTTTCCTCTCATCCTGTGTGTCTGTTCCCACTGCCTTGTTCCCCCATCCTTGAACAAGAGTAAGCATTTATTCTTCACATGCATCTCTGGAGCATTTGGCTCCCTCTTCTGTGTGGGGAACCCTGTTCCACCATCCCCCAACACCTCTGAGCTTCATTTAGATTCACTTTGCCACTGGCCAACATCCTCCCCAGAGAGGCAGAATGAGGCCTCCAGCATCCCTATGTGACTTTATGTGAGAAAAAAATCTTAGCAGATGTGGTTAGAGACATTAAAACGGAAATACTCTCTAGACTATCCAGCTGGGTTCGGTGGAATGGGTGTGGGAGAGTCCCCTTTCTTAATGTCCTCATTAATATTACTAGTCTTTCTCACTTAGATAAAAGTAATTTTTAGTAGGTGTGGATGATACCTTGCTGTGGCTTGAGTTTGTATTTCTCTAATGTTGATGTTGAACACTTTGTTGTGCCCAGCCATTGGCCTTTGCATGTTCTCTTGTGAGTGGTTCTCAGCATTTGGATTCAGGTCCCTAGTTCATTTAGAGTGGTGTCCTTTATTTTCTTGCTATTGATTTATTTGAGTTACACACACACAATACACACACACACACACACACACACACACACACACACACACACACACTCCTTAACAGTGTGCCATTTTTTCCCCGTTTAATGGATTGTCTTTTCACTCAGTTGAGTATTTCCTTCGTTGTACAAAAGCTTTCAGCTTAATCTGTTTTTACTTTTATTGTTTATATGTTTGAACTTGTGATAGGTAGCTAGATAGACAGATAGGTAGATGATAGGTAGGTAAGTAGGTAGGTAGGCTGAGGAGATAGATCAGTAGTTAAGGGTATTTGTTGCTCTTCTAGAGGACCCAGATTCAATTCCCAGCACCCACATGGCAGTTCCAAGAGATCTAATGCCCTCTTCTGGCCTCCATGTGCACTGCACATAAGTGGTACACAGACACACATACAAAGCATTCATACATATAAAATATACAATTATTTTAATTTTTTTTAAAGATTAGATAAATTGCTTAGATTGATATCAGAAAAATTTTATTTTATTTCTTTGTCCTGTTGTAGCTTTGGTACGGAAGATTCTCTTGAGAACCTATAGTTTAGAAGTCTGTCACCAGTGGGAATATTGAGAGGCCTTGGGACCTCCAGGGCATAGGAGAAGGAAGTCAAATCAGTTATTGATGCCACCTGCCAGAGTCTTGGTGCCAGCCATGGCCACTAGAGACATCTGTCTGTCAGTCCAGCTCTCTGAGCTCTGCCTCTGAGTTAAGGCAGCCCAGCTTGACTTTTAGCCCACCCAGCCTACGAAATATGTCCTCCAAATGATGACCAAGTGAAATGAACCCTCATCCCTATGGAGCCACACATGGAGTGCTGTGCGAATGAGCACAGGTCTCCAGTGAGCAGCTGCAGAGATGAATGACCTCGGCCTTCATCTCACCGAGCCCTGCATCCCAAGGAGCCTGTGTCCACCTCCGATGAGGAAATTTCTTTGGAACAAACCTGCACGCTGTGAAGAGCTACACAGTCATGTGAGCCTTGCTGACATCATTCAAAGTCCTCAAACATAGGATGAGGCAATCCTCCTGCAATAAGAAAACCACTTGGCCAAAAGAATGGTTCATGGAGCCTCTGAGCTCACACATGAAAGAAGAAGGCAGCCTTAGCATCCGGGGCTCACAAGTGAAAGCTGATTGCCTTGGCAACCTGGGCTCCTAACAGCTGCGAGGGAAGCCTGAGAGGAAGGAGCAGAACAGAGGTGGGATTTATTGGTCCATAGATCCAGTAGAGGAAAGGGATGAGTCTGGACCTCATTCTGACTGGGACTAGGAGCACATCCATCCTCGGACACCTCTGTCACACGGCTCTGGCTTCTTCCTCGCCTTCCCATCTTTCCAGGCTGGCTTTGTTCTCTGGCCTGCACATGTTGCCTGGTGCACAGTGAAGGGATTCGACCTCTCTGGGCTCCTTTCGGCTTAAACAAAAAAAGAATTTTCCCTCTAACTGCAAAACAAAACACTCTGGGTCAGAACTTAGCAGTGTCAGCCTGGACCACACTGGGCCAATGTGCCTGTTCTCTGCCCTTCCTGCTGGGCCCTCTGCTTCTGAGACAGGCTTCTTGCTACTCAGTTGACACGTTCCTCAGCCTTCCTTGCAAGCATGTGTGTGGCCACATGCCCAAGTTCTGACCAATGATATGTAAGCAGGAAAACTGTGGGGACTCCGCAAAGGGGAGAGGCTGCTCTTGTCTCTCCTCTCAGATGTGATGACCAGCGCTCCAGCAGCTATCCAGCACCGTGAGGTAGCTTTGGTAATGAGACCATGTGGGAGGAAAACAGACCAAAAGAGTCTGGGTCCCTCTGTTCCCTGTCAACCTGGAACTGTCTGTCTGAACAGGTAAAAAGAGGCTTTTGCTAGCTTCGTCATCATCCACAGTCAGATCTGACCTTTAGTGAAGCACTGCTGAGGGGTGCTTGGAAAGAGGAGGATGGAGAGAAGACAGGCAGAGAGATCCAAACCAACAGATATCAGAGCAGCTCAGGGTCTTGGCCTTTGATGCACTCTAGACACCTTATAGCAAACAGCAGCAGTCACTTGCGAAGCTCCCTTCAGGCCCATTTTGCAACTTTGTGCGTGTGTGTGTGTGCGCGTGTGTGCACATGTGCGTATGCATGTGTGTGCACATTTGCATGCATGTGTGTGTATGTATGTATGTGCACATGCGCATGCATGTGTGTATGTGTCAGGTTTATTTTTTTTTATTACTTTTTATTTATTTTGAGCCAGTACTGGGGATTGAACCCAGGGACTATGCATTCTCTAAGCAAGTGTTCTCCTACAGAGTTAAACACCCAGCCTGGCCTCATTTCTCATTTTTTGATGAATGGCAACTCTTACAAAGGTAGAATTGACCTTCCAGAAATGGGTTCCAGGAAGACTTGGCCCATCGAAGCTCTCTGCTGGAGCCAGGGCTTCGTGATTCCTGAATCTAGGGGGGGCTGCCGCTCTTGCTCAGATCCATCAGTATCCTTGCATTAGAGGCCCTAGAAGGTCTTGTTAAACAAGACCTTGGGAGGTGGCTCAGTTAACACACTTGTTGTACAAGCGCAATCACTGGATGCTGGACTCTGAGACCCATGCAAACATGAGTGAACAAAGGGGCCTGCCTGTGATTCCAGCCTCAGAAGCCAGAGGTAGGATCCCCAGAGTGAGCTGGCTCATGACACCTGTCATATCAGTGAGCTCTGGTGTTGATTAATAGACCTTACCTCAATGAAACAAGGCGGAAGAAAGATGAGGGTGATTCCAGACACCTACCTCAGTCCAACACATGTCCATACACATGTGCGCACACACACGTGCACACTCACACACACACACACACACACACACACGCACAAGGGGGATAAAAAGAAAAAGAAATGAATTTTTCTCTACTCATCTCTTTCCTCACTTTATTTTATTTTGAGAGTTGTCTTTCTCCGTGTCCCACACCTATTCTTGCCTGTTGTGGTTTGAATATGAAATGCCCCTGTCAGGGTCTTGCTCGGAATGTTTCGCCTCCAGCTCGTGGCATTGCGCTTGGAGGCTGTGGAGCCTTTAAGGGACGGGACGTGGATGGTGGAGGGGGCACTGAGGCAGGCCTCTGGAGGTTGCACTGGTCCCCTGCTCTGTCTGGTTCCTGGTCCCCCACAGTGTGCACAATGCTGCCTCGGGCTTTGCTGTCACAGGTGGCCATGATGCTGCCATGCCTTTCCTGCTAGGCTGGACCCAAATCCCTCTGAAACTGTGAGCCAAAAATAAACCTTCCTCCCCCAGGGGTCGCCACCTGGTGTTGTGCCAAAGTAACAGAGATGCGGCCAGAGCCAGCGTGACATCCTGTGGAAGGATTAGGTCCACCACCAGGAAAGTGGTAGCTGTGGCCTTGAGGACTGCTCGGGGACCAGCAGGCCTGCTTTATATTGGTCGTGCCTGGATTATAAAGTCCTGACTATGATCAAGATGAGACCTTGACCCCCTTCTCTCCAGATCCAAAGTTCTGATGTCTGCAAAGCCACAAAGTGGTCTGTTGCCTTTTTCTTTTGTATGGAAAAACCCGTGACAGCTCCGAGACTGGTTTTGATGGAGGTGGCAACCATTTAAGCTGACGGAGGGAACAACTTTCTGCTGGTTATCTGTGCAGATTCAAACCTGCTTGTAGCAGCACACAGATCACAGACAGGCTGAGCCTGACAGCCATCCTCATCTCTAGCCAGAATGTTCCCGGTATCTTGGCTGGCTGGAGCCAGAAGGCCGTGGGTTAGTTAAACCTCCTCCTGCAGCCTGAGATACCAGAGGCTTGCCCTGGAACCAGGCAGCCCAGCAGCCTACTGTAGATCCCCAGGGCCAGGAGGCCTGGAGCCTGCCCTGCAGACTGTGGGGGAGGGAGTTCCTAGCAATCTTCCTCCTTATTTGGGAGCGCAGTTCTGGACTGCTGGCGTGTGTCTCCTGTAAATGCACTCACCGGGGCTGCCAAAGAGAGAGTGAGAACGAAGTGGGAGAGAAATCCCCAAGGCTGGTCGTGGGGAAAGCCCCCCTTCCCTTCTGTCGCCAAGATGGGCAGCAGGAAGCACCTTCTGCTCATCCTTCAAATCAAACTTCTCCCTCCTGCCAAGCTCCCCCCCCCCATCAAAACCCCTCAGATCCATCCCAGAAGCAGTGTAGACAGATCCTAAACCAATGACAGACAGACGTGCTGTGTAGCCCGTGACTTCCCAGGACCACCGAGGCCGGGCCCAATTAGCAGATAAAAATGGAAGCAGGGCAGAGCGGAGCACAGTCAGGGGGTTTCCACAGATGGCCTTAAACGTCTCTCTGTTCCTTCCTTCCTGCCTTTTCTGATTCTTCTCAGGCAAACTTTCCCGCCTCCCTACCCAGGTCCTCACGCCCAGATCCACTCCTCACAGAAGCAGGGTTTCTCTCTTTGCACAATGGGGGACAGGTTTCCATCTGCTCTGAGATGGGGCTCAGCAGACACAGTGGGTACCTGGGAGGCAATCTCAAGATTTGTCATGGTTCATCCCGGAAGTTTGCTCTTGGAGACAAGCTCTGTGAATGAGCAGGTGGCCTGGCCTTTGTTTTGGTTCCCAGACTGTGCTCCTATCCTGATTCTGGGTCAAGGACGTGCCTCGACCCTGTGTGGTGCATTCTCCTTTAGCTGGAGATGATTTCCAGAACAAAGAGGTATTGATTCCCAAAGAGAGAGAGAGAGAGAGAGAGAGAGAGGGCGCAGTTGGTTTTCAGATTTGTCCTGAACCTCTAAATTTTATTCATAGAAGCGGCGCTAGCCTTGGCTGTGAACGCAGCAGGCAATGCCACTGAAAGCTTCTGTCTGAGGCTCACAGCTGTGGGAGCGGGAAGCAGGCCCTACTTATAGATGCTTACGGACCCGGAATTGATTTCTCCTCCTTCCTTGGCCACAGAACCGTGAAACTGACAAGGGACATGGGATGTTCTCTAGCCCTGTTGCTGCTCTTCTGCGTCCTGTGGGTGGATCCCTTTCATCAACACAGAGTTTCCTAGATGCAAGCGTGACCCCGGAGCTCCCGCTGGCCCGCCCTGAAGATTACCCCCTCAGTGGCCTAAGGCAGCCTGGGAACAGAGCAATGGTCTGTCTCTCTTGTGTCACCCTCAGAGGGAGATCTTCTGCGAAGAAAGCCCCTGGGCCTGAATGTTTCCAGCCCCTTCATGTAACATCCCACACCTGCCGCCTCATCGGACCTCAGGACAGACTGGAATCCTCAAAGCCATTGGGGACCCAGGCAGACCCAGACACTTTGAAGTACCTTAAAAGATAATGTACGTGAGCGCATTAAGGCTCTGAGAAGTCCTGCACAGTGCAGTTCACTGACTCTGTTTACCGTGGCGCTTTCTATGCCTTAGTGACTCTGTGTCACTCTTCCTACAGACGGCTGTTCTCTCATTGGGTGGCATTCCAGACACCCCCACCCCCCAAGAAAGGATGTGTTTTCCATCTATAGCCACGCCTAGCCTTACCTGGTGGACAGAGACTGTTTGAGGCCGCTTGGGAGTCGCAGAACCTGATACAGACCTGGACGAGCATCTGCGTGGGAAGAAGAAGCATATTAGTGACACAAGCCATTCTTAGCCCAGGCTGAACTCGGGAATGATCACCATATGTTGAACCTTCTTTTTCAGGACAATTATGTCTGCGGCCAGCATAGCCTTGTTAAGAACAGATTCCCCTCCCTTCCCCGGCTTTCAGACCCGTTTTCCACTGACCGGCCTTGAACCAGATCTGGGCAGCATATGTGTTTTGTTTGGTAGCCATGAGGACTTATTGTTTCTTCAAGCCTTTTACTGAAGCGAAGCTCTGCCTCGCAGCCTGTCTAACCTGGCCCCACCCCCACCCCTCAGTCACACATCACCCTCTCACCTCAGATTTAAGTCCTCTGGGGAAGATGATTTTCTCATCTGATCATGAACATCAGGGATTTGCCTGGAAATTTGCCCCAGCCAGAAATCATTCGGGTCCATAACCTGTATGCCCAAGGACCACTCTCTGGGCCTGGTGCTCTACAGTCTACGAAGTTCTTTCTCTACTTACCAGAGGCCAGTGTCCAACCTAGAAAATGAACAAAGCCAGAATTCTAAGGTAGGTCCCCACTGAAGATGGGGGGGGGGCAGAAAAGTTAAGCAGTGACCCCGGGTCATAAAGCTCTGGCCTGACAGCTCTAAGTGCCAAGTCAGCTGCCTGTAGGCAAGGGAGATGCTGAGAGGCCCGTGACACATTCCCTAGGACAAAGGGACTGGCTCAGCAAACAACTGAACCCACAGTCCAGGGAGTTACCTCCATTTGGGTGAGTGGGGCGGCAAAAGCTCACAATCTCCTTGGGTCCCCTTGGCTTGAGGACTCCACATTATGGCTCTATGGAGACAAGAAGAGAAGGCCAAGAAGCCCAGCCATGGTGGGTTCCATGCCCCCATGGTGGTCCCAGGCAGGACAGGAGGGGAGCAGAGATACCACTTGCTGGAACCAAGGCTCCTCCCCCTGGATTCTCCGTGTAGCTACCACCACAGTGAGCCCGGACAGACTGCAGGTTGTGAGTTGGGGGAGGGGGGGAAAGCAAGCCATATGGAGCCGGATGACAGAATTTGGCAGTGCAGGCTCCACAGATGGGCCTGCTTATGTCCAGACACAATCGGAGGCCAAGGCCTGAATCATCTCTCTAGCAATTTCTTGTTTCCAAACACGTCTTTTGAAGAATGTGGGGATGATGCTCGGAGTGGCTATCAGAACCCCGCTGGGAATGGAGAGACAGACAGCAGAAAGTGGTGTTGCTTTTGTACAGGGGTGATGGGGAAAGATGGGACCAGACTGCTCGGGGTGGGGTCAGCAGACGGTAAGAGCACCTGGTGGCTTGAGCAGCATCTAGAGAATTCAAGCCAGAGGCATTATTGTATTTCTCAGGGTGTCCTCGTGGTCCTGTCTGGGGTCATGGCAGCAGCCAGCCCACGGGGTCATGGCAGCAGCCAGCCCATTGCTCAGAAGGCAAGACAGAGATCAAGGAACAGATGACCAAGGTCTGCTAGTGAGGGCTGAGTCCTACATAAGGAGGAGTGAATGGGGCAGCCTTGTACCTCGATTGGTTTCTCCAACAAGGGCCAAGATTCTAGAGGGTCCTGCCCCAGCGCTTTTGCTGGCCGTCCAGTAAGACCCTCCTGGAAGTCATCAGGAAATCAAAACTGTCCTCTTGGCATTCAAGGCCCAACCAGAGTCTTTTTATTTTAGTTTTTTTGAGACAGGATTTCATGTATTTCAGGATGGCCTACATGGCCGAGAATGAGCTGAGCTTTTGGTCTTCCTGTTATTCACCTCCCGAGTGCTTGGATTACAGATGCAGACTGCTATGCCCGTTGTAGTGCTGAGAATCAAACTGGAGTTGCATGCATGCTAGGCAGGTACCCTACAAACTGAGCTACACCACCAACCCCCACCCTACAATGTATCACTCTAACTGGCAGCGCTGTCTCCTGAATGCGCCCAGCCTGCCCAGTGTGAGGCTCCCCGATGGCCCCCAGCCTCTGCTCCATGACTCTTGGGCTCTGCTCTGCGCTGTCTTCCAGCACATCTGAATGTCTCCTCTGCATCCTAAAGGATGCATAGCCCTGTCCCATCACCAAAAAGAATGTCCTTTCCTGTACGTACCACCCTCAAGCTGGCAGGGAGCCCCCAGATACCACAGGGTAGGGCTTAGCTCACTTTAGACTGAGGTCACAGAAGGGGAAGGATGGAGCTGGCCCAACTCTCCACACCTGCCTGGTGTTGCACAAACTGAGGCCTGGCACCGGGCTCCAGGTCCTGTGTTCTTTCCACTGTGCCCTGGCCTTCCCCAAACTGTCACTCTGTCTTCTTCAGAAACATGCTGAGACGTTCACTTGACACCCCCCCCCCCATTATAATGAGAAAATTGAGGAACAAAGAGATTGACTAGTACAAGGCCATAAGAACCAGGTTCTCCCTGACTCAGCTCTGGAATAATCGAAGTTACAAAACGCACCCATATACCCAGCGTTTTACAGATAATATAGCTCTTTCCTGCTGCTTTTGTGTCTCCCTTGATCCATGCTTTGGGCTGAGTGTTATCAGCACATTTATTCCAAGGGCAGCATGGAGACTCCGAGCGAACAAGTAAGTGTATGAGTTAGTGATTGCTGTATAACAAGTGACCCCCTCCCCCAAACCCGGTGGCTCAGAACCGTATGTATTTATGGTGGTCCAGTTTCTGTTCCAAGGATTTGGTGTAGCTTAGCTGTGTCTTTTATGTCATGGTCCCTTCAGCCCAGGTGGGTCTACTCAGGGCCCGTGTTCCTCTCTGAAGGCTCGACCGAGGAAGACTCAGCTGCCTGTCCCATCCGCTCTACTCCAAGCAACATCTAAGTCTGTGGGGGATGCCGAGGGCCTAAACTCTTCCCTGGCTGACTGCCGGACTCCTCATCCTTGCCATGTGGGCGGCTTGCTTCCTTGGTGTGTGAACAGAGACCCCAAGAGAGAAAAGACTAGCAAGGAAGAAGTGAGTCTTTGTAACTCTGGAAGTGGCGTCCGGTCTCATTTCCTGTACAGTATTAATTAGAAACAACTCTAGACACCTGCACTGTAGCTTGGGGAAGGGGCCTGCCTGCAGCGTGACTCCCAGCAGGGAGGCCCTGCCTGCTGACGGTAGGGAATGGCCTGGCTGGTGTGTACAGCTCTGAGTTTGGCCTCCTGTCGCGTGGGTGCTCCGATCCACAGGCCACCAAGACAGGTAGCAATCAGTCCTGCCTCCAGCGTTCTAGAAAGGCTCTCAGGAAGAGAGATGGCCCTACTTTAATTACAGGGCTGGCCCTAGGGAGGATCTGGCTCTTCTCTGGATAGTCTCCCCCACCCCTTTCCTGCCAGTCTTGACTTTAAATCAAACTGCTCTCTGTTCAAGGGTTTCAGGCCCCAGGCAGGAAGAGGATTTACGAGTAGGTGATTGGGAAAAGTAATATTAGGGATCGGGACCCAGACGATAATGTAAGCCGGGAGGTCCTAGCCAGGCAACCTCCCTCCCACTACCGCGACCTCTCAGGCAGGGCAGCCATCATCACCTCTGCCTTTATGAAAATCTTCCATCATCCTCTTTTCTGCCCACTGCTGTGTCCCTCCTGGCTGCGGGCACATCAGCCCCCACCCACATAGAGTCCAGGCCACCTATATTTTCTGGAGCCTGTCTTCTAGAGCTGGGTCCCGTCCTGTCCAGGTTGTCCCTTATCCCCTCCCCAGTCCTGAGCGCTACTTCGCATTGGCATACACCTGTCTCCATGACCGGCTCCTCGCCTGCAGTTTCATTTCCCCAAGTCTCTGTGGTCTTGCCGCCCCAGGATGTCTTCCCTGCTTGCTCTTCTGCCTCTGGCCCAGGATGCTGACTGAGCACTGTGGGCCTTCAGAGCATTGCATGGCAATACAGGCTGTTCTCTTCCACCAGACAGAACCTCTTCAGGAAAAAGCTGGGTTCACCACCACCTGTCACACACACACACACACACACACACACACACACACACACACACACACACACACCCCGCGCCACACACACACAACCAGGGTCAGCATCCTTACCAAGGGACTTCCCCGCTAAGACTCTCAATGGCTTCCCATTGCCTGTGAAACCAAACTCACCCTCCTCAGACTTTCTCAGGCCTGCATTCATGCTTCCACCATTTGACTTGCGTGGGGCCGCCATGGCTTCACCTAGTCTCCGTTTCCTCAGCATTTCTACCTCCTCCAGTCACTCACGCAGGGCCACCCCTACCTCCCATCCCAGAGCAGCTGTGGCACAAGAAATTGTCTTTGTTCCTTCCTACCGTGAGGCTTTAGGCAAGTCTCTGCTCACCTCACTCCTGACAGGACAAAGGCTGCCTCCTCCATGAAGCCCTCTCTGAGCGCCTTTCACCTAACTCAGTCCTTTGAGCTGTCTGGTCCCTGGCTAAGTGATTCAGGTTTCCCAGGGTTTGCATTAAGGAGCAGAGGAGTATCTGTTCCAGCCATCCCTCCTTCGATTAGCGCTCCCTAGTGCAAGGGTGCCACCCTCAAACCCACCCCACCCCCTGCAGCTGTCTGTTCAGGAGGCAAAGACAAAGACATCCCCTGGGGGAAGGGCGCTCAGGAAATCTCCAGGAGGCGCCTGACAGCCCTGCCCCCCCCCCCCAAGAAAGCACCCAGAAGGCTGCACTCCCCAGGAGGGCTCTCACCAGAAGGCCCTGCTGGATCAGAGCCAGGGAAGGGGAGGGGGCGGGGTGTAGGCGTGTGTTGGGTGGGGGCGGAGACTTGTCATCGGTGGGGACAGCTTTTGATGGCTCTTGTTCTGGGTCCCAAGGTCTTTGTTTATTTAGATTGGCCAAGACAGAGTGGAGAGGGCCTTGGAGAATGGACCAAGGGACCTCAGGAGAGCTGGCTCACCGCTTCACAGGGAGTCTAGGGTACAAGCCGGTGAGAATGGCTCCCCCTGCTCCTGCTCCCTGCCTCTTGGGGGGGGGGGGTTCCCTTAACCAAAGCCCTTCAGGAGAGGGAAGCAGGATTTTTGGGTCTGGCTTATGGTCTTCAGCGTTCATTTGTCTGTCTGTCCTGACTCCTCAGTCTCTCCTTCTGGATTCACACCAATTCAGACAGTTCCCAGAAGCCCCCACTTTCACTCCCCCACTGTCGACACGGGCCCCACAGATATACCACAGTGCGACTCGGTGCTCACACTCTTCCCTTCCTCCTGGGAGCCCAGCCCACCCTCTAGTTCACAGCCCACACAAATGTCCCTCGTCCTGACCAGCGAGCTTAAACACATCACACATTTCAGGCTCGCCTCTGCCTCTTGCCAGCCAAGGTGAGTCTCTTCGGCCTCCTGCCTCTCCTTTCTCCTGGGAAAGGTGAGACAGTCCCTGTCCCTGACAGAGCTACACAGGTCCCGTAGTGTGGTGGGCACATGTGCGGCCTCCATGGCGTCCACCTTACACCGTCCTTCACGGTGACCCACTTTCCCGTCAGTCCGTCTCTGTGCTCTCCCCAGAGTTCTCTTCCTCTGCCCATTTTCTCCATGCTGTCACCCCGCCCATCCCCCAACACACACACACACACACACACACACACACACCACACACACACATGCTGACTTGGCCTCATAGCTGTAACCTGGCTTCAGCAGTCACGGGGACAACATCAGACCCTAAGCTCAGAGCCTACCCTTTTCAGTCATCTCTCAGGCACTTCCACGCAACTCCCTGGAAAAACGGAGGGCCCAGGCCAGCAGTTCCACAGGTCACCTCTGAAAGGGTGGAAGGAACGGCAGCGTTGGTGAGCACGGTAGAGGCTGCTGGACTGAACGCCCGTGTGAAGACAAGTGTGTACACAGACCTTCAGCGGAGATGAAACACAATGTATTCATTTCCAGTTGCTTTTCTAATGTCTCTGTCTCATGATCTTCACAATCACTTCAACTGTGGTAGCTGGAAGGAGACTGGTCCCATCGGCTCATGTTTTCAGTGCTTGGTCCCCACTTGCTGGAACTGTTTTGGAAGGATTAAGGGGTGTGGCCTTGTTGGAGGAGGTATGTCACTGGGGGTGGTAGGATATAAGGTTTCAAAAGTCCATGCTACCTCTCTCTCTCTCTCTCTCTCTCTCTCTCTCTCTCTCTCCCTCTCTCCCTCTCTCCCTCTCTCCCTCTCTCCCTCTCTCTGCCTGTGGATCAGGATGTAAAGCTCATAGCTATTACTTCAGCATCATGGCTATCTGCTTACCACCATGATGGTCAGGGACTAATCCTCTAAAATTGTGAGCAAGCCCCAATGAAATGCTCTCCTTTATAAGAATTTCCTTGGTGATGGTGTCTCTTCAGAACAATAGAACAGTAACTAAGACAGTCCCTACTGCCATAGAAGGTCACACCTCAGATTTGGGCCTTCAGGAATTGGCTGTCTTGGGTAGTACTAATAGCAGTGTCATGTACCTGGGACAATGGGCAACACAGTCCTTTGTGATGCTGACGTTTGTTGTCCTGACTACAGTGTTGGGCACACAGACCCTTCACAGAGGGCCCAGTGCACACTCACAAAGGATTCAAGGGACCTGACGAGGTCTGGGTAGAGCTGGCAGCTACATCAGGCCAGTGTTCTTCTCATGGCATTGAGACACAGTGTAGAAAAATGCCATTATTGGAAGAAACTTGCCTGAGAATTCTCCCTGCACTCTGTTAGAGTGTTAGTCTGCAGGTATTGCCTAAAAAATGTCCATGTTAGAGCGTGACCTGAGTTCAGTTCCCAGTGCCAAGATCAGGCAACTCACAACCACTTCTAACTCCAGCTCTAGGGATCTGGCGCCCTCTAGTGGCCGCTGTAGGCACCTGCAGTAGAGCACCCCCCTCCCCCATACACACACAGTTAAAAATAGGACATTTTTTAAAGCATGGTAGTGCATACTTGTAATCTTACCTCCTGAGAACTTGCATGTGCAAGGACAGCCTGGAATACAGAGAAAAAATTAGCCTCAAAACCACTTGAAAGAAAGGACTAAGATAAGGCTTTGGCAGAGCTCACGTAGTTGCAGGTCCAGCACCCTGGAGTCTCCCAGTCTTGCCCACCACTGCTGCTCTATGTCAGGAGGTGAGCTCACTCTCCTGCACGCGGAGGACATAGCCAGGTACTGACCCAAGCAGAGCCCATGAGAGCTCATTCCACAGCACACTGTCAATTTAGAATCAGGACACAAGAGAGAGCCACCCTGTGGGTGGATGCTTTGCCCCCTAAGCCTGGCACCTGGGCGTCTGTATTCTGTTTTGCAGAGGGAGAGGCAGTCGTATGATGAGAGCCCACATGCAAAAGAGAGGCAGGCAAGGGCTGGAAGCGGGCACTGGCTTCGAGCCAGCTCTCCACCGCTCTCCACGGGCCCTCTCCTTCGGGAGCACGGGGACTAGCCGGGACTTGGATGCCACAAGATCCCTTTTGTCTTCATACCACCACCCCCCCCCCACCTCCACCATCCCAGGAGGGCTTCTATTAGAGCAAGGGCTCTGCATCCTAAGCCTTCCCCAGCCTTTGGATGCCATGGGGAGGAAAGGGCGGTGCCATCCCTCCCGGACCTAGAATGAAACTCAAGAGGCCCTTTTTATCCTGGACTTTGAACCTCGCTCCTGCCACTCCACTCACAACAATCAGACACTTGTCAGCCTGTCCTTAAAAGGAGGGGCAGCATGCTGCCTCTTAAGCTGTCTCCCCTCTTTGTTTCTTCTTCTCTGAACTCTGCCCTGTGTCATGCACACACTAGGGTGTGGTACCTGCTCCCGGGACTGGCAGGCACCATCCCCTCCGTAGCAGAGGGCAGTTTGGAGAACTTGGGTGAGCCCTAAACCCTGTCACCTCTCAGAGAAAGGGAGAATGAGACGAGCCCTCCGCTCCCCCCAGGCAACCAGGAAACAATTTGCAAGACAGAATTCAACAAGCGATGCCAACAAGATCATAATGACCATATTTATGGGAGAATGAGGAGACCTGAGCTCGGGTTTTCATTATCGTGTGTACAAATGCGATCGCCTCCTTGCAGCCCGCCTCCCGCTCCAGGCCGCAGCTGTTGGCTGGTGCATGGTAATTTGATGTAAATTGCCCCCAAATATGGTAATTCCCTCCTCTGCCAGGGGAGCTTGAAGTCACAAACCTGGAGAGGTTGGCGGCAGATGTTTCCTTACTGCTCGGCGGGCTGCTGCTGCCGTGGAAAAATGGCAGCAGACCCAGAGACAATGCTGCGTGTGCTGCCTCCTGTGTGGGACATGCCGTGGATGCTCAGTGTCCACACCTGTGAAATAGGCGCGACGTCCCGTCTGCTTGAAGTAGCAGAGGGAAGAAACATTACACGGTCTGTGCCACACCAAGGTCTGTACAGTCATTGGTGTCATCGTTTTGGATCTCAAAGGTGACAGTTATGGGCATTGGTGCCCTCCCTTAGTGGTGGCTTCCCAGGGGCAGAAAATAAGAATAAGCTGATTACAATGGAAGTGGTCATTTAGGTATGGTGGCTCATACCTGTGTTCCCAGGAGTTGGGCGGTCCAGGCAGAAGGGTAGCCAGCAATCTGAGGCCAGCCTGGGCTACTTGGTGAATTTCAAGACAGCCTGAGCTAGAGGGTGAGGCCCTGTCATAATAGAACGAAGCAAAGAAAGATAAAATAATAAACCAATCATGATTGTGCTAGGGAATGCCTAACCAAGAGCAGACAAAGCTTCACTACTGTTATAACCTAAGATCTCCCTGGAGATTTTAAGGGGGGAAAAAAACCCAATACTTCAATATGTAGATGAGCAGGCAAAGTCAATTTCTCCGAGAAGATGACGAACTCAAGGAAAGAGGCGCTTTTCTCCATTTTCTTCTCTGTTTTACTTTAATCAAGAGTGAAAGACACATTAAAACAACCTTGTGAGGGCTTTATTCCAGAAAAAAACACAAAAAATACAGAATGCCTGGTGTGGGTGGCACTTCCAGGAGAGGTGATCTACCCTCCCCGGGGGTGGGGGTGGGGAGTGAGGGATGGCAGACTGCCCAGTGTGGACATTACGTGGGGCCAACTAACAATGTGTCCCCAAAGCCAAATCAAGATAAATGATGCAGGTGTCACGCTAATGTGGATTTCTTTTGTGGAAATGGTCCAATAGGAGGGGAAAGGCACATGACAGATGCGCGTGAGGACGGGAGGAAAGGAGGGCAGACCCCTCCATGGCGGACAGGGAGGCAGCCAGGACGCTGTGCATAGCGCATCCTGAGGCTGAGCACAGTGTGTTCTGAGGAGGGGACATGCCATGTGAAGTAATGTTTAGAGTGTGTTTCAAAGCCAGAGAAAGAACAAAAAGGCTCCTTTTAGCATGAGGAAAACTATAGGCACATGTCCTGTGGGGCCCAAGGAGTGCCTGGATGCCAGAGAACGGACACACACACACACACATATACACACAGCAGCAGCAGCAGCAGGTGCCCAGCACAGAGGGAGGCCTCCTAGGACTCACTATGAGAGTCTGCCTCTCCTGCAAAGATGGTCACAGAGAGTGGCCCCCAGTCTTGGGTGGGCTCTGGGAAGCTGCCTGAGCAGGGGGACCTGGACTAGGTGATAACTCAGCTGAAAAGATGCTTCTTACGGTCAGAGCTTCCCAACTGTGGCCCAGGCTGGCTCGTTAAGAAAGCCCAGTGTCTGGAGGTATGCAAGCACAGGTTGGAACAGTCACGCATGACTGGACAGAGAGATTATATGTCTCCTAGGATACCTAGATGATGCTAACAGACGCCTACCCATTCCAGCCCATATGTCCAAATAGCCCCATAGGAGAAAGAAGCAAATCCGTTTATTCATGAACCCTGGGGGAAGGAAAGAGAGAGAGAAAAAAAAGGGGAGAGAAAAGGGGAGGAGAGGGAGGAAGAAAGGGAGTAGGGGGGAGAGGGGAGGAAGGAGGGAGAGAGAAGAGGTAGGGGGAAAGAGTGGAGCTGGGCACTGAGCATAATCCCTTTGTAAACACAGGCAGAAACGTGTCTTCCTAATTGAAAAGCCCATGTGGACCGCTTAATCCAGTCCTTGTTAATGAGAGCAAACCACACGGAAGCAGTATCGACTGCAGTCGTCAGGATGCCAGGAGGAGACCAGAAGGTCTGTGTCAACAAGAGCACAGGCAGGACAGTCCTGGTCCTGTGGACGGACATCAGCCTGCGGCTTGTGTATCCAAATGTCCCAGGACACCGGCAACCCAGTCACACAGCAGGGGCTGAAGGAGTTGGAGGGAGGCAGCGCCTCCATGACCTGGATCTTGTCCTCCTAAAAGCAACAAAGTGACCTGAAAATAATATGATAATTAATAAGATAATGAGATAAAAAAACACTCGCCCACACAGCTCAGCCAAGTGCAAATGTATTCTTTGGCTGGTTTGCTTTTCTGTTTGATAACTTCAAAGAAGTCATTACCAAGACAAAACTGGGCCTCCGGGCACTGGGGGTGAGGCTGTGCCCAGCCAGTTCTTGAGATCAGTATTCTTCTCCTGGGCCTTGTTCTTGCTAGACAGCCTCTTGTCATAGAGATAAACAAGGCAGCCAAGAGCAAGTGTGGCTGTGAGCCAGACCCCGGTCCTTTGGGCCTTCTTGAGGCCTCATTGTCCCTCACCCAGACCTCAGACCACTGGGAGTTTCTTTAGCCTGACTCACCCTCCCCAATCTGCCCTCCACTAGGGCTACCAGAATGTTCTTTCTGATTCTCATCTCTGCTCGTGCTGTGCTCCTACTAAACACCATCACGCTCTCCTCTCCCCTCTGAAAGAGCTCAGCGGCTTTTGACTTCGCTCGCTCGACACAGGCAGCTCTCGCTGCACCTAACTCTGGCATCGCATCCCACTCCCCCTGCAGCGCACACCCAAGGCCCCTTGCTCTCCTCAGAACTGAACCGTAGCTGCCACTCCCTGGCCACTAGATGTAACTCCATCATCTGGTTCAAAGGATTTGGAAGTGTCTGGTATTAGTCCCGATGCACTGTTGGGGAACGCCCTCATTTCTCTCGCGGTGGTTGCAGGCTCAGAGGCATGGCTGGTCAGAGTAGTTCTTGCCTGCCTCTGAAGGGACAGTCCCCAGGATCCATATAATTCTTCTTATTTTACAAAAGAGGAAACAGAGATATCCTGGATCTGCTTGCATCCCAAAGGGACCGAGTGATGGACGATATGGAGCCGGCGCCATCATCACCGTGCTCAGCCTGCCGCCCACACCCGGCGGCCAGCTAGCAGCCACACTGAAACTGCTCTTTCCACCTCAGTCTTCTTCCCCAGGAACGGGATTTTTCTGGATCTTATTTACATACTGTGACTGGAAGCCGCCATTGAACCAGAGGACAGATGGCCTGGGGCTGAAGTGGCACCACAGCCCTTGAGGGGTGTCCCTCTTCTGGGAGTGACTCTGTCCCTTTGTCTGTCAGGTCTGTGATATCGAATGGGACCTGGTGGCAAGGAAGGATCTGATGCTTAGAACAGGCCTTTCAGGGGGTGCAGGGTGACTCTCCAGTACTGTGTAAAATCCCAGGACAGCAGAGCAAAAGGCACTGCCAGGCATTCACCCCATGTTTGGAGAAGTCACCACATAACAACAGCGTGCACCCCAGCCTTCCCTCAGTACTTTTGGTCCACAGAGGGAGAGGTGACTTTTTCTCCAAGTTTCACTTATATGGCACTAAGCAGCCGCCAGGCCTGGGTTGGCCCTCCTCTGCTTTCAAACAGAGAGACCTCATCTGGCCCATTCTCAGGCTGGAGAAGTTGAAATTTCAGTTTTCCCCAGGGTTGGCCGGAAGAGCCCTGCCTTTGACAAGGTAGTAAAATGTGTTTACAAGAGAGATAAGGAGGAAGCTGGGAGCCACGGGGCCCCTGTGGCTGTCTCTGTTGCCTTGAAGCTTTCAGAGTAGAGATGTCCAAGAGGGAGCAGGGTTCCCCTGGTGATGATGGTCTGTCTGTTCTGCCTTCTAGATTCCTCCTCCTCTCTCCCACTGTGGCACATGCCTGCAGATCCTGGAGGGGAGCCAGCCTGGACTTGCTGGTTACTCAGGGGTTGTTAGACTCTCTTGTCCTTCAGCCATCACTCAGCTTTCTCAGTGATCCGGCTCTGACACGCCCTCTGTTATTTCCCATTTTCTAAACAGTGGCGTGATGTCCCGCCTCTTAGGCACCTTTCACGCAGCTGGCCTTGACAGCCTCGTCCATCCCTCTTGTTCCCACACTCACACATACATCCACGTACATTTGTGTTGGTTTCTGGTAAGTTCCTTTTGTTCCCAAACACGGTCTTTCTCCCGGCTCTTCCCGCTGGCCAGATGCTCTTCCCACCCTCTGCTGTCTGACATTCAAGAGCTGGCTTCTGCATGGGTTTTGAGGACAACATGACCCGTATGGATGATATCAATGCCTTTGGATACTTGTCTCATGGGCTCTGCCATGAGATGACCATTGGTGGGGTGGACACTCAGGTGTCATCTTCTCCATCTGTGACAGGGAAGATGAGCACCTATACATGAGTAGGGAGTCCCTTGCGGACTGCAAAGGTCAGTAAACACGGTAGAAGGTCCCATGGCTCCAGCACCTCTGCTGGGCAGGGATACTAGAGAACTGATCTTCACATTCTAGGTACCTCCCGTGCTGCCAGGCAACCAGGGCCCTAGGTGGGTCAGCTGCACACACCCCTATGAAACTCAGAAAATACAGATGAATTTGAGGTCGCTTTCTGGCTGAAGCCTCCCTCGGCAGGACTGTGGAAACGGGAGGCATCTTCCTAACAGGGTTCTCTGTCTGTCCTCCGCATCTTGGGTGCTGGGACAGCAGCAGAATAACTGAAATGTCAATTGTTGGAGTGAAACAGGCAAAGGGCCGTGGAGAGAGCACAGGGCGCCACTCAATCGGTCAAGTGACTGAAGAGAACGCAGCCAGCTCAGGGGACCCCTGACTTTGCTGCTGCAGAAGAGGACACAAACAATTGCCTGTCCTTGATGGAACTGTCCTCTGGACAAAGGCTGGAACTGCAGCTCAGTAGGTAGGGTGCAAGTATAGTGCCCAGCAAGTATAAAACAGCAACAACGCAAACAAAGAAATAGAAACCCTGGGTTCCGTTCCCCAGTTCAGACCCTGGCACCACACCAGAGGCTTGTAAAGCTCAGAAAGTGAAAGCAGCAGAGTCAAGAGTTCAAGGTCATCCTGGGCTGCCTAGTAACTAAGTTCAAGGCCAGTCTACAGAAGACCTGTCTTAAGAAACAACTGCCACAAAACCAAGCAAACGAAAACCATGAAGGGGTAGGCAGGAAGAAAACTGATTTTTTTTTTCTCATTTACAAGCCAACCCCACAGTTTGGATTTCCCACCCACCAAGCTCCTGTGCTTGCTTCTCATCAGGACCGGGAAATCTCCCAGCCCAGGGAGCCACCTGAGACAGGATTCTGGTAAAACAGGCTGTTTTACAAGCAGAGAGGGGCTGGTACCCCCTCAGCCACAAAGGCAGACTGACTGCCAGCCCCAACTACATGGTGGGCCGGAGGATGGTGGGTGGGAGGGAGAGCCTGTGCACCCCAGGATGTGGGTGGGAGGGAGAGCCTGTGCACCCCAGGATGGTGGGCAGGAGGGAGAGCCTGTGCAC
>NC_022031.1:40900950-40908546 GCF_000317375.1 Microtus ochrogaster
CGGGGGGACGGACTCTCCCTTCAAGGTCGAGCTGGGTGGACAAGGTTAATGGACACAAAACAGTGGTCTGGGGAGCGCAGGCGAGTGAACGGAATTGCACCAGACACTTGAAGCTAGCTGATGGACAGGTGACTCACATCCACGCAGCGGTTAGCATTGTCCCTGTGGTGGCTCCCGGGGAGTGGGGCAGACACTCAGAATGTTCCAGTCCCAGCAGGGGGCACAAGGGCAGACTCTTAGAAGGAATTAATAATACCCAAGGAATTCCTTCAGAACAGTGGGGGGGGATAAAGATTCTTCAAAAAGAGCCCTAATAGCAAATTTTCTGGATTTTCCAGCTAATTTGAAGGTACCTACTTGGAACATTTTCCTGTCAGAAAAGATTTTAAAATACATTCATTCCGTGTGACATGATAATTGGGCCTGGCTGTCTGATGAATGCCTTTTATCTCTTCCCCGAGCTATTGTTCAGCGGAATGGAGACGATGGGCTGCACTGGGCACTTTGTTAAACGCACAAATAGAGCCACTTGTGACGATTCTGGTCACCCGGAGATAGCAAGGTCTCAGAGGTGCAGATGGACGCTTATAAGATCAAGTGTCTGGAAGGTGGGGGTGCATTTAGTGGCTCGAGAAGGCATTTCCTCACTGTGCATGTAAGAAGACCAGGGTCCAGGGAGGAACAAGAGCTGCCAGTGTCCCTCAACTTGGGGATGACTGAGGTGCTACATGGATCTGCATTTCCCGAGCCAGACTCCAGGCCCCTGTGTCCTGCCTCCTGAGGGGTCTGTGAAACAAGAGACGGCAGCGGGCAGTGTATATCTGGGTCAAACTGGACCTGTCCCTGCTTCCCCTCTGCTCCCCCGCACCAGAGATCCTGCCCTGTGGGCTGCACAGAAAGACTGGGTGGCCCCAGGGGTTGCATTATCATGGTGGAATATTTATTCCCTGCTGCACGGTTACAGAAGCAACTATTTCCATCGGCCCTTCTTCCTCTCCACCTTTCACGGTTTCCTTTCTTTTAATGCTTTTGTTTTTATCAAAGGCAAATTCCCAGGCCTGGCCATCTGACAGCCGTCCGCAAAGGAGCCATATTTCTTTATCACCCCTAAGAAAGAGGGACTTGTTTGGATTTATTGTTTTTCAACTTTACGTCATTTTCCCCGCTTGCCGTTATTTTTCTTTTGAATTTGCTTCCTATTTATTGTTTAGAACCCAGAGCTGCTTCAGACTGTCTCTGAGCCTTCCATATGTTAATAAGGTGTTTGTAGAAGTGCAGCTTGGGTATTCCTCCTCCGAGCAGGGCTATCCTTCCTTTTAAGAGACAGCTTGTCCTCAAAAATGCCCTTCATTAACATTTAACGAATGGAACAGTTTCCACTGGGATGAAGGAGTTGACATTTCCTCTGTTTTTCTTAGAAAACAGCACATTAATCGTGCCCTCGAGGGACTGAGTTTTCCACAAAAGTGAGATAACAAAGGCCTAGGCTGGGAGTCCATACCTGGTTGCACGTGTTGCTATTTAGACAGGCATGCCTGTCTGCGGCTTTTCATGCATAATCCTATCTCAGTGTTTAAAGTGTGTTTATGACATCTTACACGTGGCTGTGATTGTCTGCCAATGTGTAATTGGCTATGTGTATAGCTGGGCTAACGCTTGTGTGTGTGTGTGTGTGTCTGTGTATGTGTGTGTACTGTGGATATGTGCTGTCCATGTGTGACTGTGTTCATGCATAAATTTGTCTGCATATGCTTTAGTATATCTCTGCACATGGTATCTCTACATACTGCTGTGGAAGTGGGTGCTATGTGTCTGATATCTTGAGCCTGGGTATCCAGTGTCTGGATATAAGCTCTTGTGTGTGGGTTAAGTCTTTGTCCTGTTTGCTTAAGTGTTTGGGAGCCCTAAGGTTGCACAGCTTTGTGTTCGGAACCCCTCATAAACATACACACAGCACCCTCCGGTGGACGTTGTTGGAATACACCCACAAACCAAACAACAAAAACCAGGCATGCTCAGAATCATGTTGGATTCAAAACAGGGTTTCTGGTTATGATTAGGGCCAAGTTTCTGGGATGTTCCTTGAGAAAAAGTGTTGTCAGAGGCTGCTTGTTCATTCCTGGCCACCCAGACCCGAAATAAACAGACAGAAACTATATTATTACAATACTGCTTGGCCCGTTAGCTCATGCGTCTTATTGACTACCTCTTATACCTTAAATTAGGCCATTCTTATTATTTTGTGGTTTACCGGTAACCTTCCAGATGGTGGCTAGTATCTTTCTCCCCTGGCAGTTCCATGGCTTCTCCCTGACTCTGCCTACTCTCTCCCCCTCTGCTTGGAATTCCCACCTTGCCCTATTCCACACAACAATAGGCCCATAGTAGCTTCTTTATTAACCAAAGGTATTGACAGCATACAGAGGGGAATCCCACATCAGAAAAGGGGTGTATTCACTGAGACAATGGGGATGTTCTATCGGGAACTCACCAAGGCCAGCTGGCCTGGGTCTGAAAAAGCCTGGGATAAAACCGGACTTGCTGAACATAGCGGACAATGAGGACTACTGAGAACTCAAGAACAATGGCAATGGGTTTTTGATCCTACTGCACGTACTGGCTTTGTGGGAGCCTAGGCAGTTTGGATGCTCATCTTCCTAGACCTGGATGGAGGTGGGTGGTCCTTGGACTTCCCACGGGTCAGGGAACCCAATTGCTCTTTGGGCTGACGAGGGAGGGGGACTTGATTGGGGACGGGGAGGGAAATGGGAGGCGGTGGCGGGGAAGAGACAGAAATCTTTAATAAATAAATAAATAAATATAATTAAAAAAAAAAAGAAAAGGGGTGTATTGTGTTCTGGATACACTCAACAGAGAACTCCCTGGGCCCAGCACAGGCAGATGCCTCGTGGTGCCACGAGAACAGGACTTTTTCTCTGGTTTGGGAACAGGATCCCTGGGCTTCCTGTCAGCCAGAAAGGCGTTATCTCGTGCTCAGAAACTAGCTTGTGTGCACATTTCTGGGACCCTGCATTCTCTGTCAGCCTCCTCAGCTCCGTTCCAAGAGTATATCCAACTCATTGCCTTTCAGGTACCATATAAAGTCCCCCTGGTTTAGGAAATGGGGCCCCTTCACCAGGGATGGTGTTTTTGTTTCCCGTTGCCCTCCTAAACTGTATGTCACAAACTTAGAGGCTAAAATGGGTCACTTGCCTAAAATGGGGCATCAAAGACCAGATGCAGTGGCTCAGACCTGTAAACCTGTGTTTAGAAGGAAAAGGTAGGATTGTCAGAAGCTGGAGGACAGACAGCCTGATCACATAAGGAGTTCAAGCCCAGCCAGGACTACATAGTGAGGCCCTGTTTCTAAACTAAAGGAGGTGTCCCGAAGCAGGGAGATGATTGTGTCCTTGTCCTCACCACTTCCAGATGTGGCCTGGACTCCTCGAATGATTGCTCATGTCACTTCCATCTTCTACCTCAGACCTCTTTTCCCTCCCTTATGAGGCCCCTGGGGGTGCCTAGAACCCCTCTGATGCTCCAGCTCTTCCATCTCCAGATGCTCAGTTTACCCTGTGTGATGGTTTGAGTGAGAACAGCCCCGTAGGCTCATATATCTGAATGCTTAGTCACCAGGGAGTGGCCTTGTTGAAAAGGATGAAGATGCGTGGCCTTGTTGGAGGAAGTGTGTCAAGGGGTGGGCTTGGAGGTTTCAGGAGCCAAACCAAGCCCAGACACTCTCTCTCTCTCTCTCTCTCTCTCTCTCTCTCTCTCTCTCTCTCTGCCTAGGGATTAGAGTGCAGAACTCTCAGTTACTGCCCCAGCCCCGTGTCTATCTGAGCGTTGCCATGTTCCTGCCGTGATGATCATGGACTAAGTAACCTCTAAAACCAGAAGCAAGCTTACAATCAAATGCTTTCTTTTATAAGAATTGCCTTGGTCATGGTGTCTCTTCACATCAATAGAATGGTGATAACGACACCCTGACAGCAGAGCCACCTTTGTTTGAGAAGGGGACACTCATGGGTTTGATGAGGAAGGTGTGAACATCTTGGGCAGTATCATTTGACCAAGCACACATGCCCACTCTATGGGTTGACACTATCAGGACACTCATGCCGGTGCTGTGTGTGGAATGTCCGCCTGACCTGTCTTTACCCCACTCTCTGCCTGTCTTGTTCATCCCTCTCAACAGTCCAGTGAGACAAGCATGGTTACTACGACAGCATCATAAGCACAGCTACTGCTATGGCTTGGATCCTGGATGTCCCCTCAAAGCAGTGCATGTTGAAGGCTTGGCCCCCAGCCTGTGCTCACTATAGGAGGTAGAACCAGCTGGAGGAAATTAAGCCATTGAGGTGTGCCCATGGGGGGCATACGCGGATCCTGGCTCCATTTCCCTTCCTCTTTTATAGTTTTTAAGAAGATTTGTGCAACAATTACTTACTTACATACTTATTTGTACGTGTGCAGGTACATGCCACGGCACACATGTAGAGGTTAGTGGCGGGCAGCTCTCTTCCTCCCATCTGGGTTCTGGGGATTGTACTCAGGTCATCAGGCTTAGAGACAAGGACCTCGACTGGCCAAACTACCTCTCATTCTGTTTTGTTTTTCTTGCTTCCTGGTCTCCACGAGGTGAGCAGCTTCTACCGTGATGGTCTGTGTTGCCATAGACCAACTGTGGACAAAACTGTAAGGCAAAATCAGTCTCCCTGGTTATCCAGACGTTTTGCCACGCTGACAGAAACCTGATAATGCTTCTGCTAGCAGGAACAATATTCTAGCATCACATGGGTTTTGTATCTGGGCTGTAGTGGAGACAGACTTTGAACCCCACATCACCACACCTCAAAGCCACACTCTTCTCCCTGAAAGGATATTGATATAAGAGCCGAATTCCCATCTCACAGATGGAGAAGTAAGGCATTTGACAATAATTCTAATGCATCCATCAGTATCTTGAGAAATGTGTGCATGTGATGGGCAGACCATGAAGAGGCAATCCAAGGCATAAAGACATTAAAGCTCAAGTTTATTAAGGTTTTATATTCATCAAGTTCATTTTATTTTAGACACAGTTCTGGGGAAATAGATAGTCCTGTGTCCACCACTGCAATCAAGAAGCTGAGTAATAGGCAGCTGTAGTGGCACAGCATTTAATGCCAGCATTCAAGAGAGGCGGGGACATTTCCGTGAGTTCAAGGTCAGCCTGGTCTATGTAGCAAGTTCCAGGACGGCTAGGAACTACGGAGACACTTTCTTTCTTTCTTTCTTTCTTTCTTTCTTTCTTTCTTTCTTTCTTTCTTTCTTTCTTTCTTTCTGTTTCTGGACAGAGTCTTTCTGTGTACTAGTCCTGGCTGTCCTGGAACTTGCTTTGTAGACCAGGCTGCCCTATTACTCAATGAGATTCACCTGTCTCTGCTCCCAAGTGCTGGGATTAAAGGCATGTGCTACCACTGCCCGGCCATTTTGTTTTCTTTTTTCTCTCTCTTTCTTTGTTTCTTTGTTTCTTTCTTTGTTTCTTTCTCTCTCTCTCTCTTTCTTTCTTTCTTTCTTTCTTTCTTTCTTTCTTTCTTTCTTTCTTTCTTTCTTTCTTTCTTTCTTTCTGAGAGACACTGTCTAAAACAAAACACACACACACACACACACACAAAAACCACCAAGTTGAATACCTCCCTTACTTCCAATGTCACTGAACCTTTCTCCTTTGTTGCCCAAACCCTTACTCAAGCCTTGGCCCTTACAACCCCAGTCCAGCTTATAGCCCTGCAACTTTGCCTTTTTCAGAATATCGTAGATGAACGTATAATCTTTTAATCCTTTTTAAAAATTGAACTTACTTCAACATAACTAAATGAGGTATTGTTAACATATATTTGCACATCATTTACATCCACTGAACCTGAGTTTGGAGGTATACAGTTCTATGAAGTTTCACACACAGGCTGGTGACCACACTCTAGGAAGACCACATTCAAGACTCAACCATTCTGTTGCCTCAAAAGGTTCAGGACTTGCCTAGCCAGCCCACTTGACCCCCAGCACTATATAAACCAGGTGTGGTGGTACACACCTGTAATCCAAGCACTTGGGTAGCACAAGAATCAGAAGTTCAAGGTTATCCTTTGTTACATAGCCAATTTGAGGCCAACCTGGGATACCTGAGACACTGTCTTAAAGAAAACCAATCCCCTGTGCTTTGGGGCTGCAGCTCTTTTTCCTGTTTTCAGTCAATGTCTGCTTTCTGTTTCTATGATTTTATCTTTTTTAGAATCTTGTGTAGAGGTCATCATGTGGTTGGAGGCTTCCTGAGGTTCTAGAATGTTGTATAGAGACCATCATGTAGTTGGAAGCCTCCTGAGGTTCTACCCCCTGAGGTTCTAGAATGTTGTATAGAGGTCATCATGTAGTTGAAGGCTTTCTGAGTTTCTAGAATGTTGTATAGAGGTCATCATGTAGTTGGAGACCCCCTGAGGTGCTAGGATGCCATACAGAGGCCATGGCATAGTTTCCTTCTCTGGTCAAGCAGTGTCCCATTGTTCTGATGCACCACAGGGTGTTCACTCACCCCTTGAGAGGCCGGCTGCTTCCTGCTGTGGTATTTATTCACCAGAGTGGCGGTTCTGTGGGATCCATATGACACTGCCTTATTATTTTTTTTGAGGATTTTTGCATCTGTATTAATGTGGAAATTTTAGGCTATAGCTTTCTTTCTTAAGGAATGTCTTTGATGGTGGGGAAATGTCAGGCCTCTAAAATGATTGAGAAGTGTTTCCGCCTCTTCTATTTTTGTGTAGGATGGTGTATTATTTCTTCCTCAAATCACTTGGTATTAGGATTTTCAGCAAAGCCATTAGAATCTGGGGCTTCCTTTGTTGGAGGGGTTTCATTTTTGAATTCATTTTGTGCAGTCGGCATAGGGCTTTTCTTGTCGGCTTCCTGAGGAAAGTGTTGGTAGTTTTTGCCTTCCAAGGAATTGGCTCTTTTCATCTACAGTATTAAATCCATGAGAAAAGTTGAGGGGACATTAGTGCTGGATTAACCATACACACACACACACACACACACACACACACACACGTGAACCGCTCACCTAAGAGACACAGAACAAAGAACAGAAATTCTAGCCCAGGAAATTATCAGAAATTCATGAGAAATGTTATGAATTTCTGAAAGGAAACAGATTATTAAAGTACAATCTTGTACAAAGATAGTGAAGCAATGGAAGTCTTACTCTAAGAAATTGGAAATCTCATAAATGTCAACGAGAATGAATGCGCTGTTATCTTGATAGGAGGGAGAGCATGCAGACGGTGTGAAAATACGCACAGCGGATCCAGAAAGGAATATCACAAAAGAATTTTTTTTTGTCTATGGAATACTTTTCTTCTTTTTTTGTGCAAATTTCCAGTGTGTCTTTGAATGTGTGTGTACATGCTTGTGTTGCGGGAGGTCCTTCCGCTCCTCCAGCCTATAGCCGCTGAGATACCAGCCCATTGGGGCATGGTCTCTCTCCCTTTAAAAAAGCGGCCACTTCCTTCTCTCGCTCTCTTCACTTCCTGCTCGGCTGGCGACTAGACTCCCTTCCTGGTT
>NC_022031.1:40914366-40924273 GCF_000317375.1 Microtus ochrogaster
TCGGCTGGCGACTAGACTCCCTTCCTGGTTGTACAGAGGGCTGACGGTGATCTGTAAGTTTTTTCCCCTTTAAATAAATACTACCCTATTAATCATAATTCCAAACTGCTGTGGCATTGTTTGTGACTTACGCCTTCATGCTTGTGTGCATATGTGTGTGTATGTGTGAGTGTGCGTGTGTAGCTTTTGAGACAGGGTTTCATGTAGCCCAAGTTGGCCTCAAACTTTCCACATGGGGTTTCCATGCCCCATTGGCCAACAATTCAATTAGATATAACCCTGCCCTTGAGGTCTCATTTGGTGGTAAGTGATGTCTAGTTGGGGCTTTGTTTCCCCTATTATTTGGTGATTCCATTTTAGATTTTTTTATTTATGTACATATTTTAAGAAGCTTACTGAAGTAGGTTTCCATATAGCCCCTCAAGTGGCCCTTAGTTTTAGCCATCCTTCCCAATAGTCCCTCCTTTCCCATCTCCATTTAATTCCCCATTCTAGTCTCCCTCCTCCCAGTCCATTCACTAATAACTAAAAATCTCTATGTTATTTTCCCTGTTTCTTAGGAGGGACTTCTTTCCCACCTAGTTCCTTCCTCTGACCTCTGTGCTATATGGATTGTAGCCTGCCTATCAAAAACTGTCTCATTCTCACAACAGACAGTCCATTCAAACAAAACTAAACAGAGAAATCCTGGCGCTAAATGACATCATAAATCAATTGAACCTAATAGCTGTTTACAGAACATTCCATCCAAACACGAACAAATACACCCTCTTCTCTGCAGCTCATGGAACTTTCTCCAATACTTTCACACATACTTTCACACGTAGCAAGGCTCAACAGATACAAGAAAAACGAAATAAACCCTGCATCCTAGCTGAGCACCGTGGATTAAAGCTGGACATCAACAACAAAAACAAGAGAAAACTTACAAACTCGTGGAAACTGAACAACTCACTACAGAATGAGAAACGAGTCGAGACAGATATTAAGAAAGAAATTAAAAACTTTTTAGAATTGATGAAAATGAAAATTCAATGTACCCAAGTCTATAGGACAAGATGAAGTAGGTTCTATGAATATAACTTCTAAAAAACGATTATAGAGATAGGGCTGGAGAGATGGCTCATTACTAAAGCATTTGCTGCTGTTCTGGAGAACCCAGGTTCCACCCTCATCAGGCGACTTACAGCTGCCTGTGACTCCAGATCTGAGAGATGCCACAGCCCTGGCACCTGCACTCACATGCACATGCCCACACCTGTGACAGAGTGGTCAGCGAGGAGTCAGGGTGACTTCAGACGCAGCACTAGACTGGGCTAAAGTTAGAACCCATGTGTCAGTCCCTAGCCCTGTCAATGGGGACAGTCGTGCACAGGTGGCTGTCCCTCTCCACAGGTCTCTGTGGGGTCCAAGGTGGGTCCAAGGCTCTTTCTTGAGTATCCAGTTTCCAGCCAAGGGCTCTGGCTCCTAGCGAGCAATGGCGAAGTACTCACGGAGCAGTGGAGGGCTGGATGGTGGAGGATTAGCTTCTGGGCAGGTGTTGGCTTAATAGATCGGCTCCTCAGACCTGCTGCTGCTGAGCCCCAGGATTAT
This sequence comes from Microtus ochrogaster, assembly GCF_000317375.1. NCBI lineage: Eukaryota > Metazoa > Chordata > Mammalia > Rodentia > Cricetidae > Microtus > Microtus ochrogaster. The sequence goes on from NC_022031.1 coordinate 40,915,960, forward strand.
TGTGATTTACAGCCCTGCTTCTCTTCAGCAGCGATTGAAAGACACTTATCTGCAAAGCCTTGTGGTGCTCAGGGGAGCTAAATCAGGAGGCAAGGTCTGGCTCACAAGTCAGGGGTAGGCCTAGGGCGGGGATAGCAAGATTAGAACCTTTCTCTTGGAGCCTACTGGTGCCCTTGGGTAAAAGAGACCCTTCAGGCCCCAGTATCATCCCCAGGGCTCTGTGACTTGAATTCTCTATGGGGGAGGGGGGATATTGAAAGTGGGGAAGTTGTGTTTTATCCAGTCTGCAGAGGGTGTTTAAAGTCTTATTAATATTTAATTAATATTTGAGGCTTCATATTTAAGCCTGGGAGAGTTGGGATAATAAATTCAAGCACTGCTGTTGGGGTGTAAGTGGATCCACCCCTCCTGAAAGACTGGTAGATATTTTTCAACTGAATGCCAAATGAATGAACGCCTGACCCCCCATCCAACAGCAATGTGCATATGGGCACCGAATGGCAAGTACCACAGTGCTGAAATGGCACCAGGTGTAATGGACCCAAACCGGAAACAACCTAAATGTCCATCAACAGTTGAGTGGATGATTACATGAACTGAAGGATAGCCATTCAAAAGCTAAGGCTGCACAGCAGAGAGGAGGAAGGAACGGTGGCCCTGTGAACGAACCTGATCCTGTGCCTAGCAGAAGAACCAGACTTTGTACCCTGTGAGTCCCTCTCCCAGAACTCCATGTTTATAAGGTTTGTAACTAGGAAGAACTAGTTCATGGTGTCAGAATTCTGGGCGGACAGTTGCCTGCAGGGTGGATGTAATTGGAAGGGCACCCCAGGCAGGTGGAGGCCCCTGGGTACCCAGTTCTGACTTGTGACCTCTGTGATGGTTCTCCATATATCTGAAGAGTCCTTGAGGTGACCATACACTTAACTGACTTGTGACATTCACCTGTCCTCTTGTATGTCTTGATCCCTCTCCGTCTGACTGATGACTCCACCCTTCTTCCCAGAGCTCTCTTTAAGTCCCACCAAACCTCTTCCGATCTAGCTACTGGTCATTTAATCCTTTAGTAAACCAATGTAATCCTAGTTCCTGGAGATCTTATGCTCTCTTCTGGCCTCCACGGGTACCAGACACATACACAATGCATATACACACAGGCATATACACATATAAAACACTCATACGTATAAAATAAATAAATCTAAAAAGAATAAAAATAAAAGGATCCTGAGGGAAAGGGAGGTCTTTGCATGTCAGAGATGCAGTCTGTCCTAGCTTGCTCCTCTATTACTGTGATAAAACATTGCAGCCAAGAGTAACTTAGGAGACAAAGGGTTTATTTCAGCTTACACCAAGTTCCTAGTGCATAGGAAGCCCTCAGTGAGTATTCCTCAGTACTGGACTTCAGTCCAGACAGATGAGTCACCTTCCATGGCTCTGTGTTGTGTAATCCCCCTTTAAAAGCCTCAGAGTGAAGCAGGAGGTCCCACAGGTCCCTGACATCAGGAACATCAAAACAAAACTTCTCAAGCTCTTAGGAGACACAAGACAGGGTCGACTCAGGAGTCTGTGGTATTCTGGTACCACACTCAAAGTTTAGAGCAGGTGCATGGGCTAATGTCACCTTGACAGTTAAGACTTTCTAGCCACTCCACATGCTGTACAGTTACACAAGAAACTGCCTATGATTGTTATTCTGCTCTGACAAGCAGTGCAAAATTCCCAAATCCTCCCTCAGGTTTCTCATAGAGTAGAGCAGCGTTGTAGCCCTGAGGGTTTCCTTGTTTAGGTATGAATACTTTGCCTGCCTGAACACCAGAAGAGGGCATCAGATCCCACTATAGATGGGTGTGAGTCACTGTAAGGTTGTTGGGAATTGAACTCAGGAACTCTGGAAAAGCTGGCCCTGAGTTTTTAAAACAATTGTTTGCCTCTTCCTTGCTCAATGGTGCTGATACTCTCCTAGAGAAATAACTTTGTAGCTCTCAGGCTCTTCAGGAAGAGACTGCAGAGGCTTTGAGCCCAGTAATCAGGAGTTAGGGGTGCAGCCCAGCCAGTTCAACTTCTACAGAATTGTGAAACCTGTCTTCGTGCTCTGTGGAGGATGATGTAACCGAGCCTCAGATCTTGGTAGGCCCCCGGGGACCTTAGCACAACTGCCTCCAAGATGGAAGCACCATTCAGGCCAAAAAACTCAACACATAGCACATAGACAGCACCACCCAAAAAAGGAAAACAAAAGACCTGATCTAGCAAAGTCCAAAGTTCTGAGAAAGTCTCTATATTTGGTATTTGTTTTTGGTTTCTATAGTTCTGTTTCTGGCTCACTGTTACTATTAACTACAGTGTGTCAACCAAGAATATGGTGTTTGTGCTTAAAAGCTCACCCTGAGAAAGGCTGAGTGCTACTGGTATCCCGAACACCTAACAAAGACTGATAAAGACTTTCTATTGGCTTAAGCCCATGTCCAAGTAGTTAGTCTTCTCTGGTGAATACCCACAACACAGTGCCTCAAGAAGACAGTGTAGGTGAATACCCATCTCTGGTCAGCAAACCTGTCCCCTGTCTGTGTTCTGTTGTCCGGGATGTGTTTTGATTGAATGTAATCTGGGATGTCTCTTCCATCAGCTGCAGGGCTGTCCAAGCCCTCTGTACCCCTCCCCTTCCATTTTCCCTCTACTGAGGAACAAGATTGAGTGATGATCCACTCTCTCCCTCTGGGCACTGTGAAGCCTGTTAAATAAACATGTCTATTAAAGGCGTTGATCTGTCCCCAGCAGGCAGTAATTGCACCTCCAAGGCTGCAGATGCCATGGCTTGGCTGTGGATTTACTCTCCTACTCACCGAGCTTCCTGCCTGGCCAAGGAGGCAGGCCCCATCCTTCCTGACTTCCCTCTAATCAGCTGTGTTGTGGGGAAGGGGAAAAGAGGCCAGGTGGGGGGGGGGCATGAGGGGATGGGTGTCTTTAACAACACTGTCAGCTGCTCCCACTCCTCTTACGCCTGAGAGGAACCTCTTTGGTTCAAGTCACAAATGACCAGGTAGGGTTCCTTTATAGATAGAAAACTTCACTGTAGCCCAACAAGCACATTAGCACAAAGAGCGAGCAGCCAAGATCTGAGACCTGGAATGCAACTCCCCACCACCACACCTGCAAACTCTGACATCCCGCCCCCTACCCCCAACCCTCCGCACAACCGGCATACAAAGGAGTGAAGCCATGGAGCTGATGAGATGGCTTAGTGGGTAAAGGCACTTGCTACCATGTCTGGCCACCTGAATTTGAACCCTAGAACCCACACAGTGGAAGGGGAGAGCTGACTCGGACAAGTTGTGCTCTGACTTTCACACCCTGCTGGGGCACATGCATGTCCCCGACCCTAAGAAGATAAGTCACAATTTAAAAAAATAAAAATAATAAATAAGGGCACTGGGAGGTGACTCAGAGGTTAGGAGCCATCGTTCTTGCATCTTGGGTTCAATCCTGAGCACCCACAAGGCGGCTCACAGTCATCTGTCCCTTTGGTTCCAGGGGATCTGATGCCATCTTCTGACGTCATCAGGCACCAGGCACCCACATAGTTCACACGCACACACACATAGACAAAACACTTGTATGCAGAAAATGAACAAATCTTTAAAAGTTAAAAAACAAACAACAAATAAATAGAGTAAAGCCTGGCCCAGTATGGCAGACAGACACAAGGACCAGACTCTGTGTTTTGGTTGGCTGACTAGTCTGGGTCAGGTGATTCGGTGTGTATAAAATCCTCCAGAGGCCACAGCCTCTCCAAACCTCCCAGGAGCCTGTTCCTCCCACCAACAGTAGAACTTGGAGTGCCCGAATCTGTCATTCCTGCCCTCCCACTTCTAGTGTGGAGTTTTGGAGTTTTGGTTGGAGAGGCTGGCCCTGGGAGAACAGTTATTAGCCCAACTCGTTCCTCCAGCACGGTGAAGGATTTTTCACCCGACCTGGTAGAGGCCTCTCTTGTTCCTGTTTCTGAGTCTCTCTATATCCTTTCCTCCTGAATGTCCCTAGGTTTCCTCAGCCTGGGACCAAAGCTAGGAAGGAGGGGAAGCTGAGAGCCCCTTGACCTCTCAGGGGCCACAAGGGGATGGGGTCAAGCAGCTCCTTTCACTTAGTTTGATGTCAGCCTTCTGAGAAAGATTTTACTCACATCTGAGACTCATCCCATTGCCTCCCCTTGAAGGTAATAGAGTACACAGTGAGGCTGATAACCTGGGGTCCGGTGGCCAGGCTCCCCCTTACCTTAAGCCCACTCTCCTCTGTGGGTCCCTCCTTCTTGTCATGCCCAGCATTCTGGTCTTGGGAAGACGCAGCCTGTGATCCGTAACCTATGTAAACAGATGAACAACGTGTATGTTATTCTCACCCTGGAGCAATTCATTCTGTCAACCTGCAGCTGAAGCTTCACCAGGATGCTGAATGTTTAAAAAGGCCGTTTAAACATCACACCCAACAGCTGGGAATGATCAATAAACTGCACCTGGTGCCCACAGTCCCGGCCTTCCGCCACCCTCCCCCTCCCCCCACCCTTGTGTGGTGTGGTGGTCAATGTTGTCAACTTGATGGGATTTTAAATCACCTTGGAAACAGACCTCTGGGCGTGTCTGTGAGAGATTTTCTAGATTGGGTTATCTGAGCTTAGAGAGCCCCACCCTAATTGCCTGGGTGAATGAGAAAGAGAAGGCAGTGTGAACCCCATCACTCATCTCCCCCTCTGCTCCCCAGCTAACAGATACAATGTGACCATCCTTCTGAAGCTCCTGCCACTGTGCTTTCCGTGACACATGAGCTGCACCCTCAGACTGTGACCCAGAAGAAACCCTTCCTTCCTGAAGGTTTGGTCAGGGTATTTTATCCCAGCTATAGGAAAAGTAATCACTAATACACTGGGCCTCAGTCTTCCCATCTCTACCCTGGTGAGGTCTGGCCAGAAACTCTCATAGATCCTGGATTCGTGTCTAAAACTATAGGACCAGGGATCTGTCATCACGAGACTCCTTTAGGGACAGTGTTTCTCCTGGTGGACCCACTGAGCCAGGGAACTCGGGAGCGGGATTTGTCGGGGTGTCATTCACAGCTTGCCTGACACAGTACTGAGCTCCAGAGGTACCACTTGGGCTAATTATCTTCTCTCTGAGCCTCGAGGGTCTTTGTCTGTCAGCTGAAACTGATAACTCCAGCCCTCATAGCATAGGAGAAAGGCCTTTGGCAAAGTTTTTTCTGTGTCCACAGAAATGGAAGTCCCAATGTTCTGGCCGTCTCAAACAAAGGCCGCAGTTCCTAGCCTTCCTTATAGCCTTGTAGATCCTGTAACCAAGCTCTGGCCAATGAGAAGTGAGAGTGTCTGGGCCATAGTTAGTGGGAATGTTTCCTTTGGAGAAGTTGGCTGTGCGAAGCCTTCCCATCCCTCCCTGCAGTCTGCCTCCTGGAAGGTAGCTATGGCAGCCGTTTTGGACCTCGAAGGCAGTGTCTATGGCTAGGGACAACAGCATAGCAATCTGGAGAGGGGACATATCTTTTCAGACCATTGATCTGTGCCTTCCACTACTGCTTTGGACTTACTTCAAGAAATCATTCCCATCTGAAGGCAGCCATAGCTGCTGGGGTCTCTGAGGCTCAGAGACGATTCTAATTCTCACCTCTTCCCAGTGTGACACTCAGAACCCTCAGCTTGACATCTCAGGCCCTTCTGGCATCTGCTCTTCTTACTGTCCCAGCCTGGGCACTCTTCTGTCTCCGCCCCACTGTCGGAGGAGCTCCTCCCCCTCCCAAGACACCAAGCTCCCTCTTCCCTCTGGCTCTCTGAGCCTGCAGCTCCAGTCTTCTTGTCATTCAGTTTTCTAGATTTGACCGCAGCCTGTGTTGTGGTTTGTTCTACTTCCTATTTCTCTGCTCTCTTGGCGCCGCCAGCCTTTCTCACACGGTGGGAGAGAGACCTGCCGATTCCTGTGTCTGCCTCCTAATCTGTGAGGCACCTGAGGATGGTCTCCATCTCCGCACTGTCAAGACCTGGCTCAGGGCCCAGCCGAGGCACACCAATCGGCCATGACAGGAACTGCGGGAAGGAAGGCACAGGGATGGCAGATGCTTGCTAATTTGGAGGCTGCTGGGTCTGGTAGGGGCTGGGCTGAGTCAACAGCCTTTGAACCAGAAGGAGCTGGTTGGAAACCGTGGAAGGGAAGAACATCCTGAGCTACTGCTTCCTACTTCCCCCCTGTCACCTCCATTTTAGCTCGGCTGGATCCAAAAGTCCCTGGCAACGCCATTAGGGATAGAGCAGCATTTTAGGCTAGCTCAATCAGCGGGTGTGTGAAGATACACTGGGTCCCTGCCAACACTTTGTACTTCAACCAGCGCACTAATAGCTCGTGATAACAGCATGGGAAAGTCAACCGACAGGGTTTCACAACCAGCAGATGTGTAGGGTTCAAGGTGTCTGACCTCGGGGCTCAGCCTGCAATGAACATTTGTTAACAGCTTCATTTTGCTGTACCCTGAGCTTCTAATGGCCCTTCCCCCACCCCCGCTCCCCCACAGTGATAAAGAAGCTGAAGGGGCTGCTGTGGGGCCCAGGGCCCAGGCTCTGATACCCGGCCTCCTGTCCCGCATGCCACCTCTGTCTAAGAGTAGTTGTTACACAATAGTTAACTTCGGATTTAAAGACTGGAAGCCCCTGGACACAACCATAAGGCTCGCAAAGGAGGCAGATCTACTTCTGTGCCTCCAGACAAAGAGGACACATTTATTGATTTGGAGGATATAATCTTTTTTTTTTTCCTATTTTTTCCTCTGTGTGTTTTTGTTTGTGTGTTTGTTTTGTTTTGTTTTTTTGAGACAATGTTTCTCTGTGAAGCCCTGGATGTCTTGGAACTTGCTCTGTAGACCAGGCAGGCTTCAGACTTAGAGATCTGCCTGCCTCTGCCTCCCCAGTGCTGGGATTAAAGATGTGCGCCACCACCCGGTGCACAATTTTAATACTTCTTAAGAAGATTAAATATTCTCACAATTAGAAGTAGTCCAGAGAGGGCCTCTTTGTCCATCAACTGCCGGTACCACTAATTCCTAACACCTGTGGCCCTGGTGCCGTGACGGAATCCCACATCCACCTAGGGAACGAGTAAGAGACACAAACATCAGCTCGGGTGATGTTTCCATCCTGCACATGGGATTGGAGCACCCTGCCCTTCTCTCTTCTCAGACTGTGCTCCCAGATTTGGGGTGAGGTTTCTGGACAACCCACTTCTGAACTTCTTCCAAATGATAGAAAAGTGCCCTTTTTTTTGGTCTTATGTCAATAGTTGACCAACCTAGCTACACCATGGAATCCATGGAGGAGCTTAACAATACGGCCAGGAAACAAGATGCCCACACTTCCAAAAGCTGACCAGGGCACGGTAGCATACAGCACAGCATAGATGACTCAGCTGGGAGATTATTGTATTAGTCAGGGTTCTCTAGAGTAACAGAATTTATAGAAGAATATCTCTCTTTCTACACACACACACACACACACACCCACACACACACACTGTGGCCCAGCTAATCCAACAGTGGTTGCCTATTAACAGAAGATCCAACAATCCAGTAGTTGTTCAGTCCACAAGACTCGTAGTCTCAACTGGTCTTCAGTATGTGCCGGAATCCTGAAGTAGCATACTCTTCTTCCCTGACTTTATATAGGCTTCAAGCAAAAGGCCTGGTCCAGATTAGCGGTCGGTCTTCCCATCTCAAAAGATCCAGTTTAAAGGCCTGTCTTCTTACATCAAAGATCCAGATTAGAAGTGGATCATCCTGCTTCAAATTAAGGAAAAATCCCTCCAAGGTGTGCCCCTATATTTTGTGGTTTTAGTTAATTCCAGATGGAGTCAAGTTGACAACCGAGAACAGCTGGCTGTAGCAGTCAGTTTCCCCAAGGGGTCCAGGGATGTACTCAGGGTCCTTCTGTTTACACAGAGCCTGGCACTCATCTCTACTAGACGAGGTACTCAAGTCAGAATATAAAACACAGGCTTGTGTGTCTGGATGCCTGAAGACTACGTAGTAGCACCACTTGGGGAGGTAGTAGGTCCTTTTTGGAGAAAGGCCTAACAGGGGGAGTGGGTTGGAGGAAACATTGTGGATTATATCCAGTCTCAGCTTCTGTCCCGAGTTCCTCACTTCCTGACTGTTGGTCTAAAATAAAGTTACCCTTCTCTTTAGTTAGGAGTGGCACTCACTGCTATGCCTTCACAGTCTCTTTTTTTTTTTTTTTTTTTCGAGACAGGGTTTCTCTGTGGTTTTTTTT
>NC_022031.1:40924658-40928889 GCF_000317375.1 Microtus ochrogaster
TTCTTCTTCTTCTTCTTCTTCTTCTTCTTCTTCTTCTTCTTCTTCTTCTTCTTCTTCTTCTTCTTCTTCTCCTTCTCCTTCTCCTTCTCCTTCTCCTCCTCCTCCTCTTCCTTTTTCCTCTTCCCCTCTTCCTCCTCTTCCTTCTATATTCTATCACAACTATCTTCCTTCACTTCCTTGGATGTAGCCTGGCTCTGCCACTTTATGGCCTGTGCATCAGTCCTCTCCTGCCTCTCTTACCCCTGCTCATCCTTCAGCATGGACATTGTTAGGGAGTCAGTTAGAGATGCAAAATAGAACACTTGAACAAGTACCCAGAATGCGTAGAATGGGGCATTCTCACCAGATATTTCCCTGGGATAAAGAGGATCACTATTTCCAGAAGAAAAAAGAGATGCTGGACAATCAAAATAAAGGCTATCTAACCAAAATCATGATGTGTCCGCATAGCAGAATTCTGCAGTCAAGGCCATGTGTTGTGGAATAGTCCTTTACACTATGTGAATATATGCCACTGTGATTGGCTTAATAAGAAGTTAAACAGCCAATAGCTGGGCAGGATTTTCAGGACAGAGATAAGAAGAAGCCAGCCAGATGAGGAACAAGTCAGACACACAAAATGGGATAGAGGTAAAAGCCATGTTATAGATAGACTATAAAGTAAAAGATAAGGGGTAATTTAAGTTATAAGAGTTAGAGGGGGCTGGAGAGATGGCTCAGTGGTTGGGAGAACTCGCTGTTTTCTTAGAGGACCTGAGTTCAATTCCCAGCACCTACATGGGAGCTCACAACTGTGTATAATTCCAAGATCTGACACCTTCATATAGGCATATATCCACACCAATGCACATAAAATAAAAATAAATAATTTTTAAAAAAGAGTTAGTTAGAAACAAGCTTAACAGAAGAAACTACCAGACATTCTGCAGGGCACAGAAGAAAGCAATTGATGAACCTTTCCCTTGCAAGGCAGAATAGATCATCAAATTTTCTTCTTCACTGAAAAGTCTGCCAAATATTATTAGTCTGTAGGCTGAAGATGAATGCCCCAACGTTACAGAAGAACTTGGGTGACTGGCCAGGCAGTGAGATGTCTCTGTTAGTTCTAGAATTTTGGAAGTTACTTATAATGCACTTCCTGTTTACTTAGGTAATATTATGTCCTTCTGGGGTCTTTGATAGACTTGAAGGCAGATAGTGATAGTTATGTTCTTCTTTAGTTATGATAAAAGATAAATTGGATATAAAACTTTAGATTCACAAAGAAATATTATTTTTTAAGATTTATTTATTTATTATGTATACAGTGTTTCTACATGCATTACTGCCAGAAGAGAGTACCCGATCTCATTTCAAATGGGTGTGAGCCATCATATGATTGCTGGGAATTGAACTCAGGACTTCTGAAAGAACAGTCAGTGCTCTTAACCTCTGAGCCATCTCTCTAATTCTTGCTTGATAACTGTTTTGCTATATGTAATTTTACTATGCCAAAGTTAAAACCTTCCTTTTAATTTAGATATAAAAGGGGAGATGATGTGGGATTTCCCTCTGTATGCTGTGAATATGCTTATTGGTTAATAAAGAAGTTCCTTTAGCCTATGGCAGGGCAGAATATAGCCAGGCTGGAAGAGATATATATATATAGAGAGAGTAGGCAAAGTCAAAGAGATGCCTTGTAACTGCCAAAGGAGACAGATGTTGGAACTCTACCAGTAGGCCACAGCTTCATGGTGTTACACAAATTAATAGAAATGGGTTAATTTAAGATGTAAGAGCTAGCTAGGAATACCCCTGAGACATTGTTCAAACAGTGTTTTAATTAATATAGTTTCTGGATGATTATTCGAGTCTGGGTGGCCGGGAAATGAAAGCACAGTCTCTGCTTACAAAGCATCTTTATTTTAAAATGTCCATTTCCTGCAGGGGCCTCAGTGTTGGCTCAGTTGCTCATCCTCATTCCAATACAAAGAATGATGGGGCCACTATAGAATGAACGCCGGAGCTCATGTGCCTTCTTTGTTGGATTCTGATCTGCCCACGAGCCTCAGAGCTGGAATCTTCAGTTACTTCCTAGTCCCACAGGCTCTAAAGGCTGGGGAGAAGAAGTTGTTGGCCTCCCTGCATCAGCCCAGTGTAAACACACCCCCTCAGCAAGTTCTCTTGTGCATTGACCCCCTGGGGCTAATGTTGGCTCACCCTTTTCCCATCAATCCCTTCAGCCAAACACTGTCTGTCAGTGGCACCAGGTCCAATATCTGTTACAGGCTTTTTACAAATCAATAATAATAATAAATCCCCAAATCCCTGAAAATAGCCAGTCTCCTGCAGAACTAATCATAAATTTTAACTTCAGCTGTTTCAAGGTCATCGTCTCCAAGCAGGTGGTGCAGCCCTGAAACCCTGGTTAATTAGTAGCTGACTGTTGATGAGGAGTCTTAAAATCCCAGTTACGTCTGTCACACCTGATGTCCTTGCACAGGTCTCTCCTCTTGTGGTCCATAATGCTGCGGAAAACTTACTGTTATTCTGGTTTTACACTTTTTTTTTACACATTTAGTGATCTTCATTGAGTTTTATTTTTGATTTTGATCTTGAAGCCATTCACCTTTCTTTAGTTCTCATTGTGCAAGTTTAAGTCTTTTACAAGTGAACAACTACTTTGGTGAGTTCTGATGCCCACCTGCGTATGAAGTGTTTGGGGTAGATGTGCTGGATGGGATTTAAACATAGACCATTCACAGATGACTTTTTCTGGAAAAATGATGCCCTCCCAGAATCCACACAGAGCACTTAGCCCTGTGCTTCCTAAGCGTGGCTACACACTGATCATCAGACACGCGAGGGGAATTTAAAAAAAAAAAATCCTTGGCTCTTTCCCATCTAGGGACCTTGAATCTGAAGATAAGCCTATGAGATAATAACCTGCTCCACTTCCTCCTGCAGCTCCCACCCACAGCTGAGTCGGGAGCCACTACCTAGTTCTTCCTTGTTGGAGGCTCCCTTCTGTAGGCTTCCGGCAAACAGATGTCGGTAGATAGGGGTGTCTGTGATTCCTCATTCTCCTCCAGTGAGAACACCCACCTTTCAAGGCAGCCCTTCCCAGCTCTGCTTTAGTTGATTTTGTGTTTAGTTGTGTGAGGAAGGATATAAAGATGGGGCAGAAGCCTCTCCCCCTTGGATCCAGGTTTAGTGTTCTGCTGACTGAGAGTCAAGAAACTTCAGCGCAACTGATGGAACCCAAGATGCCTAGAGAGGTGGCGCTCATCTTCCTGGAGACATCTCAAACAGGATGTCCAAAGCTACCTAGCCAACTGCTTCCTTAGGGCTGGAATGTCCGTGGCCTTGAAATGAACCTGGTTAGTGTTCCCTTCTTGTCTCTAAATCGAGCAATGCCTCTGGTGAGACCATCTTACCATCTACAGATCTGTTTACACAGGAAAATTCCTTAGGTCAAGGCCAATATGTAGAGCAGATCCTAGATTCTCACTTAATTTTTCAACTTTTCTTTGTCGTTATGCCTTACTGTAAATTACATACTTTGAACACAGTAACTTAGAGCACTGAGTCAGGTCTCTCTATTATCTATCTATCCACCCACCCATCTATCTATGGCCATTTTAGAGACACCTAAACAAGACTCTTCCTTGAGAAACCTATATCCACTCTTGGTTGCATTTGGTCTTTTTTTCCGCGAGTCTCTGAATGTCTCCACTTAAATACGAAGCATGTACTAACCCTTACCTACATTGAAATTGCTCTCTCCTGTGTGTGCAGTTAAGGGTCTGGCTTTAACTGAGCCTAAGTCCCCCGAGGAGGTAAATTCCTCATAGTGTTGGGGACATTTCTAGCAGTGTCTTCTCACCACCTGGAGCTGCACTCAAACCTCACACATAGGTGAGCTGCGTGCCAGCCCAGCCCCACAATCGCCTTGTTTTCCTGCTGGTGTCCTGGGACGTCCCTTCGCTGATCTGGCTTCGCCCTCTGGCACTACACAGACCCTGTCTGGTCTTGCTTTTCAGACACTTGGAGGGTATATTTTGAGTTCTAAAGGGTGACTACCCCAGGTCTTTCAATCCCCGGCACCAGCCTCTCCTTGGCTCCCTGGTTCTTGACTTCCACGAAAGGAGCTGGAAGAGACTTCCTGAGTGTAGAGTAGAGGGCAGATAAAGCTTATCACTGAGCGGTAAGAGATTAGGCAATTACCAAAGGGACGGGGGGGGGGGGGGGG
>NC_022031.1:40928989-40937233 GCF_000317375.1 Microtus ochrogaster
GGGGGGGGGGGGGGGGGGGGGGGGGAGCAGAACACTTCCAAGGGTGAGAACAGACAGCGGTCAGAGACACTGTGCGGACCCTCCTCTGGGGAGACTTTGTACTATTTCCCAAGTCTCTAGAGCAGACAGCTGTTTCTGAGGAGTGTTCCCCGGCCAGGTGATTCCGTCCATTTGGATTCACTGTTAAAAGAGGGGAGAATGGTGTGTCTTTGCTCTTTACCAGACAGCTTGAAGCTAGGCAATAAACATGTAACAGTTGTTTAGATAGTCATCTGTTAATGACTTCCCCACCCCAGGCAGTGTGGAAGTTGTGATAAAGATCACACCCCTATGACGATCATAAAATCCTGCAGTTTCGGGTCTGATCCTATAAGACATTGATTATGAGGGTGGTGTCCCCATTCCCAATGACCTTCAACTCTGCTAATCTGTAACCAGCTGTCTAACACAGTCCAGGACTCTTCACACCATATGGCCTCCAACCTTTCCCTGTTGGGGGTCTGTGGTAGAATGTCCCCTGAGGGGGTGCCAGAGGGATCACCAGTAAGGTCCACTAGCCGTGAAACCCTGCTAGGTTATACCTGGCCTGGCTCTGGAGTTTTCTTCACACAGCCCCTAGGCCTTCCTTTGAGTCACAAATACCTCTTGTTGCCCCTTGTGAATCTTGACTGAGAGTTTCCCATGGAAAACTTGGTTCAGGAGAAACCCAGAAAACCATGGTACCTCTTGAATCGGGTATTTGCACCTGGCGTTGTATTGTCGAAAGCTTCTATCGGTTTGTTTCGAGATATGGAAATCTAGCTAAAGTGTAAATATAAGAAAAAAATAAAGATGCTGGGGGTGGGTGGTGAAGGCAAGGCTTCAGATCACTGAGTCCGAGCCTTCTGCAGCCACAGCACACAGCGGCTAAGTTCATTCTCAATGTGTCTCTGAGTGTTCATTTCTCGGACTCGCGTGAACCCACACATCTGCACCGAAATATTCACGACAGGGGTCACTTCCACTGTCTTCTTGATTGCATTAGGTTGGTTTTTTTTTTTAATGTGTGTTATTTTAAAATGTCCAATTCCTGCAAACCCCTCAGAGTCTTGGCCCAGTGTCCATCCTCAGTTCAAAAGCAGAGACTGACGGTCAGTGTAGAATAAACAACATTGCCCGTTTTTTGTTTGGAGTGTTTCTTTGCTTGCGATTCTCAGAGCTGGAATTTTCAGTACTGTTCTAGTCTAACAGGCACAAAAAAGCTGATCAAATAAGCAAGCTCTGTCAATGACTGACTTTTAGGGAGGGTCTCCAGGTTGGAGCCTGGCTGTAATCCTGGGAAAACCCTGCCCCTCTTTGAGTCCCTCTTTCATTGCCAAAGGCTTTGTCCTTAGTCTCTCAGACTCGAACCTCCTACTTCAGGGGAGACCAATCAGAGACCTCTGGAGGGTGCAGGATACTGGGCCAAGAAAGGCTAGAAAAGCAAAATCTGGATCCCCAGCCAAGATTCCTCAGTAGGGGGCGGTCCCGGGAGCAGGCGGAGCTTAGCTGGAAGCGAAACCTCATTGGTTGCTCAGCGGATGCCCGGAGGCGACTCCACACAGCAGCTGGACCGATCCGAGAACGCTAAACCGTACCTGGACTTGATCCTGAGTGAGACTCTGACGCTGAGCTTGAGCCCGCTGCAGGTAGCTACCTCCGCCCTCCCTCCGCGCTGGGGCACCGCACCCCTTCGGTCCCCGAAAGGCTGGTCTCCCCCGGGTGTATTTGCAGGGCCCTTTCCACGCCTCTTTCCCTCCCCTTTTCTATCTGTCTCGGGCGGGGAGGTGATGGGGAATGCACAGTCCTCTCAAACCTCATCTTGGTTCTGTTCCTTCACCCTCGCCCACCCGGCCCGCTGCCGCAAGAGCCACTGGCCATAGTGAGAAGCTGGGCCCTGAGCACCTTTCGCTCAGGTGGGTGTTCCTGGGTTACCTATTGCAGGCTTTTCGCTCAGTGGGTACCGAGCATCCGGTATTAGGGAGGAAAAACAAAGCTAGGCCTTTGGGAATTCGAGGATGAGAGGCTTCTGTAGTACTTTCTTAGAGAGGTCCCTGAATCTTTGTAGTCCCCTCCAGTGACTATCAACATCTGAGGGCTTCAGGGAGGCTGGTGAAGTTCCCGTGAGAAGACCGCAAACTGAAAAGCGGGATAACGTGTGACTAGCGACTTTCCTCTGTGCAAAATGAAAGCGATGGAGAGGTTTGGTGTGACCTAAGAGCAGTTTGCCACACACACACACACACACACACACACACACACACACACACACACACACACACACACACACCAGGTTCCCAGGGAGGGCTTTCCTGGTAGACATTAATTTCTGCTTGGGTAGGGACCTAGCTGCAGCCTTGTTTTCCTGAATGGATTTTTCTTCCTCTCCCTGCACATGGAGAGAGGGTGGAAAGGGCTGGAGGTCAGGGGTCAGACTGGTGCAATTATGTTTTGCTGTTGGGTGGAGCAAGACTCGTGTGAGCCAGAAAAGGCCCCGCTTATTCTATCCTGGCCAGAGATGAGCTGTATAGCTAAGCAGGAACCAGAAACGCTGCTTGGCAGTTGCTTACAGAGTTTAGGTACTGTTTACATTTTACCACAGTCGTTTTAGTAAAGTCTGATGTTTTCAGAAGCGGAGTTGGCACTAACAGACCCATCTCAGCTGCTGCTTGACTTGTACCCCAGAAGGGTAAGCCTCCTCCCACTGTGCTCCGGTCTGTGCCAGGCTGGTTCCCGAGGCTTTGAGTATTCCGACGACTGCCCGGGCAAGGTGTGTCAGGTTTTATCCAGGCAAGACCCCATTCAACACCAACCCCAGGGGGACTCTACAGGTGGGGAAACTGAGGTTCCAAATCTCTAGGGTTCTTGCTCAGGTCCCAGGCCAGTTCATTGGTGTCCTTTATGGAAATCTCCACATTCCCTTAGCTTGTCAGTCAGTGTGTCTATAGAGTAGCTACTGTGTCTCAGGCATAGTTCTAGGCACCAGAACCAATAGAACCAGAGGCCTGAATCTGATGGGAGAGCGGAATTAGTAAAGGGATACAGGTTTGTGTTGTTTGTTTCATTGGGACGGAGGGGTCTCATTCTGTAGACCAGGCTGACCTTGAACTCCCAAGTGTTTGTTTGGTTATAGTTGTGAGTTGTAGCATCCAGCTTGAGAGTGGTTTGTTTATGGTTTTGGCCAGAACTAGGGAAAAGAAAAGTTCTTAGTTTCTCTTGACCTTGCCTGTAGCCGCACTAAGAATGTATGGAAAGGGTGAAACAGACTAGGAGGTCTGTGTGTGCAGATTTCAGCAGTGATACGAATTGGAACTTTGCATATCTTCTGAGGCTCTGGGGTATTGTCAACCTCAGAAGGGGGCTTCCTGGAGAAATTCTGGCTCCTCGCTGTCCCTTCCCTCTGGGTCTGTAACACTAGCAGTAGATAGAATGACAGCTGCAAAAGTCCCTGGCCTGGAGGAGGAGCTCACCATCACTGACACACATGTGTAAAAATAGTCTGTGGCGTGTGAGGTTGAGAAGCAATAATCTAGGGGTTCAGAGGTGTTCCTAGGTTGGTCTGTTTGTTCAGATAGTCTGTCACGTGTCAGAGATTGTCTTCAAACTCACTACATAGCCAATGCCGGCCTTGAACTCCTGATCCTCCTGCCTCCACCTCCTAAGGGCTGGGGTTACAGGGAGGTGCCCCATCAGTGACTGAACCCAGGCCTTTGTCCTAGCTAGGGAAGCACTCTCATCAGCTGAGCTATACCCCCTGTCCCAGCTCCTGATTCTTGTGTCCCCAGACAGGGAACTAAGCAGCAGCACACAGTTTGTAGCAGGAACAGAGACTCGGAGACATGTAATTAAGGGAAAAACTGTTCCCAAAGGGGGGGGAGCAGGGCTGGAGAGAAGAGACTTAGCTGCTCAAACATTAAAGGTTCACAGAGGACCATGGCTTTTGTCACACATTGGCCTTTCTGCCCCACTTCCATAGTGTGGGCTTTTCCTCAACCGTTCTATCTGTCCACAGACAACATCGTATCTGGTGTGTCTCATGAACGCCTTAAATTTCTGTTCAGAAGTGTGGGCTATAGGTCCCAGACACTGCAACGGGAGGACCAAGAAGGGCCTTGCAGAGCAGGTGGTATTTCACAAGAGACCCAGAAGAGGTGCGAAAGGGGGGCAGACTTGAGGGGGACATGATGGGTGGACCAGAGAGTTCTTCGGGCTTTTGTACCCCACGGCCTATGTTTCAGGAGGATACACTCCTTGGTATCAGTGGGCCTTCAGGTAGCCCCGCCCACTCTCACCAGTTTGCCTTGTTTTTTTTCTATCTGCTCCAAGGTCCTCAACATGCTGAGCGTCCGATTCTTGGCGCACCGGCTGCTCTGCCTCCAGGGTCGGCACCCCTCCTACTCTACCGTAGCTGCTCTCCCGAACCCAATCCCAAACCCAGAGATTCGCTACAACCAGCTGTTCATCAACAATGAATGGCGTGAGGCAGTCAGCAAAAAGACCTTCCCCACAGTGAACCCCACCACAGGCGAGGTCATCGGGCACGTGGCCGAAGGTGACCGGGCAGATGTGGACCTGGCCGTGAAAGCAGCCCGGGAGGCCTTCCGCTTGGGGTCCCCGTGGCGCAGAATGGATGCCTCCGAGAGGGGCCGGCTGCTGAACCGTTTGGCTGATCTCGTGGAACGGGATCGGGTGTACTTGGCCTCTTTGGAGACCTTGGATAATGGGAAACCTTTCCAGGAGTCTTATGTCTTGGACCTGGATGAGGTCATCAAGGTGTACCGTTACTTTGCTGGCTGGGCTGACAAGTGGCATGGTAAAACCATCCCTATGGATGGCGAGCATTTCTGCTTCACCCGGCATGAGCCAGTGGGTGTCTGTGGCCAGATAATCCCATGGAATTTCCCACTGGTCATGCAAGGCTGGAAGCTGGCCCCGGCACTTGCTACAGGCAACACTGTGGTCATGAAGGTGGCAGAGCAAACCCCACTTTCTGCCCTGTATTTGGCCTCCCTCATCAAGGAGGCAGGGTTTCCCCCGGGAGTGGTGAACATCATCACTGGCTATGGCCCCACCGCAGGAGCAGCTATAGCCCAGCATATGGATGTGGATAAAGTTGCCTTCACGGGCTCCACCGAGGTGGGCCACCTGATCCAGAAAGCTGCTGGGGACTCCAACCTCAAGAGAGTCACCTTGGAGCTGGGTGGGAAGAGCCCCAGCATCGTGCTGGCAGACGCTGATATGGCTCATGCAGTAGACCAGTGTCACGAAGCCCTCTTCTTTAACATGGGCCAGTGCTGCTGTGCGGGTTCCCGGACATTTGTGGAAGAATCCATCTATCACGAGTTTCTCGAGAGGACTGTGGAGAAGGCTAAGCAGAGGAAAGTGGGGAACCCCTTTGAACTGGACACCCAACAGGGGCCTCAGGTGGACAAGGAACAGTTTGAACGAATCCTGGGCTACATCCGGGCTGGTCAGAAGGAGGGGGCAAAACTTCTCTGCGGTGGGGAGCGTTTTGGGGATCGTGGCTTCTTCATCAAGCCCACAGTCTTTGGCGATGTGCAGGACGACATGAAGATTGCCAGAGAGGAGATCTTTGGGCCTGTGCAGCCTCTGTTCAAGTTCAAGAAGATCGAGGAAGTGATTCAGAGGGCCAACAACACCAGGTATGGCCTGGCTGCGGCTGTGTTCACCAGAGACCTGGACAAGGCCTTATACTTCACCCAGGCCCTGCAAGCTGGGACAGTGTGGGTGAACACCTACAATATCGTCACCTGCCACACGCCGTTTGGAGGCTTTAAGGAATCTGGCAACGGGAGGGAGCTGGGGGAAGACGGGCTTAGAGCCTACACGGAGGTGAAGACTGTCACCATCAAGGTTCCAGAGAAGAACTCCTGAGATTGGCCACCTTCCTTGGAAGCCCAGCCATGTCCTGCAGTTCCGCGACATCCCGCCACTGGATGGAAGAATTTGACTTTAGCCCGAGTTCCAAATGAAGAGTTACGAGGAATGTCAGCAAATAAAGTGGTTAAGTCAGAGCTGTTCTTTTTAAAGTACAGATGGTGGCTGGGCTCAGAGTGCTCCCCACCTTGTCCCCAGGTCCAGCCTCACTGATAACCTTCCAGTTATTGCCAGGAAACCTTAGGGGTCTCTAAAGGTGTATTTAAAGCCGCTGACTGTAGCTGTTTAGAGGAATGATGAATTGATCCAGGTGCAGCATGGATGAGCCTGAGCACAGAACGCAGAGAGGAAGAAGACAGCCTCGTGCTGAAATGCCCAAACCTGTATTCGTAGTAGAAAGCGGAGCAGTGGCCAGCAGGGACCGGGGGGAGGGGAAGAGGGGAATGGCTGTTTGTGGACACTGGGCTCCTCTTGAGGAGGTCTTGAAAATGTTGTGGAATTGGGCAGTGGACATGGTTGTACGACGTTGCAATTGTACTGATTTACTACCGAATTATACTCTTAATTAGGGTATGGGAATTAACTTCAT
This sequence comes from Microtus ochrogaster, assembly GCF_000317375.1. NCBI lineage: Eukaryota > Metazoa > Chordata > Mammalia > Rodentia > Cricetidae > Microtus > Microtus ochrogaster. Next base: position 40,935,495 of record NC_022031.1, read on the forward strand.
TTTAAAATTAAAATAAGCTCAATGTTCTATTTGCAAATCTGTCTTGATTATTTTTCTCTTTCCTGAACATTTTACTATCTCTGGGCCTTAGAGGACCCAGGTAGTCATCTGGCCCCTCCTACCCTAAGTTCCTGGGCTTCTCTTTGATTTCTCTTGACTGATGGATGTACAAAGACCTATGGGAATATTGCTATAGTTCTGGCCAGAGCAAGTCCATATTATTTAGGGGTTTTCACTGTCATCCTCCTAACCTCTACTGAGTCACATCACGAGGAGAGTTTGCTAGCTTCGTTCCTCAGAGTTCTCTATTGCCACCCTTGATGCTTACACACACACACACACACACACACACACACACACCCCATGGTGGTAGTCATGGAAGGTCAGAAGCTGAAGCCCAGCTGTCTCCTTGTCTTCTGTTGTAGTTTATGGTGCTTACTCTGCTTGTTGTGAATGCCTTATCTGTGAATGCTACACGCTGTGAATAAGATGCCTGTGAATGCTACAACCTGTGAATGCTACACTCTGAATGCTACACACTGTGAACAGTACAGTCTGTGAATGTCCTACCCGTGAACGATACTGTCTGTGAGCACTCAGGGAATGCTACACTTTGTGAATGCCCTGGTTATCTTTTCAACAACCTGCCATCAAAATGATTTTGATTTTCAGAGCTTGCTGTGTAGACAAGGATGCCCTTGAACTTTTGGTATTCCTTCTTCTACCTCCTGAGTGCTGGGATTACAGGTGCGTACCACCACAACCAGTGTTACGAGGTGCTGTGGATCAAATTCAGGGCTTTGTGCATGCTAAACAGTCTCTACCAGCGGAACTGTATCTCCACCTTCCTTCGCTGTTGTAATGTTGGCCAGGACTTGGGTTTGGTCTGAAACGGCTTCTTGAGGGTTGTAGGCTTGTTTGGGTCTCACGTCTCCCTTCCTGTGAGACTTCTCTAAGGCTGACATGGCCTTGGCTCAGTATCCTCCATGTATTTCTCTTCAGAGGCCCTTGCAGCCATCTCTACAGCCATACTGTAACCCCATCACACTGTAGTGAGGGTTTCTGATTATGATGGTTTATCTTCACTGTATGCTTGGATGACTCAGCTCAGCCTCCCAGAGAAGTTACATTGGAAAAAACCTCACCTTAAACGTAGCTGCTATCATCCCAGGGCCTGGGCATCCAGACTAAATGGAAAAGAGAGAAAGACAGGAGCAGGATGAACACAGCTACTTCCTGAGGAATTGTGAACACAGTGTGACGGGCCACTTCACACCCCACTGTCGTGTGTCCCCTCCAGGATAGACTGTGTCCTCTCAGACAAGGCATGGGGGTTTCCTTGGGCCTCAACCTTCAGTCCGGCACCTGGCCTGCAAGGTTGAGCTGTGGTAGATACTGTACTTTGAAAGCCATCCATGCATCCATTCATCCTTCCTCCAGACTCCTACCATGCTCATCCTTGGCCAAGTGCTATGCCAGGTGCCTTCATGCACTGCTTTGGCCTTAAAACAGTACTGTAAAGGAATTCAGTTGGTTTGTATTTATTTATTTTTCCATAAGCAGTGGCAATTGAGAGGCTTTTTTTTATTTAAAAACATGTGTGTGTATGTATGTGCTTGTATGTGTGTGTACCTGTGTGTATGGGTGCCTGTCTGTGTGTGTACCTGTGTGTGTATGGATGCCTGTCTGTGTGTGTACCTGTGTGTATGGGTGCCTGTATGTATGGGTATCGGTGTGTA